>NC_138895.1:27568560-28168560 GCF_965194825.1 Balaenoptera physalus
CCTAATCACACTAATCATAATTATCACCACTTCTTGCATTCCTTTTATGTGTCAGCCAGTGTTATAAAAGAATTACAATGATTGTTTACAGTGCTTTCTACAAAGCTACCTGCAGAAATGTGGATTTTACAGTGGAAGGAACTGATTTTAAGACATTTAAAAAAGTTGTTCATGATCAAATAGGTAATAAGTGACTCTGCAGAGATTTAAACTCAAGATGATCCATGGAACCATATGCTCTGACTTTTTCTTCTTCTTACTGTGCCAGGCTTAAGGGTCCTAGATGTTCCTGGAGATAATTAAGTGGATAGCTACCCTTTCCAAATTCCAAAGCTAGCAATATGCTCTAACTGAATGAGATGGTCATTTAATAAAATACATCAGAAGTAACATTGGCTAAAACAATAATACTGGATGAACATATATTTATAACTCTTGACAAGTTGATCAAAGAATGATTAGAGATGTTTATTCTCTGTGCAGCTGACATTCATTCTCAGAAACATGGCCAGTGTTAGATTATGTAATTAAAGACTGCACAGATAAGATCAAGGGCATATGTATAACCTACTTTTGGCCAACTGTTACAAACACACACACACACATGCACACACAAATACAGCATATGACGTCATCTTTGAATCCAAAGGCTAAGAACAAATTTTGCATAATACCGTGAGTATGCAATGGCCACACTAGATAGATGCACCTAGAATGGTAGATGCATGGCATAACTACAAAATGGAATATTATGCAGTCATTTAAAATATACTTTAGAAAAAGTCTTAATGATTTGAAAAAGACTTAGTGTATATAATCCTAAATTGAAAACTTCAGGATATAAAACTAAATATAACAAGTTTACACTTACATAAAATGCATACACTCACATACACATTTGCTAAAAAAATACTCAAAGAAAACAGGATAATGCATTCAATTACTCATAGGTTTGAAAAATTACAGATTTTTTTATGCTATTCTCTATTTTTTCAAGTTTTACATATTGACTAATATAAATTTCATTATAAACAAAAGAAATACCACATAATATTTCAAGATCCTAAAATTCATCTAGTATATATATTTTAGCTACAACTAAGTTTGTTCCTTACATCTGTAATCCTTTTCCTCAAATCATCAGAATCTAATAACATCATACTTATTTTGTCTTGTCATGAGTGTTTCAAACACATATAACTTGCTTTTACCTTCTACTTTATGAATATGGCAATGGTTTGTCTAAGCAGTATTGTGATTTATTGTATCTTGGTTTTGGTTAGAATTTCCACAATGATAAGGAATTAAATGAACAGCTTGTTCCAAGGCAAAATGCTGTTCTTTAAATGAAAATATGATCACATTTTAGCCATTAGCAGACAATGAAATTTAACCAAATTTTATTGTAATCAAAAATCAAGGTAAAATAAGACAAAATAAAATATATAGGAATTGAGTCTCCAAATCAGCCCAAACAATATATATTTTAGCTTCATATGTAAGATTCAAGAGGACAGAAGATGCCTCTATCTTTCCATCTAGTCCCACTGCCTAACACAGATGTTCAATAAATATGTCTTTAATGAATGAACAATTGAATGAATGAGCAGCAAAATTGCTGGCAAATACATTCAGATATCTTAAATTTAAGGAGCTCTAAAATAATTAGGACACACTCCAATTTGCTTGGTAAATAAGGTACTCATACCTAATGATTTAAGATAAGAATAAGTCCAAAATAATTATTAAATAAACATACTACTGTTCTCTACTTTTTCAATAAAATTTAAGATTTTTCAAATAAAAATTTGCACTTATTGAATAACAGGTTAATATTGTAGAATATTTCAGTTAACATTCTTTTGATAATCAAAATTCAAGTTCTCACTCCAAACAGTTCTTCTCCTTTCTCTGATCTCATCCCCATTATTGGCTTCATCCCCCAAAATGATAAAAATATGATCATTATTCCATGGAGTCATCTTTGACTATTTACTGGGGTATTATATCTATCTATCTATCTATCTATCTATCTATCTATCTATCTATCTATATATCCTCATTTGTTTTCCTTTATCTGGCATATGCTTCTTCCAGGTCATTATTTCCACCTTGCCAACCAAATATTTAGATGTTCTTTAGGGTTATGGGAGCCCTTATTTGAAAATTCAGAATAGAAAACACCACAAAATCCCAATTCTGTAATTCTATATAAAATTTTGAAATCTTGCCAAATACTATCTCTATGCATGCCATTTCTTCAAAAGCAATGTCTTGAATTCTTATCACTGGCATGGTATTATACTGAGGTCTTTGGAATATAGGAAGAAAATAGACAGCTGGAATTAATATTCCCACTACAGACAATGTTCCTAAGGGAGGAAACAGAGGTGATAGTTGAGAAGGAAGTGACAAAAGGCAGAATTATTAGACTTATGCTTCCTTAAGTATGGTCAATATTACACAGAGTCTTAGGGCATAGCTGGCCCATTAGTGCCACAGAGTCATGCAAACATTTCTGTGATTAGGTACCCTACAAAAAACTGAATGAAACATTCCATATCACCACAATAACTGTTTGCTCACCCTTCTCTAAGAAACTATCAAAATTATAGCTCAGAGTTTAGTTTACCAAAATCACTGCTAGAAGCTCTAGATTCTCCAAATCATCCACTACTATTTCAACATATATTTCTGTGATGTTTAGCTTATATCTTAATCTCACCCAGTCCTCCACTTCCTTTCCTTCTACTCAAGTCTTTCCAAGGTGCCCCCAAGAGTTCCCTTCACCACCTTGTCTTGAATAAAAATTTGGCTGTCTCTTTATGATAATGCCTCCCATGCAATTTTCTCAAATGAAGGCTTCCTTTTTGTTTTGTTTTGCTTTTCATTGTTTTCCCAAATTTCCTCTTACCTCAAGGACAGGGGTTCAGCTCCATCAAGACAAATTGATCTTATTTCCATTGCTTCTTCAGAACCGTCGACCCGATCCCCCCGCCCCCTACCCTCGCTTTCCCATGATCCAACACAAACTCGTGGCATTCTCTCTTATGCACTGAATCCACTGCCCACGGTTATCACTTACCTGAAATATGAGTTTTGAGCATTGATCTTCTTATCGCTAACTCGTTCTTCGTCTTTTTTACTTAAGTAACGCCATGTATACACACATTTATCCTCACTGCCCTTGAGGTCTCGAATACTTTCTTCAATTATTTCAGTGATGATTTTCTCTGCTTCTTTGATGCAGATATGAAACCTCTTGATGGGTTTTCCAAGTGTCTTAAATTTTATATATTATCTGAGTATTTTTTTCTTTTAATTTCTGGAAGAGTTATGGAAGAGTTCCTCTACTTTTTGTTCACTACTATTCATGATTTTTTCATTTCATTTCATGTTTTTAATTTCCAAAAACTATTTTCAATTGAATTCCTGTATGAATTTAATGAACACAACATATTTTCTTATTTCTCCAAAGATAGCAGTGATAGTAATTTTTGTTGGTTTGTTTTAACCCTTGCATGAACTATTTCTTGTTTAGCTTACTTTTTTTTCCTGTCCTTTTTTAAGGCTTTTTTCCAGCTCTTTGGGGCACATAGTTGTCTACTCATATTTATGAGTGTGTTAATTGAAAACCAGTGAGAAGTTTTCAATGTGTGGGATGAATGGAACTTGTTCACTTTAGTCTCCACTGTAAGGTGATCAGGTGGACCAGTGTTTGGGAAATCCCTGATGTTCCTACCTGTAAGTATTTCCTTTGGGGCTGATCAGATTCCTGACAGACAACCTTGGGAAACCACACAGCTGGAAGCCAATGTTTTTAGAGCTAAGTGACTGAAAAGGGCTGGAGATTACTGGACTTCAGTATATGAATATTCAGCTAATCTTTATTTTCAACAAGATTTCTTACTCTCAACTGTATCTTATTTTTCTTAGTTCAGAGACCCTTTGCTTTACCTTGTCCACAGAATAAATGCTCATGTTTTTTGTTTTGTTTTGTTAATAACAGCCTTAGTGAGATATAGTTTAAATACTTTTATATTCACCCACCTACAAATTACAATTCAATGTTTTTACCATGTTCACAGAATTGTGCATCCATCATCACAATCTAAATTTAGAACATATTTTTCTCCCTCAAAAGAAAACCTATACTCTTTAGTAATTAATTCCCATTGCCCCCACTACTCACCCTTAGCCCATGGAAAATACTAATCCACTTTCTATCTCTATAGATTTGCCTATTCAGTGCATTCCATATCAATGGAATCATACGATATGTGGTCTTTTGTGACTGGTTTCTTTGACTTAACATAATGCTTTCAAGTTTCATCCATGCTGTAGCATGTAACAGTACTTCATTCTACTTCATTGTCAAGTAATATCCCGGCATCTGGATATACCAAACTCTGTTTATTTGTTCATGTAGAATAGATAAAAGGCAGTTCCCTGGCACTGAGAAGTTAAAGAGGCTGTTTTGATGTCTAGCTGTTTGGTATTCAGACATTCAGAAAATAATCCCAATGCCAAAAATAAATAGTGCTACCAATTCCTGAACCTTCTAAAGATTCTTTGGAATGAAATATGTCACTTTTCAGCTTTCAACTTGCCACCTTAAGATACTGCTTTCTTACTTCTTGTAATTCAAGGATCACTTTTTTAACTAAAGTTTAGCTTCCATAGTTTTACTGTTGTTTTCTTATACCTCTCTCATTTTGACCTTATTGATTTATGTCTCTTAAAAATCTCTTTACCACCCTTTTAGTGGTTTTGGGGGAAAGCAATATGAATGCACTTTTTCTACATACAGTATTTACTCAGAAATCTAGTTCAGGTACGTTTTACTATACATTGTTCTAATCTATATATGTAGACACTATACAAAATGGATGTGCACATATGCCTATAAAATAGTATTATATAACCAATTCTTTTTAAGTATCTCCACAAATATTGCTTGCATCTCTCTGATATCATCAAATAACATTCTCAGTGCAAAAATAAAGTTATTCTATGCTACAAAACTGGTTTTATCACTCATACAGAAATTAAAATGACCTTCAGTCAAAGTGGCTGGCTGTTCACCTGCCATCAACTTGAAACTGTGTACTCTTCAAAACATTGTATATTTTATTAATTATCAAATGTATATTTTGTCATTAAGTTGAAAACAGGGAATGGAAAAATCACAATTCTCAGTATCTCTAATTTGGTGCCTAACTGCATGACATTAGTATGAGAAAAATGATATAGTATATTTCTTTAATAAGGTACCTAGAGATCACGACTCCATAAATTCACTTTACTCATAGTAATATCCTTTTGTAAATACATGACTTAACCTCTAAGTTTCAATTTCATCCTCCATAGAATTTGTATTGATTTACAAATAAACTCATTGCATAACTTCCAAAAGAGGAAAACAATACTGACTTGCACTATGGTTATGAAGGAAGGATAATCATTAGGCAAACATTACTTAGCATAGTCCTAGACACATAACAGTAAGCATATACACTAAGGTAACTCTTCAGTTGTATACAACTGTGGATATGAGCTCTGGCAATGGAACTGGTTCATGCCAGGACTTTGCTCACAATTGATTTTTGGCAGTGTTCTGTTCCTCTCTGCCTTCATTTCTAGTCTCTAAAATTGAGGTGATAATATGATTTACTCCATAATATTTTTCAGAGGTTTAACTAAATATATTCATGTAAAGTTCTCACAGCATGTCCAGCTCAATAAATATTCAATATTAATATTAGGAATAATTGAACATATCATAATTATCATGTTCATTAAGGAAATCTTAACATAAAACACATTCATTTTTAAAAACCATGGAAATGTTATGGGCCTTAAGAGTAGCCCTAGGTTAAAGCATCCAATTATATCACTTACTAGTTATATGACTAGGACCAAGTTTCTTAGCCGCTCTGAACCAAAATACTCCATTAGATCATTAACTCATTCATTCAGCAATCGTTTATTTGATAACTATGATGTTTGAGGAGGGATGCAACAGATGAACTAGAAAAATAGTGGCAAACAACTAAACTATTACTTGGTTCATGCATTGTTCAGAAAATTAAGTAGGTTCAGAAAATTAAATAGGTTAATTTATGCAAAAAGCAAGTTTAAGTATCATTTCCCATTTCCCTTTTTTCCACATTTTTATTACAGCAGAGCCTCATCGCTTATACCTGGTCATATTATTATAAAATAATATCAGCTCAAAAAGATATAAAATAAGTTGTCTAGTTAATCTCCCTGTTTTTTAAATGCTAATATAAATAATTAGAAATAATTTAGGTAATAGGATTTTTAAAGATCAGCAGTTAGATCATAGTACTGACAGCAAGAGCAATAAAGGCTCAGAATATGACTTGCCAGACATTTTCAAAAGCTCATCAATATTATCATTTTTCTAGAGAACATTTACAAAGATGGCATATTACCTGTCTCTTTAGAATAGGGTTTGGTAAACTATTTCTGTAAAGGGCCAGATAGTAAATGCAAATAGTAAATATTTTAGGATTTTTGGACCACATAAAGTCTCATTGCATTTTTTTTTTTCAAATCTTTAAACATGTAAAATCCATTCTTAGCTCACAGGCCACATAAGAGTCAGCCATATACCAGATTTGGCCTAAGACTGTTGACTGTTATTATAAAATTTTTGAACCCTGTTCAATTTATAGTTAAAACCACTTATAAGAAGCTCTCCAAATGCCCAAGCCAACTCTCACCTTTCATCAAAGATAGCTATTCAGCCAATCATCCATTCAACAGATAGGTATTCAGTACCTACTAATGACAGGTTTTCTTTGTAGGTGCCATAAATATAATGCAGTATGTACAATCAGAAGTACATAGAGTTTTTTGTTGTTGTTGTTGTGCTTTAGTAGAGGGTTCAAATATGAATATAAGTATTTGTGATTCAGGGTGAAAGTGCTAAGGTATGAATAAAAAACAAGATGTTACAAGGAGAGAAGCTGTAAATTCAGTTTTCATGTTGACAGAGAAGGAAAGTTTCTGGAGGAAGTGATGTCTAAATGAAGATGGGACTTATCCTATAGTAGTAAAGGACTGTAGGATTCAGGGAGAAAAAATAAAAGTCAAGTGCAACAATTGACAGGTGAGAGAGAATTTGGCATGGCTGCTAAAAGAGAAAAGAAATCCCTTCTATCTAAAGCATTCATAGTAAAAAAGAGGCATGGTGGAATAATAGATGAGGCCAGAGAGTTAAGCAAGAAACAGATCATCGGTTTCATAAGTCATATTAGGGAGTATAGACTTCGTCTGCAGTCAGTGCAGGAAACATTAAAGGATGTTAAGCACATGAAAACTATTAGCAAATACTCTCTTTGGAAGAGCACTTCAGAAGAAAGTGTGGACAAGAGAACTATTCAGGAAGCAGAACAGATAGGCTTTTGTGATTATGTGAGTAAAAGCACTCATATAATGTGGTAACAAGACCTACAACCAGTTATGTAACTTTTACTTCACTCATGTCAAGTTAATGTCACACACAAACTATGTTCTTATACACTCTTCTTCTTCATCTTCCCGGAGTGTTCTCCCCACGGAGAATGCCTCCACCACCTGCATTAACCTCTTTAAATCCTATTTGTTCTTTCCATGCCCTGTTTAGTCCCTTACTTAGTAAACTTGCAACCATTTTAGTCCAAAATTGATTAGATTTTTATTTTTCTCAACATTTACATTATAGAAATCATCAAAATAGAGCAAGGACTTTATTTTCTGCATTTTGTTTATTTTCCTACCAATTCAAACAGTGCTGACTCACAAGTGTGGGTGTATATTCACTGACAGATGTACAGATCTACAGAGATCTGCACACCAGCCTGGCCAGCTGTGACCTACAGGCCATGGTTTGTAAAGCACTTGCTAGAGAGGGATTCTCAAACATTCTTATAGGTGAATTTATTGTTTAACAAAACTTTCACTCAGAGATTTCTTACTTATTCAAAATCCTTCCTGTATTTTAGATATATCTAATTCCTGTATACCTACAACTCACCTGGTGTACGCTCATGTCTCTCTGGGATAGCTATAATACTATCCTAATTGATATCTCTCCACACTGACTTTTGTCCCAGTCCAATTTTCCCCTCACACTGAAGTCAAACTATTTTAATAGATGTTAAATCATGTCATTCCTCTGCTTAAAACTTTTGGTGGATGGAGTCTGAAATCCATGTCATGATTTTCAAGCTTGCTGAGGTCTCACATGCTAGTCAACACTACCTGGAATTGCTGCTGATGACCAGTCCTAGGAGTTGTCTGTCCTTCAGTCCCAATGAACTCTGCTCTTTTCACCTCAGGAACATTACCTAAATTACTGTTTCTGCCTGCCACATTCCCCCTTCAATTCTTTGGCCCCTTAGCTTTTACTCATCCTTCTGGTCTCCAATTAAATATTTGTTCTCATGAAAGTCTTCCCTGATGTCTTCAATTCTGAGACATGTTCAAACATTTCTAAAACCTAGACTCTTCCAAATGACATGTATACTCAAAGTAGTAGTTTTTCTATTTTGCAAAATATTGAATGTTATTAAATCAATGGTAGGTACATCAGACCCTTTGATTTTAAAGGCATCTTACGACTGAGGAAATATGGTGTGTCTTGAGAGAACTCTGCAGCTGATCTATTACAGTTATCGTCATTTTGTTTTATCCCTGCTTACCTCAGTAGTCCCATGAGTGCCAGACGCACACCCATCTCAATCACCACTCTATCTCCAGAGCTTAGTACAAGGCTGAGCCTAATAGGTGGAGAGTCAGTCAATACTAATTGCTTACAGAATGATCCTATTGCTTTTCATTCTCTCCAGAGGCAAACATATGGTGCTGAAAGTGATACAACTATATTAGGGTTCCTGGGATCTTGATGATTTAGGGAAGTTTTTTCCAAATCCACAATTTCAAAACATGTGAGAGTCTAGCACTTTCCAATATCTTTATTCACAATCTCTGCTTCTGCATTGGCTCAAGTGCTTAGGTTATTTGTCTCTTTCAAATGTGCCCACAACTTGTTGTAAAACTCAATCAATCAAACACTCCCAATAGAAATTAATTCCCAGGAAATATGTCCTGATTTTTGTTCTCTTAGTTTGATTACAAGTTTATGGCATTGAGGTGGAGACCCTTCACATTATTCACCACAAAATATTCTGCCAATCACTGGGCCTCCTGCTATGCCTTCAGCCCTGTTGCCGTTACAAAACCTGTGACACCAGTAGCTATGTCAGAACCCCTGGCCCTGTCTTGATTCTGGGTCGGCAGAGAACTAAGTTCACTTCTCCTGAGAGAACTGAAACTCCTAGGACAATAAAGCAAAGAACTTGGATTTTACAGTGAAACAGAGCTGAGTTGAACTTTTAGGTCTGCCATTTCCTCACTATATAACTTTTGGCAAGTTGCCTAATATCTTCAAACATCAGTTTCTTCAAATGTCAAATGATATGGAAAGACTTTTCACTAAAGTGTGTTGTAAAGATTAATGAGCTGGCATATGGAGCTTGCCAAGTGTGGTGGCCATCACATGGCAGTCATTTAATAGTAATATAGCTATGAATGGGGAATCCTTTACTGAACTAACTAAAAACAAACAAACAAAAAAAATAATTTCAGGATAATGACTATGGGTGGGAAAATTTTCTAGTCAGTAGAGAAGTTTTTCTCATGTTTCATAAACAACTCCAAACCCTATTCCCTATGTACCCTCGAATAGTGAAGGTACCATTTAACTTCAAGAGGAGTGGACAATTATAGCAATGAATCAAGATATTCAGCCATGTTTCAAAAAGCTTAAAATTAACTCTATAAGTCATTAGCTATTATGTTTAAATAATAGTCATTGGTTTTTGTAATATGTTTCAATAATAGCATTTGCTATTAATCCTCTTATATTTAAAAAAAAATTATGGGTTTCCTTAACAAATTAGCAAATGCAAGAAAATGAAATCAGCCTTACACCATAATTTTATTTCACAACATGAGAGTTGTGCTGCAAATAGTCTGTATAGACATCTGGCCTCTAGTTTAAGAACTCTGTTAATAAGCTCTCTATGAACAGAATCAAGCTTTCAAAGCCTGAAGGATACATTTGTTCTGATATGGATTAAGGTATAATTTTCAAAATGATGGATAATAAAACTTACCTTAATTACAGATGTTTTGCTTAATCATTTCAAGTGTTCTTAATATTTCAAGACCCCATAGAATTTAAAAGAGTGAGATTTGGTGTAGGATTTAAAGTGAGTTCAACTGGTGAAACTCATTTAGTAGAAATGTAGAGTTAGTCAGTCCAGAATGTTTTTTGAGTCCTTATGTTCTAGCACTTTTGCTAGGTGACTTTAAATTAGCTTTAAACAAAGCAGACACCATCCCTGTTATTACAGTCCAGTAGAGTGAAACTATGGCAGTGAGAGTTACCAACACAAGAAGAGATAAAAACAGATGCCATAAAGGTAAAAAGTAACATAATTTATTACCTAAAAACTTTAAAAAACCTTATTGCAAAAGATGTCATAAAAATGTGAAAAACAAACATCAGACTTGGAGGAATATATGACAGAGAGGTGCAGAAAATAAGCACTTAAAATGTTAGCCAATAATAATATTTTATATGTTGATTTATATCTATATTTACCAGTGCATACAGAAAAACTGTGGAATGATACACACCAAACTGTTAAATGGTTACCTCTTGGGTGTAGAACTAAATTAATGGGTAAAGGAGACAAGAGTAACTTCCTTACTTTCCATTCTAATACTTATCAGTGAGGTCTGAATTATTTACTCAAGACTATATTATTTTGTACTTTAAAAGATGTGTGTGAACCACATCCACAGGAAGACAATACAAATGACTCCAAAGTATTTGCAAAGCCATCTAATTTTTGTCATATTCTTTCAAAGAAAAGCTTGAATCATGTAAATTCATTAAATAGTAAAATATAACCTTATCTTCTGTTAGAACTCCTTATAAAAAAAATAATATGTATGACCAAGAGGGATATATCCCAGGAATGCAAAGATTTTTCAATATCCACAAATCAGTCAATGTGATACATAACATTAACAAACTGAAAAATAAAAATCACATGATCATCTCAATAGACACAGAAAAAACTTTTGACAAAATTCAACATCCATTTATGATAAAAGTTCTCTAGAAAGTCGGTGTAGAGGAAATATACCTCAACATAATAAGGCGATATATGACAAACCCACAGCTAACATCATACTCAGTGGTGAAAAGCTGAAAGTATTTCCTCTAAGATCAGGAAAAAAACAAGGATGCCCACTCTAGCCACTTTTAATGAATATAATATTGGAAGTCTTAGACACAGCAATCAGACAAGGAAAATAAATTTTAAAAATCCAAATTGGAAAGGAAGAAGTAAAACTGCCACTGTTTGCAGATGACATGACATTATTCATAGAAAGTCCTAATGATGCCATCAGAAAAAAACTAGAGCTTATCAATGAATTCAGTAAAGTTGCAGGATACAAAATTAATATACAGAAATCTGTTGCATTTCTATACACAAATAACAAAGTATCAGAAAGAGAGTTTAAGGAACAATCCTATTTACCATTGCATCAAAAACAAATAAAATACCTCAGAATAAATCTAACTAAAGAGGTAAAAGACCTGTACTTGGAAACCTATAAAACACTTATGAAAGTAATTGAAAATGACACAAACAGATGGAAAGTTATATTGTGTTTCTGGATTAGAAGACTTAATATTGTTAAAATGACAGTACTACCCAAAACAATCCACAGATTCAATGCAATCTCTGTCAAAATACTGATGGTATTTTTCACAGAACTAGATCAAGTAATTTTAAAATTTATATGGAAACACAAAAGACCCCATATAGCCAAAACAATCTTGAGAAAGTAAAACAGAGCTGGAGGAACCATGCTTCCTGACTTCAGACTATACTACAAAGCTACTGTAATTAAAACAGACACATAGGTCAACAGAACAGAATACAGTGCCCAGAGATAGACACACACACTTAGAGTCAGTTAATCTGTGACAAAGGAGGCAAAAATATACAGTAGAGAAAAGACAGTCTCTTCAATAAGTGGTGCTGGGAAAACTGGACAGTTACATGTAAAAGAATGAAATTAGAACATTATATAACACCATATGCATAAATATACTCAAACTGGATTAAAGACCTAAATCTAAACTGGAAACTATAAAACTGCTAGAGAAAAACTTAGGCAGAAAACCCTGACATAAGTAGAGCAATATTCTTTTTTGGATACATCTCCTAAAGTAAAGGAAATAAAAACACACAAAGAAATGGGAACTAATTAAACTTAAAAGCTTTTGCTCAACAAAGGAAACCATTGACAAAAGGAAAAGACAGCCTACTGAATAGGAGAAAATTTTGCAAATGATATGATCAAAAAGGGGTTAATATCCAAAATATACAAACAGCTCATACAATTCAACATAAAAAATAAAAACTTATTAAAAAATGGCAAAAGTCCAGAACAGACATTTCTGCAAACAGGACATGCAAAATGGCCAACAGGTACATGAAAAGATGCTCAATATCGGGGAAACCTTCAAGAAGGCGTAGGAGTAAGACATGGAGATCACCTTCCTCCCCACAAATACATCAAAAATACACCTACATGTGGAATAACTCCTACAGAACACCTACTGAATGCTGGCAGAAGACCTCAGACTTCCCAAAAGGCAAGAAAATCTCCACATACCTGGGTATAACAAAAGAAAAAAGAAAAAACAGAGACAAAAGAATAGGGATGGGACTTACACCTCTGGGAGTAAGCTGTGAAGGAGGAAAAGTTTCCACACACTAGGGAGCCCCTTCACTGGCAGGGACGGGGATTGGGCAGGGGGAAGCTTCAGAGCCACCAAGGAGAGCACAGAAACAGGAGTGCAGAGGACAAAGAGGAGAGATTCCCACACAGAGGATTGGTGCCAACCAGCACTCATCAACCTGAGACGCTTGTTGGCTCACCCACCAGGGCAGGAGGGGGCTGGGAACTGAGGCTTGGGCTTTGGAGGTCAGACCCCACAGAGAGGACTGGGGTTGGCTGTGCGAAGACAGCCTGAAGGGGGCTAGTGCACCACAGCTAGCCAGGAGGGAGTCAGGGAAAAAGTCTGGACCTGCCAAAGAGGCAAGAGACCATTGTTTCAGGTTGCGTGAGGAGAGGGGATTCCTGCCCCGTGTGCACACAGAAGGCAGAGCACCACCTAAGCAAACTCCAGAGACAGGCATGAGCCACAGCTATCAGATCGGACAAGAGAGATGGGCATGAAATGCTAAAGTTGCCCCACTGACACCAATTATCCTGTGGGCAAGCACAGGTCACTACCTACACCTCCCTGGGAGCCTGTGCAGCGTGCCACTGCCAGCGTCCCAACATGCAGGGACAACTTCCCTGGGAGAACACACAGCACGCCTCAGGCTGTTGCAATGTCAGGCCAGCCTCTGCTGCCACAGGCTCGCCCTGCATTCCAATTATGACTACTGTACCCCTCCTTCTCCCTGGCCTGAGTGAGCAAGACAGCATTAATCAGCCGCTGCTTTAACACCATTCTGTCTGGGTAAGGAACAGATGCCTGAGGGGAGCCTACACACAGAGGTGGGGCCAAAACCGAAGCTGAACTGCAGGAGCTGTGTGAACAAAGAAGAGAAAGGGAAATTTCTCCATGCAGCCCCAGGAGCAGCAGATTAAATCCCCACAATCAACTTGATGAACCCTGCATTTGTGGAATACCTGCATAGACAACGAATGTTCTCAAAACTGAGGAAGTGGACTTTGGGAGCAAATGTAGACTTAGGGTTTGCTTTCTGCCTCTGATTTGTTTCTGGGTTTTATATTTATCTTAGTTTAGTTTTTAGTGCTTTTTATCATTGGTGAATTCGTTTATTGGTTTGGTCCCTCTACTTTTTTAATTTTTAATTTTATAATTTTTTTATATTTAATTTTTATTTTTTAATTTTTTTTCCTTTTTTCTCTTTTTGTGAGTGTGTATGTGTATGTTTCTTTGTGTGATTTTGTTTGTTTAGTTATGTTTTTAGCTTTTGGTTTGGGGTACGATCTATTCAGTTTGGGGTTTTTTTTGTTTTGTTTTTTCTTCCTTTTCTTCTGAGCTGAGTGACTGGCAGGGTCTTGGTGCTCCGGATGGGTGGCAGGCCTCAGACTCTGAGGTGGGGGAGATGACTCCAGGACACTGGACCACCAGAGACCTTCCAGCTCCATGTAATATATCAATCGGCGAGAGTTCTCCCAGAGATTTCCATCTCAACACTAAGACCCAGCTCCACCCAACAGCCAGCAAGCTCCAGTGCTGGACGCCCCATGACAAACAACTAACAAGACAGGAACACAACCCCACCCATTAGCAGAGAGGCTGCCTAAAGTCGTTTTAAGGTCAAGGACACCCCAAAACACACCACCAGATGCAGCCCTGCCCACCAGAAGGAATAGATCCAGCCCCACCCAACACATTACAGGCACCAGTCCCCTCCACCAGGAAACCAACACAAACCACTGAACCAACCTCACCCACTGGGGACAGACACCAGAAACAACAGGAACTACGAACCTGCTGCCTGTGAAAAGGAGACCCCAAACACAGTAAGTTAAACAAAATGAGAAGACAGAGAAATATGCAGCAGATGAAGGAGCAAGGTAAAAACCCAACAGACCAAACAAATGAAGAGGAAATAGGCAGTCTACTTGAAAAAGAATTCAGAATAATGATAGTAAAGATGATCCAAAATCTTGGAAAGAGAATGGAGAAAATACAAGAAATGCTTAACAAGGACCTAGAAGAACCAAATAGCAAACAAACAATGATGAACAACACAATAAACGAAATTAAAAATTCTCTAGAAGGAATCAATAGCAGAATAACTGAGACACAAGAATGGATAAGTGACCTGGAAGATAAAATAGTGGAAATAACTACCACAGAGCACAATAAAGAAAAAAGAGTGAAAAGAATTGAGAACAGTCTCAGAGACCTCTGGGACAACATTAAACACACCAACATTCAAATAATAGGGATCCCAGAATAAGAAGAGAAAAAAAAGGGTCTGAGAAAATATGTGTAGAGATTATAGTTGAAAACTTCCCTAACATGGGAAAGGAAATAGTCAATCAAGTCCAGGAAGTGCACAGAGTCCCATAGAGGATAAATCCAAGGAGAAACACACCAAGACACATATTAATCAAACTATAAAAAATTAACTACAAAGAAAAAATATTAAAAGCAACAAGGGAAAAGCAACAAATAATATAAAAGGGAATCCTCATAAGGTTAACAGCTCATCTTTCAGCAGAAACTCTGCAAGCCAGAAGGCAGTGACAGGATATATTTGAAGTGATGAAAGGGAAAAACCTACAACCAAGATTACTCTACCCAGCAAGAATCTCATTCAGATTTAATGGAGAAATTAAAACCTTGACAGACAAACAAAAGTTAAGAGAATTCAGCATCCACCAAATCAGCTTTACAACAAATGCTAAAGGAACTTCTCTAGACAAGAAACACAAAAGAAGGAAAAGACCACAAAAACAAACCCAAAACAATTAAGAAAATGGGAATAGGAACATACACATCGATAATTACCTTAAATATAAATGGATTAAATGCCCCAAACAAGACACTGACTGGCTAAATGTATACAAAAACAAGACCCATATATATGCTGTCTACAAGAGACCCACTTCAGACCTAGGGACATGTACAAAATGAAAGTGAGGGGATGGGAAATGATATTCCATGCAAATGGAAATCAAAAGAAAGCTGGAGTAACAATTCTCATATCAGACAAAATAGACTTTAAAATAAAGACTATTACAAGAGACAAAGAAGGACACTACATAATGATCAAAGGATCAATCCAAGAAGAAGATATAACAATTGTTAATATATATTCACCCAACATAGGATCACCTCAATGCATAAGACAAATGTTATTAGCCATAAAAGGGGAAATCAACAGTAACATTATCACGCTAGGGCACTTTAACATCCCACTTTCGCCAATGGACAGATCATCCAAAATGAAAATAAATAAGGAAATGTAAGCTTTAAATGACATATTAGACCAGATGGACTTAATTGATATATATAAGATATTTCATCCAAAAACAACAGAAAACACTTTCTTCTCATGTGCTCATGGAACATTCTCCAGGATATATCATATCTTGGATCACAAAACAAGTCTTGGTAAATTTAAGAAAATTAAAATAGTATCAGTTATCTTTTCCAACCACAACACTATGAGACTAGTTATCAATTACAGAAAAAAAAAAGGTAAAAAATAGAAACACATGGAGGCTAAACAATACGCTACTAAATAACCAAGAGATCACTGAAGAAATCAAAGAGGAAATCACAGAATACCTAGAAAAAAATGACAATGAAAACATGACGACCCAAAACCTATGGGATGCAGCCAAAGCAGTTCTACAAAGGAAGTTTATAGCAATACAATCCTACCTTAAGAAACAAGAAACATCTCAAATAAACAACCTAACCTTACACCTAAATCAATTAGGGAAAGAAGAAGAACAACAAAAAAAACCCAAAGTTACAGAAGGAAAGAAATCATAAAGATCAGATGAGAAATAAATGAAAAAGTAATGAAGAAAACAATAGCAAAGATCAATAAAACTAAAATCTGGTTCTTTGAGAAGATAAACAAAATTGATAAACCATTAGCCAGACTCATCAAGAAAAAAAGGGAGAAGACTCAAATCAACAGAATTAGAAATGAAAAAGGAGAAGTAACAACTGACACTGCAGAAATACAAACGATCATGAGAGATTACTACAAGCCACTAAATGCCAATAAAATGGACAACCTGGAAGAAATGGACAGATACTTAGAAATGCACAACCTTCCGAGACTGAACCAGGAAGAAATAGAAAATATGAACAGACCAATCACAAGCACTGAAATTGAAACTGTGATTAAAAATCTTCCAACAAACAAAAACCCAGGACCAGATGGCTTCACAGGTGAATTCTATCAAACATTTAGAGAAGAGCTAACACCTAGTGTTTTGCTAGTGGGAAGCAGCCAAATAGCACAGGGAGATCAGCTTGGTGCTTTGTGACCACATAGAGGGATGGGATAGGGAAGGTGAGAGGGAGACGCAAGAGGGAGGGGATATAAGGATATATGTATACATATAGCTGATTCACTTTGTTATACAACAGAAACTAACACAACATTGTAAAGAAATTATACTCCAATAAAGATGGTAAAAAAAACACATTTTTTTAAAAAGAAGTGATTAAAAAAAAAAATGATGCTCAATATCACTGATCATCAGCGAAATGCAAATCAAAACCACAATGTATATCACCTCTCACTGTCAGAGAGCTTTCATCAAAAAGAACACAAATAACGAACGTTGGCCAGGATGTGGAGAAAAGGGAACCCTCACACATTATTAGTGGGAATGTAAATTGGTGCAGCCACTGAGGAAAACTATGGATGTTTCTCAAAAAACTAAAATTAGAACTACCATGTGACCAAGCAATTCCACTCCTGAGTGTATATCTGAAAAAAACAAAAACACTAATTCAAAAAGAAACATGAACCCCAATGTTCATAGCAGCATTATTTACAACTGCCGAGATATGGAAGCAAGCTAAGTGTCCATCAATGGATGAATAGATAAAGAAGATATAACATATATATTACATGTAATATAGAATAAATATATTATGTAAATACATTAATGTAATACACATTATACATGTAATATATAATATATATTATATATAAACACACACACACACATATACAATGTAATACTTCACAGCCATAAAAACAATGAGATTTGCCATTTGCAAATTTGCAAAATATGGGTGGACTTGCAGGGTATTATGCTAAGTGAAATAAGTCAGACAGAGAAAGACAAATACTGTATGATATCATGTAAATATGATAAAGAATACAACAAACCAGTGAATATAATGAAAAAGAAACAGACACACAGGTATAGAGACTAAACTAGTGGTTGGCAGTGGGAAGAGGGAAGGGGGAAGGGCAAGCTAGGGTTAAGGGATTAAGTGGTACCAACCATTATGTATAAAATAAACTATATGGATATATTGTACATCATGGGGAATATAGGCAGTATATTATAATAACTCTAAATTGAGTATAATCTTTAAAAATGTGAATCACTATATTATATACCTGTTATTTACATATTATTGTACATGAACTATACTTCAATAAAAATTTTTGAAATAAAAATTTAAAATTAAAAAAATACAGAATAAACTCATCGACATAGGTCTTGGCAATAATTTTCTTTTAACATCTTTATTGCAGTATAATTGCTTTACAATGGTGTGTTAGTTTCTGCTTTATAACAAAGTGAAGCAGCTATACATATACATATAACCCTATATCTCTTCCCTCTTGTGTCTCCCTCCCACCCTCCCTATCCCACCCCTCTAGGTAGTCACAAATCACGGAGCTGATATCTCTGTGCTATGTGTCTGCTTCCCACTAGCTATCTATTTTACATTTGGTAGTATATATAAGTTCATGCCACTCTCTCACTTCGTCCCAGCTTACCCTTCCCCCTCCCCATGTCCTCAAGTCCATTCTCTATGCCTACATCTTTATTCCTGTCCTGCCCCTAGGTTCTTCATAAACTATTTTTTTGTTTTTGCTTTTTTAGACTCTGTATATATGTGTTAGCATATGGTATTTGATTTTCTCTTTCTGATTTACTTCCCTCTGTATGACAGACTCTAGGTCCATCCACCTCACTACAAATAACTCAATTTTGTTTCTTTTTATGGCTAAGTAATATTCCATTGTATATATGTGCCACATCTTCTTTATCCATTCATCTGTCGATGGTCACTTAGGTTGTTTCCATGTGCTGGCTATTGTGAATAGAGCTTGGCAATGATTTTTTTAATTTGACACCAAATGCAAATGCAAAAAAAGCAAATATAAACAAGTGAGACTACATCAAACTAAAAAGCTTCTGCACAGCAAACTATAAACAAAATGAAGAGGCAACCTATTGAATGGGGAAAAAATTTGCAAACCACATATCTAAGGGTTAATATCCAAAATATACAAGGAACTCATACAATGCAATAGTAAAAAGCAAATAATCAAACTTTTAAATGGCCAAAGGACTCAAATATACATTTTTGAAAGAAGACTTACAAATGGCCAAAAGGTACGTGAAAATTTGCTCAACACAACTACATCAGGGAAATGAGATATTACCTCTCACCTGTTAGGATGTCTATTATCAAAAAGACAAGAAATAGAAGGTTTTGGCAAGAATGTGGAGAAAAGGAAACCTTTATACACTGCTGGTGGTAATGTAAACTGGCCCAGCTACTATGGAAAACACATGGAGATTACTCAAGAAATTAAATATAGAACTATCATATGATCCAATAATCCCAGTTCTAGGTATATAGCCAAAAAAAACAAAATCACTATCTTGAAATGTTATGTACTCCTCTGTTCATTTCAACATTAGTCACAGTAGCCAAGGTATAGAAACAACCTATGTGTAGGTTGACAGATGAATGGATAAAGAAAATGTGATACATATGTATATATGTATGTAAACATATACTCACACAATGTAATATTACTGAGCCAAAAAGAAAGAAAATTCTTCCATTTGTGGCAACAAGAAGAACATGGAGAGCATTATGAACTATCCAGTGAACTATCTCAGACAGAGGAAGACAAATAAATACTGCATGGTATTGCTTATATGTGGATCAGACAGTATAATGGTGCTTGTCAGGGGCTAGTGGGGGTAAACAGGGAGAGGTAAAAGGGTGCAAACTTTCTATTATAAAATGAATAAGGTTTAGAATTTAATGTATAACATGGTGTCTATAGTTGATAATACTTAATTACATAGTTGAAATTTGCTAAGAGAGTAGAACTTAAGTTTTCTCACCAAAAACAGAAAAGATAAATATGTGAGTTGATGGATGTATTAATCAACTCGATGGTAGGAATCCTTCCATAACATATACATATATATATGTATCAAATCATCACACTGTATACTTTAAATCTTACAATTTTATATGTCAATTATATTTCAATAAAGCTGTAAAAAACATTGTGGCATGTCATAAGCATTCACTAAATTGCTGTTTTTGCTAATGTTAAAAATCACCATAGCCACGAAATTTGGATGTAGGAAAATGTACTATTTCTCTATTAATTTACCCCATAAGTCTCAATTCCCACTGATTATATCAACATTTTTCTGACTTAATCTATTTCTTCTGGGTGACTGGTCAAGTCAGACTTATCTCAATCACTTTTCCCTTTTCCTCACCTCTTGTACTTATCTAACTTCCCAGGGTGGGATAAATGGAAGAGGACTGTGATTTTCCC
This sequence comes from Balaenoptera physalus, assembly GCF_965194825.1. NCBI lineage: Eukaryota > Metazoa > Chordata > Mammalia > Artiodactyla > Balaenopteridae > Balaenoptera > Balaenoptera physalus. The sequence continues at coordinate 27,589,023 of NC_138895.1, forward strand.
TGGCAGTGGTGAAGAGGTATTATCTTCCGGCCACACTGTGCTGTAAACAACCAACAAAACCTTTGTAGGCTCTCTGCATACACTTGCTATGACCTCCCATGGGTTTCAGTCATGAAGGTATACAGGGTCACTTTATGTATGTTGTGATGTCCACCTGAGGGCCTTCTGGTCCACTCCTAATCACTTTATTTTCTCTCTCAGGAGCTTGAGAATTTGGGACATCTCTCCACATACTCAGCTTAAAGTCCAGGAATGTTGAGTGCATTCAAGCCCCTCTTTCTCTGCACTTTGGCTACCCTACAGTTCCAGCTCCATGATGCAATCAGGGCTGCTCTACATACCATGCCATCTTCCTGAGCTATGACTTTGAAGAAGGCACAACATTTTAAGGGTTTTTTAAATTTTTCTCACTCAACTATGATAACATCTCTAATCCCACTCATATATATAAGCTGTCTTCTCCATTTATCTTCAAGTTTTTTGTTTTTTTTTTGGTTTTTTTTCCCCTAGGACCGGAAAGAGCTTTAAGTTCCTCTTTGTGTAGCATAAAAACTACCTTTTGTGTTAACCTTTATTTTATTCTTTTTTGGATCAACTATACTGAATTTTTAGGCTCTGAATCCTATCCTCACTCAAAAAGCCCAGCTTTTGTTAATCAAACTGTTTTGTATTTCAAATCTATATTCTCAAATATAAGTTTTAGAAATACAATTAGTAATTCCTCTGGCTTTTTGTTCTGAGCCATATTCATACTACATTTGAGAGAAGTGTAGATGAAAAGCTATTGCAACTGTCAGAATCATGAGGAAAGGTACAGCATACTGTGGTTCTCAAGAGGAAAGAAACTTCTGTTAATAGTTGAAGATAGAATTGCTATATTTTTAATCACTTAAGATGAAATTCCACCCAGATATAAGACTAATAGATTTTGGATAGGTAGAAAGATGATTAGATAGATGATAGATGGATAGATAGATAGATGATGGATAGGTAATTTGTTTTTTCTCCATTAAAAAAGTCTCATTTTATTAAGTGTTGAGGATGAAAAGATTGCACAAAAAGAGAGTTCCTGTACTTCTTGAGTTTACAGTGTGTTTTTGTCTTTATTCTCTCATAAACATTTTTGGGTTGCTAACCTCTTCCCCAATGTTTCCATTTGTTATCTGGTAAGCTCATATTCACTCTAGAATATCCAACTAAAGAAAATCACTTCTTTTACACAAAGCTCCTTCTGAATACCCCATGCAAAATCATAAGCTTCCTTCCTTGTGGTCCCTCAGCATATTCTTTACACCTCTATCACCTAGATTCTCACATTGAAATTGTGAATCTTGGCTCTTTTTCAGTTAGTTTCCCAAGAGAAACTATTTTGACTTTTTCAATTCTGCATTTCATTTATGTTGCACACTTACCGTTATAAAATGAAGAGAGGGAAGGAAAGGAAGGAAGGAAGGAAGGAAGGGAGGGAGGGAGGGGGGGAAGAGGAGAAGGAAGGGAGATATCAAAAGAAAGCAAGAACCAAGAGATCGAAGGACAGAAACATCACTTTAAATATTAATTTGAGAGATAATTAAGCATATTCATTTTGATTAATCAAAGAATAAGACCAAAGTCTGTACCACATTATTCCCTTTAATAAGACAGTTGAATCAGTCATGGCTTCTATTAGTAAACTAGAGTGGTAGAGGGGACTGGGTGTTTAATATTTGCCTAAATAATTTGGGCAATGAAAAAAGTTCGTGGAAGAAATAGGAAAAGAGAGAGCTATATGAACCTTTATCCTAATAAGAGAAACAAGAAGCTTACCATCCTGTCACATGACTAACAAAGTGTGTAACAAATTCCAAAGAGAGCCAGAAAACCAAAAATTCTCTTAGAGCAAGTTTCTACTTCTTACTTTGGAGAAGAAGTGAGCTCCAATGACTGAAGGAATTTAAGGGTGTGCAGAATTGAGATGCTGTAGAAAATATTTTACCGTTGGAGATTTGGAGTGTTGTCAGCAAGTCACTAGAACATCAAGAGGTGCTTTGGGAGTGATTAGGGGTGAAAATATTAGAGCAACAGATAAACTCCATCGTATTCAAGCTTAAAACCCCTTCCTTAATAACTTCTCTATATTCCCAAATTATGTACCCACTATATTTTCTAATTATGTCTTTATGTATCTGCAACTTCTTTTGAGCTGAATTCAAGTACTCTCACGTGGTATTCCTAGACTCGGCAAAGTGGCCCATAGTAAGTTCTGTAGAAGTACTGGTTGAAGTGAACAAATAAGCATTTCTTTGTTGGATGATGAAACATTACTGCAGAAGAGTGTGGAATAAAGATGCACAGGTGGAGTAAAAACCAGAAGTGGCACATGGCAAAATAGTAGAAATATTACAGCTAAGACAGCTAATTTTTCCTTCCAGGATGTGAGAGTGATTTTTTATAATCTTACTCTTTTCAGGATACAGATAGCCTGGGAGACATTGCAAAACAAATAATATCTACATCAACACATAATTTTTCTTTTCTCAATTTTTCTACATGTTTGTAAGAGAAAGCATTCGACCTTTTGGTAAGATATATTTATCAGATTTCAGAATGAATACTCAAACAAAATAAGAAAGGAATGTATTCTAAAGCACCAGAGGCTCTTCATTCCATGGGAATTCTAACAATAACATGCATAGGTAACTGCTGCTTTGGTTAATTGCCTCTACTCTCTTTGTCTTAGGCCATACCAAAAAAAAAAAAAAATCTAATTTATATTCTACCTGAATTTCTGTCATGAACCTGTGATGATTCTCTTGGTTGCTTATGCACCAAAACAAAGGGGAACAATATAGCAGGGAAACAAATTGAAGTGATGGGAACACAGAAAAGGAATGGGGAAAAGGGGGGAAATAAATGAAGGGAAAGAGTGAGAAAAAATAAAAGAGAGGAAAGAGATGATATGGGAAACAAGCAAAGGAAACGAGATAAAATAAAAAGTAGAGAAAAGGCACACTGGAAGCAAAATAAGGGAGAAAGTAAAAGAAAGCCCCTCAGAGCTGAGATCATTATAGTCTTGTTAAACCACCCCCATAAGTTGAATTTACTCCATTTTTTTAATCATTAAGCAGTGTAGTATCATTTAATAGAATCTTAGTGTTCCTAATAAGTAGTATATTGATCTCTGAGTTTTAATCTGATCTAAAATAGAATATACATTGATTCACTTATTTAAAAATTTTAAATGTTTATAAACATATCAGTAGATAACCATCTTACTGGATAGTGAAGATCATACTACTCTTTATGGGTGAAGAAATTGAGACAGAGGGTCAGGCTAACTTACTGCATTAGTTAAGGTTAGCCAAAAACTCTAAAAAGAGACTCTGAATCTATAATCACTAAAAACAATAACTTTTTGTTATTTGCTCACATAACAGTTTAGGGCAGTTATTGTAGGTTGTTTGTGCCTCTCTTCCATATACTGATTCAGTGACCCAGGCTTCAGAATTCCATTTGGGGAGAATCAGACTGTCCTAGCACCTTCTCATCTTTTGCCTCATACTTGAGAAAAAGAAGGATGTGGTTGGAACATGGGTATTCTCTTAAAAGCCTGGAAATAACTCACATGATTTCTGCTCATCTTCTATTGGAAAGAATGTAGCCACATGGATGCATCTACTGAAAAAAATTATCCTAGACATTATTTTACTTGGCCTTTCAGAAGCTCCTGGCATCAATGACATATCCCTTCTCCCTAATGAACTCTCTTCACATGGCTTTTAGGATTCAATACTCTCTTGAATGTATTCTTATATCATTGTCTGTTCTTTTTCAGTCTCCTTAACTGTTCTCTTCTCTTTGACCTCTTAATGTTAGAATTATCCAGGACTCAACCTCTTAATCTATCATCTTCCTCATCTATAATCATCAGTCCTATGGAGATATCATCCAGGTGTGTGGTTTAATGTGTGATATATGCCGTCTACTCCCCAAAGCATCCAACTCAGACCTCTCTCAAGAATTCCAGCCATTTTTTATCTAACTGCACACTCAACCTCTTCACGAGGATATGTAATGTATATCTCAAACTTCACTTGTCCAAAACTTAACCGATGTTCTCTCTCCTTAAACCTGATCTTTATAATGCCTTCCCCAACTCAGCTGTTGACAACTCCATCCTTCTAATTGCTCTGGCTGAAAATCAGAATCCCTAACTTCTTTCATTTTCACAACTCACATACAATGCAAGAGAATGTCTGCTTGATTCTACCTGAAAAATATGCAGAACCCCAGCAATTCTCACCACTTTTGCTCACCTCAACCTGGTCCATGTCTCTTCCAGTTTATTTCAATAACTTGTTAAACAATCTCACTATTTCTAGGTCACCTCCTATAGCCTATTCTCAACTCTCCAGCCAGAGTAATCTCTCTAAAAAAAGTAGCATTTTAATTGAGATCTTTTCACTGCTCAGCTCAAAATCCTGTAAATATACACTTTTCCAAAACAGTCAAGTCATTTACAATGGAATATAAGGCCCTATATGACCTAACCCATCTTATCTTTCTGATCTTTTGCTAATGCTCTTTGACTCCCAACTTTGTCCTCTCAAGGTTTTTCCTTGTTCGTGATACTCTGTGGCCATATCTGAAATGACCATGTGGAAATATGTCCTACTGGAAAGTCCAACTGCTTTCACAATGCCCTTCTGCTGGTGGAAGTTTGGTAGCCTGAGGACAGTTTTAAGGTCTGAACAGTCACAGACTTTTTAGGCAAAGCTCACAGTTTATGTGTCAATAAAATTCCCTCAAAAACTTGGTAGTTTTCTCGGACATGTGACAAGAAAAATAAATTGTGATGATTACTGTCAAAAAAAAAACTTGGTAGTTCTCTGATATGCTTTGTTTCCAGCATATTCTGTGTGCTGGTGGCACAACCAAATTTCTTTGTTAGACATCATTATTAGTCCCATTGTATTTTTATTTCTTTTAACCTTGATTTGCTGTCAGTTCTCTCTCCAAACTTAATAGTAGCTATACCTTGAAGCTACCTGAAATAATGAGCTTAAATTTTTTCAAATCTCTCCCCATTTTTTGGATTCTCTCTTTTCTTCCTTCTCTTTACAAATCTATCAATTCCCACCTAACCTCATCTCCTGTAGTATCTTGCCAAAAGATGTAAGTAGTAGTCAACAGATAGTGGCCTTTTGTTTTTTCAACCATTTCCCATAGATCTAAAAGCTCAACACATATTTGTTCTACCTTCTAATTTATCTCATATGATAGTTTTACCAAATGTTTATCACAGCTTGACAGGACTCTCTTGCTTTCTAAACTTCAAAAAAAGTTTTTGCACTATCAACTAAACCAGGATCACAACTTTTAATTTTGTTATGGCAACACCCCACCCCCCAACTTAATATAAATTTCTGTACAGGCATACCTTGTTTTATTGTGCTTTGCTTTATTGTGTTTCACAAATACTGTACTTTTTTACAAATGGAAGATTGTGGCAACCCTACATTGAACAACTCTATCAGCATCATTTTTCCAAAAGTATTTGCTCACTTCATGTCTCTGAGCCACATTTCTCTAATTCTCACAATATTTCAAACGTTTTAATTATTATTATATTTGTTATGGTGGCCTGTGATCAATGATCTCTGATTTTACTAATATAGTTGTTTTGGGGTGCCATGAGCCACACTCACAGAAGACTGCAAACTTAACCCATAAATGTTGTGTGTGTTCTGACTGCTCCATTGACTGGCCAATCCTCTGTCTCTCTCCTTCTCCTTGGGCCTCTCTGTTCCCTGAGACACAACAATATTGAAATGAGACCAGTTAATAACCTTACAATGGCCTCTATGTGTTCAGTAAGAGAAAGAATCTCTCACATTAAGTCAAAAGCTAGAAATGATTAAGCTTAATGAGAAAGGCATGTCAAAAGTCAATACAGGCTGAAAGCTAAGCCTCTTGCACCAGTTAGCCAAGTTGTGAATGCAAAGGAAAATTTCTTGAAGAAATTAAGAATGCTACTCCAGTGAACACACAAATGATAAGAAAGAAAAACAGCCTCATTGCTGATATGGAGGAAGTTTTGGTGGTCTAGATAAAAGACCAAACCAACCATAACATTCCCTTTAGCCAAAGCCTAATCCAGAGCAAGACCCTAACTCTCTTCAATTCTATGAAAGCTGAGAAAGGAGAGGAAGCTGCAGAAGAGAAGTTTGAAGCTAGCAGAGGTTGTTTCATGAGGTTTAAGGAAAGAAACCACTCCATAAAATCAAAGTGCAAGGTGAAGCAGCAAGTGCTGATGTAGAAGGAGCAGCAAGTCATCCAGAATATCTAGCTAAGAGAATTAATGAAGGTCATTACACTAAACAACAAATTTTCAATGTAGACAAAACAGCTTTCTATTGGAAGGAGATGCCATCTAGGACTTTCATAGCAAGAGAAAAGTCAATGCCTGGTTTCAGAATTTCAGAGGACAGGGCTTCCCTGGTGGCACAGTGGTTGGGAGTCTGCCTGCCAATGCAGGGGACACGGGTTCGGGCCCTGGTCTGGGAGGATCCCACATGCCGCGGAGCGGCTGGGCGCGTGAGCCACAATTGCTGAGCCTGCGCGTCTGGAGCCTGTGCTCCGCAGCAAGAGAGGCCGCGACGGTGAGAAGCCCGCGCACCGCGATGAAGTGTGGCCCCCCTTGCTGCAACTGGAGAAAGCCCTCGCACAGAAGCGAAGACCCAACACAGCCATAAAAATAAATAAATAAATAAATAAATAAAAATATATTAAAAAAAGAAAAAAAAATTTCAGAGGACAGGCTGAATCTCCTATTAGGGGCTAATGCAGCTGGTGTCTTTAAGTTGAAGCTGATGCTGATTATCATTCCAAAAATCCCAGGGCCCTTAAGAATTAGACTGAATCAACTCTGCCTGTGTTCTATAACTTGAACAACAAAGCCTGGATAACAGTGCATCTGTTTAAAAGATGACTTACCAAGTATTTTAAACCCACTGTTGAGAACTACTGCTCATAAAAAAAGGTTCCTTTAAAATCATTACTACTCATTGACAATGCACCTGGTCACCCAACAGTTCAGATGGAGATGTACAACAAGATTAATTTTTTCATGCCTGCTAACACAACATCCATTCTGCAGCCCATGGATCAAGGAGTAATTTCAACTTTCAAGTCTTACTTTTTAAGAAATAAATTTTGTAAGGATATAACTGCCATAGATAGTGATTCCTCTGATGGATCTGGACAGAGTAAATTGAAAACCTTTTGGAAAAGACTCACCATTCCAGATGCCATTAATAACATCTTGGATTCATGGGAAGAGGTCAAAACATCAACATTAATAGGAGTTTGGAGAAGTTGATTCTAACCCTCAAGGATAACTTTGAGGGATTCAAGACTTCAGTGGAGGAAGTAACTGCTGATATGGTGGAAATAGCAAGAGAAATAGAATTAGAAGTGGAGCCTGAAGATGTGACTGAATTGCTGCAATCCATGATAAAAGTAACAGATGAGGTTGCTTCTTTTTTAAAGAAATTCTACTGTAGGTAAAATGCTATCAAACAGCATTACATGATACAGAGAAATTGTACGTGAAAGGAAGAGTCAATTGCTGCAACAAGCTTCATCGCCATCTTATTTTAAGAAATTGTCACAGCCACCACAAACTTGAGTAACCACCACCCTGGTCAGTCAGCAGCCATCAATATTGAGGCAAGATCCTCCATCAGCAAAAGGATTATGACTCACTAAGATGATGTTCAGCACTTTTTAGAAATAAAGTATTTTTTTTTTAATTTATTTATTTATTTATATTTATTTTTGGCTGTGTTGGGTCTTCGTTTCTGTTCAAGGGCCTTCTCCAGTTGCGGCAAGCGGGGGCCACTCTTCATCGCGGTGCGCGGGCCTCTCACTATCGCGGCCTCTCCTGTTGCGGAGCACAGGCTCCAGACGCGCAGGCTCAGCGGCTGTGGCTCACGGGCCCAGTTGCTCCGCGGCATGTGGGATCCTCCCAGACCAGGGCTCGAACCCGTGTCCCCTGCATTGGCAGGCGGACTCTCAACCACTGCGCCACCAGGGAAGCCCCGAAATAAAGTATTTTTAAATTATGGTATATACATTGCTTTCTTTAGACATAATGCTACTGCACACTTAATAGACTACAGTAGAGTGTAAACATAACCTTTATATGCACTGGGAAACCAAAAAAATCCTGTGCTTCACTTTACTGCAATATTTGATTTATTGCAGTGGTCTGGAACTGAATCCAAGATATCTCTGATGTATGCCTCTATTCTTATGAGCTTCAATGAGAGATTGAAGAAAATAGAGGCTGACTTCTTGTTCATATAAAATGTAGCTCCTCTCCATGTATTGATACAAGAACCTGGACCATTTTATATTTCCATTCTATCCATCCCTTAAGATCCTTCTGTCATTTGTATCCAGAAAACAAAAGAGAAAGAAAGTACAAAGACACAGGGTTTCTCTTAAAATCTCTGGCCTGGAAATAACTCACAGTAGTTTTACTCACATTAGACAAGAGAGAACTTGGTCCACATATACTGCAAGTGGGGCTGGGAAACGGTTTATCCATATATCCATTACTATACTATAAATGAATAAAATACTTAAAATGGAAAAGGAAGAGGATGGATTTTGTTAGAGAGCTAATCATCACCATTATTAATTAGAGCCTTGGTTCTTAGATATTAAGAGGAAATAGAAATCAAATGTCTTGCTTTAGACTTGTAATAAGTACGTTAGAGTAGGCATAGTATAAAATTCAAATTTATAAAGTAAATGGACAAATAGCTAAAGTATAAATCAGTGAGAAATTGTAGGATAGGTATACACTGTGTTTAGGGTATACCATTACTTAAACTAAAGATTCTAGAAGGAAAATAAGCTAATAAAAGCATTATTAAAGTATCTTTTAAACTATCACCTTGAGAGTCATGGTAATAATTTGGAAACCACAGGAAGAATAAGGACTAAGTCCCAATTTTAATAACAGTTTCACTCAAAAATTAAAATAATTTAAAATATTTGATATGTGGATTTTCCTTTTTTGGAATACAATAGGGTGTTCCGAATAATAAATAACATTCATAGAAAACTGAAAGGTTTATAAATCCCATAAATTATTGGTATAGTGTCATTTATTTTCTAAATATGAAAATTTAACATAGAGCAAGATAATATCTCCTGCTTAATTTAAAATATTTCCTTATGTACAAAGTGGTTCAACTTGAGACATAAATAGAACCCAAGAAGTTTATATTACTTTAGTCCTGTACACAGCGGAAACATTTCTTTAGGTGAAAATGAAGAGGAAATAAATGTAATGCATTTTATACCATTGCTAAACTTTAGGTGAGATTCTCATCTAAAAAGAATCCTCAGCAAAAATGTACATATCTTTGAAAATCAGGCCTTCTGATGTAGGAAATGATGAAGCCATAATCACATCAGTGAACTCACTTTGTATTGAAGTTTACAGGTTCATCTAACTTCATTAAGTTTTTCACCCTTATTATTGCTGAAACGGAAAGATGGAAGGTGAATGTAGAAATTAATCCATTAGAGTGAACATGTTTCCATTTCAAAGTATGTTAATTTCGTTTCTACTTTGTCAACTTTAATTTGTCACTGAACCTAAAATGGGATAATTGCGCCAACGTTTAAGTTCCCATACATAGTCAAGGTTTTTCCTAATTTTATAAAATTACATTTAGATCCGTTGTCACTGCTTAATGTATTACAAGGTAACATGTGTTGAGACTTGGTTCCCAACATGTCAAATTAAATCAAAATATAAATTAATTCAATGACAACTCCGTATTGATATTTGCTCATTATGCTGTAAATAGATTGTGTGTGGAATCTCTGCAATTTAACCTAAAATTATACAAAGTACTTTTACATTAAAACATTATTTGTCTTTAAAAGCCTGGATGTTCACTGTGCCAAACCACAGGTGCAATGATGCTTCATTTATTTATGTTTTTGGTTGGCGAGAGGGTGCAGCAGATGAAGAAGTGAAGACACCTTCTAAAAACCAGAACTAATTTCAAGGATTCTATCCACTGATAATTTGCTATGAATAGTCAGGATGGAATTGAAACAGCTTTGAAAATTAAGGGCACAAATTTTAATACTCAAAATATTTATTTTCTCTATATCTCCAACTCTAAGATATTTGATTAAAAAACACTTATTCTAATGTAGGATTTCTTTTTATCAGTCACACCTTCGTGTAAATGAAAATATCTCATAGATAAAAAAATTTGTTATGTTAAGCAGGAAAAGAAGGGATGAAGGCTGAAGAGCTGTGATACAAACACATAAATGTTTATTTAGAGGAGGAATGAATAAGCAATGAGTGAGAATAAAGGCAAATAAATTTTAACACTTCTGAATCCTACACTAACAGTTTTACCTTCTGATTATGTCATCTACCATATTACACCATTTACTTAGTATAATTTAGCAATTACTTCCCATTAAAGCATATCTATTACACCTCCCACAAAATGCCGACACTAAAAAATTTAGGGAAAAAAATCATCCACTTAATAGGTAACAAATAAGTCTCTTATAAAATATTTTCAAAATATTTTACACTATATAAATATTTTAGGGTATTTTGTTTAAAATAATTTTATAATACAGCTATTATATTAATATTCTTGAGTATAACTACATACTAATTGTCTAAAACATCTTATAGATTTTTATTTTATTCCTAAATAATTCACCAAAATAGGACAAACTAATTAGATTTCCCTCATTACAGTTGTTAAAATAAATTAATACATTTTATTCACAGTGATGTTACTGCCAAAAAGAAATCAGAACTGTATAGAATCTGTGCCCAAAGTTTTGTCATATTGAAAGACCAGAAAATTCATATTAATGTTACGTATGAAAATTATTGGTTATTAGGATGAATTTCCCAAGTTCATATATTTGATGAAATAGTCTTTAAAATCCTATATTTTTATTTAGGAATTTATTTCTCTTGACTAAATCATCTCACCCTTATTCTTGCTGTGTTTGCACTGAATGAGGTAACTTCAGAAAAAGAATATGGAATTCATCTTTATCTACTTCTGATTTTATTTAAATCTGTAAGAAACATCCTATTTTTGATATTCTGTCAGCTTCTTTACATTTCATAAATTTCCAGTGACTACTGAACCAAAGAAAAGGAAATTAAAACTTAAATCTAAAAATATTAGTTACAAAATTAAGAGTTCAGCATAGAGCCATATTTATAATTCAGAAACACTTTTTAAAAATTTGTCTATTTTTCCAGTCATTGATATACAATTGTTTTTTGTTAAGACCACATTAAATTGCAAATATTTTTTCATCATTTTGAAGATGTATTTTAATTATAAAGCACAGTACATTGTTATGGTAAAAAATCAGTTTTTATTACTATTCAGGTAAGTTACTTTACAATCATAATTTTATATAATAATTTTAAATATAATTAGTAAGGAAATATTTATTGCTCTTAAAAGGAAGACACCACCAAGTACATAAAGATCAAATGATATAACTTTTATAGATTCAAAAGAGTTGTGGTGATTTTGATGAGTTATATAGAATCAAACCTAATTCTTCATGAATACTAAACAATGCATATATATCATACAATACATATCGATAAACAATATTGGTAAAGTATATATTAACTGAATAAATGCAATTTAAATAGTTTTATCAGTTGCATAATAGTTAATTATTTTAAATGTATATTTATTTACAAATATGTATTTTCAGCTTCACTGATCCCTCATTAATTCACATTTTTTTTAGTCTTCTTGGGTTATCTAGATATAAAATTATACAATCTGGAATAATAATTATGTATCCTTTTCTCTCAATCCAGCTTCACATGTAACTTGCTAAATTTTCAGGCCAATATTAAATACCATATTTTTTAGATTCTAAGATACATTTTTTTCACATTTTCACACTTCCAAAATGTAGGTGAATCTTATATTTGTTATCTACATTTAGTATGATTGTGGTTTTAAAAAACAAAACTATCGTTAAACTGAAGGTATTAATAAAATTTTATATTATCTTAGAGTGTGAGCAACATGATAATTATGGAATTTATAGTAACGTTTTTCCTTTCTTGTTTTTAACTTTAATAATTCTAGTAATTCAACTTTAATTGCAATAATACTAAAGGCTAACATTTATTGAGAACTTACCATGTGCAAAGGGCTGTTCTAAAGGCATTTATTTTTATTAACTTACTTAATCCTCAAAAAGCTGTGAGAGGAGATACTATTTTCATGTATATATTTCTGATGAAGAAACTGCAACACAAAGACCTGCTAAGGTTTATGCAGCTGGTATATGGTAGAACTTGGGGGTGGGGTGATTGACAATCTGTCTTCGGACAGGCTATGCTATCCAACTTTACTACAGCTGTTAGCTGAGAGTTTACTACAAATAATCTTTGTGTTAAGTTCATAATGCATAATGCCTAATTCTTTAATGACTCTTTCTGTTTAAAACAGTAATGGGCTTTAGTTTCTATCGAATCAATTTCAACAATTTTCAATAAGCATATAAATGGTCTTATTTGTCATACAAATATTTTTTTATTGTTTCTCTTCTGAAAACTGGATAAAATATCTATATAAGACAAAAAATTCATGTAGACAAAAATGTAGAAAAATGCTTAATATAGAGCACAAGTTTTATCAGAGTGTTTTATCAATGGTATGAGTATTTTATTTTTATTAACACTTATTATTTATTGTGTTTTTACCTTCATGAATTTTATTCTTACTTTCCATGGGACTAATATTTATTACTTTTCATCCATTCTGTGAATAAATTATTTTGTTGTAGTATATTATTCTGTTAGTATATTGGCTTTATTGCTCTTTCTTGCAAAGGAAAATGTATTTACAATTATTTGTTTCAGCATTATCAATATTTACCCCTGGACCAATCAGTCCCAGCCAGGGACAGGGTGAACTGGCATACAAATCCTCTTTTTTTTTCTTTACTTTGAAATATATTAAACATGTTTGTAAAATATAAAGACCAACTGAGGAAATTCTTCTTTTGAAAGATACTGTACATCTTTATCCAGGAAGATGATATTTCTATTCATTTAGTGAAGTTTTATTGCTTTATTGTCATGAAAGGCACACACATTTTTATCTGTTGATATATTTTCTAGCTATCTCAAGCTGGTGTATAAAATCTATTTTCTATCACGTCTGTATTTTTTTATTCATCAGTCTTACAAAATTTTATTTCTGATTATAATAACATCTTTAGATTGAGATGAGGGAGATTTGTATGTAAGCAATAATATGTCCTAAACAATGACAGTTTGTTTCATCTGGTGAATTTCTTATAGCTATTATTTCTTTTTGTTTGTCTAACTGCAGTGGTTAAGACTTATATTACAATGTTGAATAATATGGTGTAGGTAAATACATTATGATCTTCATGATTTAAAGGAAATCCATGTCACTTTGAAGCGTGCTTTTTGTCTGATATATTTCTTAATGTTTAGTAAATGATTTTCTCTTCCTAAGTCTCTTCATTATAAATGGATACTTTTTATTTTTTATTTTTTGTGTATATGTTAATGCGTTTGCTTAACTTTTATACTTTACTCTTTTAATGTGCATATTACATTAAAATATCTTCTAATATTAAACAAAACATGAATTTCTGGGATAACTAAATCTTCGTTATTATATATTCTGGTTTTGTTTGGTTTTGCTAATATATTGTTCCAGAATTTTGTAAGTATGTTTATCACTGAGATTTGTTTATAATTTCATTTTTTGTCCTGAAGTCTTATTTTAGTATCTAAAATCTAGTTAAATCCAGCATCACATAAAGAGGCATGTATTCTCTCTTTTCTATTCCATGGAAGAGATTGGTAAAGTAAAAATATCTGTGACACAAACTTTTAGAAAAACTCATCTACAAAGCTATCTGAACTTAGTTCCTCTGAGGGACTTTTTTGAATTTCATATTTAATTTATTTAATTGCTATATAATTTTTCACTATTTCTATTTCTTCTTGAGGTGGCTTTTGAAATTTACTTTTTCTAGGGAAATAGACATGTCATCTAAAATTTCAAGTTTAGTGGCATAAAATTATTCACACTCATGTATATATATAGTTAGTTGTATAGTTATTCCCCCTTTTATGCCTTATACAATTTATGTATCTTTACTCTATTGCTTATTATTTTCCTTGATTAATTTGAGCTAGTGGTGTGTCTTTTATTAGTTGTTTCAAAGAACCAACTTTTGGTTTAATGTATCCGTTCTATAGTATGCCTGTTTTCAATCTCATTAAAGTTTATGTTTATTTCATTCATTTTATCCTCTTTCATTCTGTCGATTGCTCTTTTTCTTAACCTTTAAATTAAATACTTAGCTCATTAACTCTCAACTTTATTTTATTTTTAATATTTATTTATTTATTTATTTATTTTTGGCTGTGTTGGGTCTTCTCTTCTGTGCAAGGGCTTCCTCCAGTTGCGGCGAGCGGGGGCCACTCTTCATCGCGGTGCGCAGGCCTCTCGCTGTCGCGGCCTCTCTTGTTGCAGAGCACAGGCTCCAGACGTGCAGGCTCAGTAGTTGTGGCTCACGGGCCCAGTTGCTCCGTGGCATGTGGGATCTTCCCAGACCAGGGCTCAAACCCGTGTCCCCTGCATTGGCAGGCCGATTCTCAACCACTGGACCACCAGGGAAGCCCTCAACTTTATATTTAATATGAATATTCAATATTATACATTTGCCTCTAAACACCACTTTAGAAGCATCACCCATATTTAATATGTGGTATTTTAACAATTGTCTACTTTAATATTTTCTAACACCAGCTATATTTTTAACTCATGAGTTATCTAGAACTGTTCATTTTTGTTATTTCTACACATATAAGCATTTTCTTGTAGTTCATTTATTGTTGATTTCTATATAAATTACTTTATGTTCAGGAAATTAGAAAATTTTGAGCTAGCTTAATGATTTTGAATGTGGTGAATTTTAATGAAAAGTTCCATGTGTGATTAAAACAAATGAGAATCCCACTAATTTTCAGCTGAACTATTCTTTATATGGCTATTATAAATAGAAGCAAATTTGTTCATAAAGAAAGATAAATTAATTTGTTTCTTGTATAATTCATTATTTTTAAGGTCTTTGTTACTTGCAGAGAAAAACAATCCTAATAAATACAATCAGGAAGTGATGATAATGGATAAATAAAAAAGTACTTTCCTCTGTGGCATGACAATAATTCAACAAATTTCCATAATATATAACATGAGCCTTTCATGACATATTCTATTATAATTTCTCTATTGAGTTTTATTCTCTGTATTTTTCATTTTTTTAACTTTATATTGGAGTAGAGCTGATTAACAATACTGTTTTAGTTTCAGGTGTACAGCAAAGTGATCCAGTTATACATATAATTGTATCTATTCTTTTTCAAATTATTTTCCCATTTAGGTTATTACAGAATATTGGGCAGAGTTCCCTGTGCTATACAATAGGTCCTTGTTGGCTATCTATTTTAAATATAGCAGTGTGTATATGTCAATCCCAAACTCGCAATCTATCCCTCCCCCAACCCTTCCTGCCTGGTAACCATAAGTTCTTTCTCTAAGTCTGTGAGTCTGTTTCTGTTTTCTCTCTGTATTTTTAAAATGTTTTTTATACTTCACTTTGGTCCAAAATAGCAACTCTACATCAAGGTAAATGATAGCTGATATCTTTAAGGTAAATTAGATGGTTCTCAAAACATGTTATCATTGTCAGACAAATGTCTTTAGCTAATATTGATTTGTGTTATATTTTTAATTATCATAACATTCTGCTTGAAACACAGAACTAGTGTCCAAGGCCGGGTCTATGTAGCATTTGTAGCAATTATACCAAATATATTTTATAAATTCATTTGCACTCTAAGAACATTTGTTACCCAAACTGTTTTGTATATTTGAAATATATTGTATATTAAGGCCAAATCATGTTAGTTTAACTTTGAGTAGATACTTTACTAGAGACAAAATGTGAAACTACAAATAAGATAGCAGAACTGTCATAGAATGATTCTTGTCATTTCAGTTACTGGTGAGTATAGTGGTTCGTTATGATATCTGAACTCTTGGATACTCAGTAAATAACAATTATTCTTATATTGTTTTTCAGATACATTGTTGATGAGCGTGACAGAAAAGCATGTTTAGAAGAATCCAGAGCATTACTCTGTAACTGCATATGAACTTATCCAATTTCAAAAAAATTCACTTAAAACTCCCTTTCCTATACGAGCTTGTTCTTTTCATGATCACCAACATTTGAAGTGAAATCAGCATTAAAAAAAACAACTTGGGTTTGTTTAAAGAATAAAAATAACTCATATTGGTAAACAATGTTTTATTCTTGTACATTTCATTATGTATTTTTTATGCAAGTCTCTCACTAAAGGAAGGTAGGAAATGAGAGATGAAGCTGGACTTCATTAAGCTGATTTTTGATTTAGATAATATAGAGCAATTACAATTAATGGAGGTACATCATCTTGGGCAAAGATATTATTCGTGTCATCATCATACATACCAAAAAAGCCAGGAAATTCACGACGAATATACTAGAGAAAATTGATATATACATACACATATATTTGTGCATATTTTTTGCCCACTTAAAGTAAACTAGTCTATATCATGTATTTTATTTAGAAATGATAGATATTTTTACTGTTTTTGCAGTCTGTGTATTTAATACAGATGCATGCATACAACTCTCCTTATGCACTTGAAGTTGTAATAAACTTAGGCTAATTTAATGGGATAGATTGTATTACTTTGCAAAATATGCTCTACCTATTCCTGAGCTCTAGAAGTCAGTTTTGACTCAGTGACTTTCCTTGGGCAATAAAACATGAGTGGCAGTTATGAATGTGTTCCTAAGAGCTTTGAGAGTCATTGAGGTTCCTACCTGCGCTTTCCTTTTTCTTCTCAGAGCTCAACAATGGCCCAGATAGAGACTAATCCATTTGCCCAAGTCCCAGAGTGAAAACAGATGGAGCTGATCCACAGCAGAACCTCAATGGATATGTAGCAAACAGGTGACTGCAAGGCATTGCTTATTCTTCCCTTTTTTAATATGAATAGTTATTGCAGTTATCTTGTCCCTTTCCAACACTGTAAATTGAGTGTGTATGTGATATGACTTGTTATTTTAGTTCATAAGTCTCAAAATCAGGAGATTCCACATCCAGAACCAATGTAGAGCTCATCATGAGACTCTGCACTTTAAGCCTGGTGCTGAGATGGATGACTTTTAAGATATCTCTTTTGGGAAAGAAGTGAGGGTATGTCACATGCAGAAAGAAGGTAAAAGAATATATGTGATGACGGGAATAAATTGTGGAAGAAGATATTATTCTTCAAATTATTTGCCATTCTTTCTTAGTGGAGAGTAGATCATGAATTTGCTCTAGTCATTGAAGTGAGCACAAGTGGCAAATGTCATTTCTAAATAGAAGCTTCACAATCCATCATGTAGTGCTAGCATACTTTCCTTTCTTTCTGCCACCATAAAAGCACTATCCCATTTAGAGACTGCTCCATCAGCTAAGAACCTAGAGTGAAGACATGGGCAGCAGTACTACAGACAGCATGTAAACAGTATGTAACACGAGTGAAAAATAAATATTTGTTGTTGTAAGACATAAAGATTCTGGGGTCATTTATTAATTGCAGGATATTTTAAACTAGGCTGAATTATATATGCATGAAGTAATCAAAACTCAGTATTCTGGGTGGGAATTACCCCTTCCAAGTGGAAAATGAGGACTCAGCCCCAGGAATAACACAGATAAGAATATTAAGATACATGCCTCCCTGGTGGTGCAGTCATTGAGGGTCCGCCTGCCAATGCAGGGGACACAGGTTCAAGCCTTGGTCCGGGAGGATCCCACATGTCGCAGAGCAACTAGGCCTGTGAGCCACAACTACTGAGCCCGCATGCCACAACTACTGAAGCCCTTGTGTCTAGAGCCCATGCTCAACAACAAGAGAAGCCACCACAATGAGAAGCTTGCACACCTCAATGAAGAGTAACCCCGGCTCGCTGCAACTAGAGAAAGCCCACACGCAGCAACGAAGACCCAACACAGCCAAAAATAAATAAATATTAAAAAAAAAAAGAATATTAAGATGTATCTATCACTTGTCTTTCCAGCTTACTCTAATCTTTCTTATTTTTGATGATCAGCTGATCATGGATATATGGACAATTTTGATATGAGAAAGATTCAGATAACTATCTCCCTCCATTTATTTTCCCAATGTTTTTAATTATTTCTGCTTCATCTTTTTAAAACCTCATTTGAACTTGATCCACGTGTTCCCAAGCTAACATCATTTATACTGAGCAAAATTTGGTTAAATACCTTATCTTTGCATCTCATAAGGCATAGCCATTTTTCAGTGGAAAATTAGAAAGATATCTCCTGGAATAATATGTGCTGTTTTCCTAACCTAAAAATATAATCCTTTGAGACATGACCACCGTCATAATTCTTAAAGGAATATTTTAGGACATCTTAATCAGCTAACACCTATTAAGCTTCTAATACTCAGTAATGCATACATATTAACATTTTTTATCCTAGTACATCATGATAGAATTTGTGATAAAATTATTTTTCTACAAATGTTAGTATTTTAATATAGTTCTCTAAAAGTGTAAGCGATGTGAAAAGATTTGGGAAAATGTATCCTCTAAGTATTTTTTATTTCTGTCATCAAAAAATATATTGTGAGAAACTAATATGTGTAGGATACACTGTTAAATGCTGGGAATTTGAATCAGCATAAGATACATTTTGCTCTTAAGAAACCCTTAGCATTTTGTGGGTAAGACAAAAAGGTTACAGCCTAACATATAGAACAGGTTTAATGCCAAGTAATTGGTATGAATAGAAAGTTCTATAGGTTTCAAAGGAGTGAATGATATCCACGTATAGGAAGAGCAATTTACTTCACTTATTATGATAATCTCCAGATCCATCCATGTTGCTGCAAATGACATTATTTCATCCTTTTTAATGGCTGAGCAATATTCCATTGCATATATGTACCACATCTTCTTTATCCATTCACCTGTCGATAGACACTTAGGTTGCTTCCATGTCTTGGCTATTGTAAACATCACTGCAATGAACATTGGGTTGCATGTATCCTTTAGAACCATGTTCTTCTTCAGATATATCATACTAAGTGAAGTAAGTCAGACAGAGAAAGATAAATATCATATGATATCACTTATATGTGGAATCTAAAAAAAAAGGTACAAATGAACTTACTTACAAAACAGAAACATACTCACAAACTTAGAGAATGAACTTATGGTTACCAGCGGGGAAGGGTGGGGTGGAGGGATAGATTGGGAATTTGGGATTGACAGGTACACACTGCCATATTTAAAATAAAATGGATTTTCATTAAAAAAAATAAAATAACCTGTAGAAAAAAAAGTATAGAAAGAGTGAGTAAAGATTTTATGGAAGGAATGAGATCAAGGTCTATTTGAAGTTTGGGTAGGATACAAGCAAGTGAAGTATAGAGATAAAAGTTTTTTTGAAAGTAAAACCTTGAAGATAAAATGATCTTCATATTTTTAGGGAATCTCAAGACCCCTTTGGCTAAGACAGATCATTTGTGAAGGGGAAGAATGAAATATAAGGAGCCACTGAAAATTTTCATAATGGGATGGAATCTAAAGTAATATGCATATTAGATTAAAGGGCTGAGGAGCCTTTCTTTTGAAGTTATTACCAAGGAAGAATCAACATGGTTTGGTGACTAAAGAATAATCAGTGAAGAAGGTACACTCAGTATTCACACACAGAGTGTTGTTTTTCCTACACAGTGGTAAAATAAATAGATGACAGGTCTATTTTAGGAGAAACAATAGATTGGTGGAATACAACAGATGGAGGAAGAATAGTTTTGAGTTCATGACAGTTTGAGTTTAAAGTGCTAGTAAGTTATTCAAATAGAGGTGTACAGTATAATTAATTGTATATATTAAAGAATAACTTTTGATAAGAAGTCAGACCTTAAATATAGATGTGGGAGTCATTACATAGTCATTTTTATAGAAGTGAACACTCAGAGAAGTGCATGAAAAGAGAGAGAGCTAGAGATTTATTATAAAGAATAAGAAGAGAACTCCATTAAAGAGACTGAAAAGAAACTGTGAAAAGGGATAAGAGGAATGAGGAGCAAATATTGTCAAGAATATAAGGGAACACACAATTTTCAAGTGTGAGTCATTAACAGTGTCAACACATCCTAACATCTTATAGAAGGCAGGGTGAAGACAAAAAAAAAAAAAAAAGGCAATTAAGTTATGATGTACTTAGAAAATGAGTAACAGCTATAAATACAGTGAGTAAGGTGTAGTCAGGATGATGAGTGGATCAAGTAAACTGAGTATGATGCTCATTAGATTTTAGGGATTGCAAAATTGTTAGACTGTCAGTTATTCACTATGGTGGCTGCCAACTGGTTATCATCAGAAAATAATTGCTGGTGAGTGGAGTGTAGCTACCTTAATAAATTTCATAACTACAGAGTATACATCGAAATTTGTATTTTTCACTTGTATCTATCTATTAAAGTAATAAAGGAATTTGTGTAAAAGATAAGATAGTTAAGGGCTTCCCTCGTGGCGCAGTGGTTGAGAATCTGCCTGCCAATGCAGGGGACACGGGTTCGAGCCCTGGTCTGGGAGGATCCCACATGCCGCGGAGCAGCTAGGCCTGTGAGCCACAATTGCTGAGCCTGCACGTCTGGAGCCTGTGCTCCTCAACAAGAGAGGCCGCAATAATGAAAGGCCCGCGCACCGCGATGAAGAGTGGCCCCCACTTGCCGCAACTAGAGAAAGCCCTCGCACAGAAACGAAGACCCAACACAGCCATAAATAAATAAATAACTAAATAAAAATTGTATAACTTTAAAAAAAAAAAGATAAGATAGTCAAAAATCAAATATAACATTATCTTGTCTCATTCCCTCCACATATTCACCTCTTGTAACTGTTTCGCCTTGGTGATTACACCCATATTTTTCAATAACATTTATGTTGGTATTTTTTCTTTTATCAACTTAATAAATGTTTGCCCTTTTTGGTTATGATGTATTCAACCAAACGCACTTTATTTTTTAACCCTGAGCATAACTACATCACCAAGTTTATATGCTCTATCGCTTAGTTTGGGTACATTTAAATATTGCTTATATTTTTTATTTCTTACTCCACAGAATATGTATGGTATTATTGACACTAAAGATTAAAATATCAAGACATGGATATCAATAACTTTCTAATTGTGTTTCTTCTTTCTCCTTTTGCGATCCAATTGTGTCATGTGTACTTTTACTTTCATATTGTCAAGACTGATCCCATTAAGCCAGTAAAATTAAGTTCTCTGCTCTTTGACTTTACATTGATTTTAAAATGTGAAATGAATGCATTTTCATGTTATTGTAAGTATTATTGACTATGGTAATGTTGAGAATTCTACTATGAATGTTCAATTAGTAGAAGGTTTTAACTGTGTTTCTTGCAGTTACTAATTGCCTTTAAGAAAAATAATCCATTTGCTTTTTTTAGGTACTCTACATGTTCAAACTGTACCATTATGCTATCTAAATCTATGCAGATCATCTTCCCAGAGCAATCTTTCTTTTTACCCCAATCTTAACATTTAAACCTGTGTACAAGTTTCATTCTGGATTTTCCTTCAATGCTTTACAGGTTTAAATCCACTTTTTGATTTTTGTTAATTCGCTCATTTTACTGAAGTACCTCTTAAAATAACATGCTAAGAAGGATGCATGATAAATAAGTCTTATGATTTCTTAAATGTCTAAAAAAGGTTTTCAATCCGTCTTCACACTTGATTGATAATTTCCCTGGGCATCAAAATTATCAGTAGAAAAGTAAAGAATCTGGGAGGCATTCTTCACTGTCCTCTCAAGTCCACCGTTGCTGCCGAAATTGTGAAGTAAGTCAGTTTAATCTCCTTTCTTTGTAAGTGATCTGTTTTGTTTCTGACTTGTTTTGCTTGTTTCATTCTGGAATTTCACAATCTTCTATTTAGCCTTGGTGTTGCCAACTTTCCCAATACAGTGAATAGGTATTTCAATCTAACTAGGTCTTTTAATGTATAGTATTGTAATCTTCAGTCTGGGAAATTCTCTGCATTATTTCTTTGATAATTTCTTCTTATGTCTCCTCTATTCTCTCTTTCTCAAATACCAGTTAGCTGGATATTTAACCTCCTGCTTTAATTATCTACATTTGTAATTTAAAAATAATATTTCCTGACTTCCTATGTCTTATATATCTCTGGGATATTTCCTTTTCCTTATCTTCCAACCATTCCATTACATTTTAATTCTACACTCACACTAAACATTTAAATGTTTCTTTCTTGTGTTCTAATCATTCCTTTGTTATTGCATCTCATTCCTGGTCTGTATTTTTCTTTTTGTGGAGATACAATATCTTCCTGAATGTCTCTAATACTACAAATTTAAATTTTAGATATTTTAAAATTTCCTTTTGATCCCAAAATTAGCACTGCTACACCAAAGTCATTTTGTATGCTTGAGGACATTGGGTTTTTACATATTACAAATTTTGATGTAAAACCTGGTAATCTTCAGTCCTAAGAATGAGACAATAAAGAGTATTCTGAGGCTCTCATGTCCATTCTAATTATCTTAATTCTTCTTCAGAGAGTTCATTCAGTTTCTTTAGTGATGAGTGAGTAGTGTTAAATGTCTGGAATGAAAAGAGGTGACTAGTCAATCATTTCACCTATTGATTTGTAATTAATCCACATCCCCCCCGTCTTTCCATTCTCATTCTTTATTTGGCTTGTCAAACACCAACCCACTTCCCCAACCTAAGGTCCACAGATGACTTCTGTCACACCCTTGGCTACAGCCTCCTACTTACTTACCTTAGCCTGCAGCTTTGACTTTACCAGAAACTATTCCTCAGCTCTCTTTTAGTATGTCTTAAGAATGTTGAATTATTTTTCTTGTCATCACCCCTTTTCTTCAGCATTGTAAATTTAAACCATTTTTATTCCATTAATATCATCTTAATGGCATCTCACAAGGAAAGAAAGTTTAAAATGTGTGCTCTTTCTCTCAGATCCAGAAATGCACATTTTCCATTAAAAAAAAATTTAAAGGGTAGCCATAAAACCAATGATGATTTAATTGACCTTATTGGAATGGTGAAGGTTATTTTGGCTAAAATATATGGCTAAGCTTTGCAGACCAAAATTGATTTAGAGTGCCTACAATATTACACGTCCTTAATAAGTATTTTTTATTTGCTGAGGAAGTTAATACTTCTTTTAATGTCTGGAATAAGGAGATCAAATTAGCAAGGAAGTTGTTTCTTTCCATTTTACACATGTTTTAGGCATTATATCTCCTATGATATATCAAAAACAATATTTCCACATGTGACTATATTCAGACTGTAGCATCATTCTTTTCCTTAATGACCACCAGGATAGATTAGGATTATGTAACTAGTCTTTCCATATGCACCTCTCAAAACTGAGTGCTTGCTCAGAGCCTTCTTGTCTTTATTACTTTACCCTATTTTTCTCTTTGTTAAATGGGGATTTGAATATGTATTATAAAATAGGGTAAGGTCTAATGATGCTCCATGATCTCCTCCACTCTGGTCCCACGTGTGCCACTCCCAGATGCACACCTGAAAGTTCTAAAATGCCAAAGGGCAAGTAGTTCTTACACACCAGGCTGTTATATGAATCCTTTTGTAGATAGCTTCCTCTCTCTGGATTTCCTTCCCTTGAAGTTCCATACTCCTACCCACTTTTCTCTCCACTACTTGAGAAGCTCTATGTTCAAAACTCAACTCAGGCAGCATGGTACCACTCCTCACACCTACCCCACCCACAACAGACATCCCATAAAAAAACTCCAGTAGCTTTCTCTGACCCTTCTCCATCTCTCACAGCTCCTGTGCATGTCTATTCAAGGTTCCTACTACATGGTTGTGAATATCCGTTTATGTGACTTTCAGCCTCCCCTTTTAGATGTAAGACAATGGGTCTCACAGTGGGTTCATATTAAAATCAACTGGAGAGCTTTAAAAATTAAGCCAATCACCATCCCCTGGGATGGGGCCCATAAGACTCCAAAGCTCCCCAAGTGATTTAATGTACACAGGGTGGAAAACTACTACTATTAGACGTCAGGAATAGCAACATATTTTATTTGTCTTTGAAACTTCAATCACTGATACAGTGCCTAACACACAGTGATTACAATATTAAAAGAACACAGTATCAGCACATCAAATTTCATTATTCAAAATTAAATGGATTCAAAGTATACATTAAACATAATATTTCAAAACATTGAAAATAAACAGCTATATTTTACCAAGCAATTCAGTTTCATATTTGGAAAATATTTCTAAAGATAATTTAGTAATGACCCACATAAATTGATCCATGAAGAAAACATTACATTAAAAGAAATATACCTGGGGAGACCTTCAAATGTCAGAGGAGTAAGACATGGAGATCACCTTCCTCCCCAAAAAATACATCAGAAATATATCTACATGTGGAACAACACCCACACCCACCTACTGAAAGCTGGCAGGAGACCTCAGACTTCCAAAAAGGCAAGAAACTACCCACATACCTGGCGATGTGGCTGACAGGGTCTTGGTGCTCTGGATGGGTGTCAGGCCTATGCCTTTGAGGTGGCAGAGCAGAGTTCAGGACATTGGTCCACCAGAGACCTCCCAGCTACATGTAACATCAAACGGCAAAAGCTCTCCAGAGATCTCCATCTCAACAATAAGACCCAGCTCCACTCAACAACCAGCAAGCTACAGTGCTGGACACCCTATGCCAAACAACTAGCAAGACAGAAACACAACCCCACCTATTAGCGGAGAGGCTGCCTAAAATCATAATAAGGTCACAAACACCCCAAAATACACCACTGGACTTGGTCCTGCCCATGCGAAAGACAAGATCCAGACTCATCCACCAGAACACAGGCACTAGTCTCCTCCACCAGGAAGCCTACACAACCCACTGAACCAAACTTAGCCACTGGGGCAGACCCCAAAAACAATGGGAACTATGAACCTGCAGCCTGCAAGAAGGAGACCCCAAAAACAGTAAGCTAAGCAAAATAAGAAGAGAAACACAGATGAAAGAGCAAGGTAAAAACCCACAAAACCAAACAAATGAAGGGAAATAGGCAGTCTACCTGAAAAAGAATTCAGAGTAATGATAGTAAAGATGATCCAAAATCATGGAAATAGAATGGAGAAAATACAAGAAACGTTTAACAAAGAACTAGAAGAACTAAAGAGCAAACAAACAATGATGAAAATCACAATAAATGAAATTAAAAATTCTCTAGAAGGAATCAATAGCAGAATAACTGTGGCAGAGAATGGATAGGTGACCTGGAAGATAAAATAGTGGAAATAACTACCGCAGAGCAAAATAAAGAAAAAAGAATGAAAAGAATTGAGGAGAGTCTTAGAGACCACTGGGACAACATTAAATGCAACAACATTCAAATTATAGGTGTCCCAGAAGAAGAAGAGAAAAAGAAAGGGACTGTGAAAATATTTGAAGACAATATAGTTGAAAACTTCCCTAATATGGGAAAGGAAATAGTCAATCAAGTCCAGGAAGTGCACAGACTTCCATAAAGGATAAATCCAAGGAGAAACACACCAAGACAAATATTATCCAAACTATCAAAAATTAAATAAAAAGAAAAAAATATTAGAAGCAGTGAGGGAAAAACAACAAATAATATAAAAGGGAATCCCCATAAGGTTAACAGCTGACCTTGCAGGAGAAACTCTGCAAGACAGAAGGGAGTGGCAGGACACATTTAAAGTGATGAAAGGGAAAAACCTACAACCAAGATTACTCTAGCCAGCAAGGATCTCATTGAGATTTTTTTAAAATTTTTTAAATTTTATTTTATTTATTTATTTATACAGCAGGTTCTTATTAGTCATCAATTTTATACACATCAGTGTATACATCTCAATCCTAATCACCCAGTTCATCAAACCACCACCCCACCAAACCACCGCTTTCCCTGCTTGGTGTCCATATGTTTGTTCTCTACATCTGTGTCTCAATTTCTGCCCTGCAAACTGGTTCATCTGTACCATTTTTCTAGGTTCCACATATATGCGTTAACATACGATATTTGTTTTTCTCTTTCTGACTTACTTCACTCTGTATGACAGTCTCTAGATTCATCCACATCTCTACAAATGTCCCAATTTCATTCCTTTTTATGGCTGAGTAATATTCCACTGTATATATGTACCACATTTTCTTTATCCATTCATCTGTTGATGGGCATTTAGGTTGTTTCCATGACCTGGCTATTGTAAATAGTGCTGCAGTGAATATTGGGGTGCATGTGTCTTTTTGAATTATGGTTTTCTCTGGGTATATGCCCAGTAGTGGGATTGCTGGATCATATGGTAACTACATTTTTAATTTTTAAAGGAACCTCCATACTGTTCTTCATAGTGGCTGAATCAATTTACATAACCACCAACAGTGCAAGAGGGTTCCCTTTTATCCACACCCTCCCCAGCATTTGTTTGTAGACTTTCTGGTGATTCTCATTCTAACTGGTGTGAGGTGATACCTCACTTCAGTTTTGATTTAAATTCCTCTAATAATTAATGATGTTGAGCAGCTTTTCATATGCTTCTTGGCCATCTGTATGTCTTCCTTGGAGAAATGACTATTTAGGTCTTCTGCCCACTTTTGGATTGGGTTGTTTGTTTATTTAATATTGAGCTGCATGAGCTGTTTATATATTTTGGAGATTAATGCTTTGTCTGTTGATTTGTTTGCAAATATTTTCTCCCATTCTAAGGGTTGTCTTTTTCTCCTGTTTTTTCCTTTGCTGTGCAAAAGCTTTGAGGTTTCATTAGGTTCCTTTTGTTTATTTTTGTTTTTATTTCCATTACTCTAGGAGGTGGATCAAAAAAGATCTTGCTATGATTTATGTCAAAGAGTGTTCTTCCTATGTTTTCCTCTAAGAGTTTTATAGTGTCTGGTATTATATTTAGGTCTCTAATCCATTTTGAGTTTATTTTTGTGAATGGTGTTAGGGAGTATTCTAATTTCATTCCTTTACCTATAGCTGTCCAGTTTTCCCAGCACCACTTATTGAAGAGACTGTTTTTTCTCCATTGTATATCCTTGCCTCCTTTGTCATAGATTAGTTCACCATAGGTGCGTGGGTTTATCTCTGGACTTTCTATCTTGCTCCATTGATCTATGTTTCTGTTTTTGTGCCAGAACCATACTGTCTTGATTACTGTAGCTTTATAGTATAGTCTGAAGTCAGGGAATCTGATTCTTTCAGCTCCGTTTTTTTCCCTCAAGACTGCTTTGGCTATTCGGGGTCTTTTGTGTCTCCATACAAATTTTAAGATTTTTTGTTCTGGTTCCGTAAAAAATGCCATTGGTAATTTGATAGGGATTGCATTGAATCTGTAGATTGCATTGGGTAGTATAGCCATTTTCACAATGTTGATTCTTCCAATCCAAGAACATGGTATATCTCTCCATCTACTGGTATCGTCTTTAATTTCTTTCATCAGTGTCTTATAATTTTCTGCATACAGGTCTTTTGTCTCCCTAGGTAGGTTTATTCCTAGGTATTTTATTCTTTTTGTTGCAATGGTAAATGGGAGTGTTTCCTTAATTTCTATTTCAGATTTTTCATCATTAGTGTATAGGAATGCAAGAGATTTCTGTGCATTAATTTTGTCTCCTGCTACTTTAGCAAATTCATTGATTAGCTCTAGTAGTTTTCTGGTGGCATCTTTAGGATTCTCTATGTATAGTATCATGTCATCTGCAAACAGTGACAGTTTTACTTCTTCTTTTCCAATTTGTATTCCTTTTATTGCTTTTTCTTCTCTGTTTGCTATGGCTAGGACTTCCAAAACTATGTTGAATAATAGTGGCTAGAGAGGACATCATTGTCTTCTCCCTGATCTTAGAGGAAATGCTTTCAGTTTTTATCCATTGAGAATGATGTTTGCTGTGGGTTTGTCGCATATGGCTTTTATAATGTTGAGGTAGGTTCCCTCTATGCCCACTTTCTGGAGAGTTTTTATCATAAATGGGTGTTGAATTTTGTCAAAAGTTTTTCTGCATCTATTGAGATGATCATGTGGTCTTTATTCTTCAATTTGCTAATATGGTGTATCACATTGATTGATTTGTGTATATTGTAGAATCCTTGCATCCCTGGGATAAATCTGACTTGATCATGGTGTATGATGCTTCTAATGTGTTGTTGTTTTTGATTGCTAGTATTTTGTTGAGGATTTTTGCATCTATATTCATCAGTGATATTGGTCTGTAATTTTCTTTTTTTGTAGTATCTTTGTCTTTTTTGGGTATCAGGGTGATGGTGACCTCATAGAATGAGCTTGGGAGTGTTCCTTCCTCTAAAAGTTTTTTGGAAGAGTTTGAGAAGGATGGGTGTTAGTTCTTCTTTAAATGTTTTACAGAATTCACGTGTGAAACCATCTGGTCCTGGACTTTTTTTTTGTTGGAAGATTTTTAATCACAGTTTCAGTTTCAGTGCTTGTGATTGGTCTGTTCATATTTTCTATTTCTTCCTGGTTCAGTCTTGGAAGGTTATACCTTTCTAAGAATTTGTCCATTTCTTCCAGGTTGTCCATTTTATTGGCATAGAGTTGCTTGTACTAGTCTCTTAGGATGCTCTGTATTTCTGCAGTGTCTGCTGTAACTTCTCCTTTTTCATTTCTAATTTTATTGATTTGAGTCCTCTCCTTCTTTTTCTTGATGTGTCTGGCTAATAGTTTTTCAGTTTTGTTTATCTTCTTAAAGAACCAGCTTTTAGTTTTATTGATCTTTTCTATTGTTTTCTTTGTTTCTATTTCATTTATTTCTGCTCTGGTTTTATGATTTCTTTTCTTCTGCTAACTTTGGGTTTGGTTTGTTCTTCTTTCTCTAGTTCCTTTAGGTGTAAGGTTAGATTATTTATTTGAGATTTTTCTTCTTTCTTGAGTTTGGCTTCTATAGCTATAAACTTCCCTCTTAGAACTGTTTTTGCTGCATCCCATAGGTTTTGGATCGTTGTGTTTTCATTGTCATTTGTCTCTAGGTATTTTTTGATTTCCTCTTTGATTTCTTCAGTGATCTCTTGGTTATTTAGTAACGTATTGTTTAGCCTCCATGTGTTTGTGGTTTTTAAGTTTTTTTCCTGTAATTCATTTCTAATCTCAGAGAGTTGTGGTTTGAAAAGATGGTTGATGTGATTTCAGTTTTCTTAAATTTACTGAGGATTGATTTGTGACCCAAGATGTGATTTATCCTGGAGAATGTTCCATGCACACTTGAGAAGAAAGTGTAATCTGCTCTTTCTGGATGGAATGTCCTATAAATATCAATTAAATCTATCTGGTCTATTGTGTCATTTAAAGTTTGTGTTTCCTTATTAATTTTCTGTCTGGATGATCTGTCCATTGGTGTAAGTGAGGTGTTAACGTGCCCCACTCTTGTGTTACTGTCGATTTCCTCTTTTATAGCTGTTAGCATTTGCCTTATGTATTGAGGTGCTCCTATGTTGGGTGCATATATATTTATAATTGTTATATCTTCTTCTTGGATTGATCCCGTAATCATTAGCTTTCTTTTGATTTCAATTTGCAGGGAATATCTATTTCCAACCCCCCACTTTCAGTTTGAATGTGTCCCTAGGTCTGAAGTGGGTCTCTGGTAGACAGCATATATATGGGTCTTGTTTTTGTATCCATTCAGCAAGCTTGTGTCTTTTGCTTGGAACATTTAATCCATTCACCTTTAAGGTAATTATCGATATGTATGTTCCTATGACAATTTTCTCAATTGTTTTGGGTTTGTTTTTGTAGATCCTTTTCTTCTCTTGTGTTTCCCACTTAGAGAAGTTCCTTTAGCATTTGTTGTAGAGCTGGTTTGGTGGTGCTGAATTCTCTTAGCTTTTGCTTGTCTGTAAAGCCTTTGATTTCTCCATCGAATCTGAATGAGATCCTTGCTGGGTAGAGTAATCTTGGTTGTAGGTTCTTCCCTTTCATCACTTTAAGTATATCATGCCACTCCCTTCTGGCTTGTAGAGTTTCTGCTGAGAAATCAGCTGTTAAGCTTATGGGAGTTTCCTTGTATATTTTTTTTCATTTTTCCCTTGCTGCTTTTAATAATTTTTCTCTGTCTTTAATTTTTGCCAATTTGATTACTATATATCTTGGCATGTTTCTCCTTGGGTTTATCCTGTATGGGACTCTCTGTGTTTCCAGGACTAGGGTGGCTATTTCCTTTCCCACGTTAGGGAATTTCTGACTATAATCTCTTCAAATATTTTCTCTGATCTTTTCTCTCTCTCTTCTCCTTCTGGGATCCCTATAATGCGAATGTTGTTGTGTTTAATGTTGTCCCAGAGGTCTCTTAGGCTGCTTTCATTTCTTTTCATTCTTTTTTCTTTATTCTGTTCTGCAGCAGTGAATTCCACCATTCTGTCTTCCAGGTCACTTATCCGTTCTTTTGCCTCAGTTATTCTGCTATTGAGTCCTTCTAGTGTAGTTTTCATTTCAGTTATTGTATTGGTCATCTCTGTTTGTTTGTTCTTTGATTCTTCTAGGTCCTTGTTAAACATTTCTTGCATCTTGTCAGTCTTTGCCTCCATTCATTTTCTGAGGTCCTGGATCATCTTCACTATCAGTATTTTGAATTCTTTTTCTGGAGGGTTTCCTATCTTTTATTCATCTAGTTGTTTTTCTGGGTTTTATGTTGTTCCTTCATCTGGTACATAGCCCTCTGCCTTTTCATCTTGTCTGTCTTTCTGTGAATGTGGTTTTTGTTCCACAGGCTACAGGACTGTAGTTCTTCTTGTTTCTGCTGTCTGTCCTCTGGTGGATGAGGTTATCTAAGAGGCTTTTGCAAGTTTCCTGATGGGAGGGACTTGTGGTGGGTAGAGCTGACTGTTACTCTGGTGGGTGGAGCTCAGTAAAACTTTAATCTACTTGACTGCTGATGGGTGGGGCTGGGTTCCCTCCCTGTCGGTTGTTTGGCCTGAGGCAACCCAACACTGGAGCTTACCTGGGCTCTTTTGTGGAGCTAATGGCAGACTCTGGGAGGGCTAACACCAAGGAGTATTTCTCAGAACTTCTGCTGCCAGTGTCCTTGTCCCCATGGTGAGCCACAGCCACCTCCCTCCTCTGTAGGAGACCCTCCAGCACTAGCAGGTGGTTTGGTTCAGTCTCTCCTGGGGTCACTGCTCCTTCCCCTGGATCCCCATGTGCACACTACTTTGTGTGTGCCTTCCAAGAGTAGGGTCTCTGTTTCCCCCAGTTCTGTTGAAGTCCTGCAATCAAATCCCAGTAATCTTCAAAGTCTGATTCTCTAGGAATTCCTCCTCCCATTGCCAGACCCTCAGGTTGGGAAGCTTGACATCGGGCTCAGAACCTTCACTCCAGTGGGTGGACTTCTGTGGTATAAGTGTTTTCCAGTCTGTGAGTCACCCACCCAACAGTTACAGGATTTGATTTACTGTGATTGAAGCCTTCCTACCATCTCATTGTGGCTTCTCCTTGTCTTTGGATGTGGGGTATCTTTTTTGGTGAGTTCCAGTGTCTTCCTGTCAATGATTGTCTAGCAGCTAGTTGTGATTCTGGTGTTCTCGCAAGAGGGAGTGAGAGCATGTCCTTCTACTCTGCTATGTTGGTTCCAATGAAAATGTTGGTGCCTCACAAATTGGAAAACTTTAGGGCAGTCGGGCAGGCTGGAAACTCTGGGACAGGAGCTGATTCTTCAGGCTTGAGACAGAATTTTTTTTTTTTCCTCTCATTGAGGTTTGACAGAGAAATTAAAACCTTTACAGACAAGCAAAAGCTAACAGAATTCAGCACCACAAAACAGTCCTACCACAAATGCTAAAGGAACTTCTGTAGGCAGGAAACACAAGAAAAGGAAAAGACCTACAATGACAAACGCAAAATAATTAAGAAAATGGAATAGGAACATACATATTGATACTACCTTAAATGTAAATGGATTAAATGTTCCAACCAAAAGACATAGACTGGTGAATGGATACAAAAACAAGAACCGTATATATGCTGTCTAAAAGAGACACACTTCAGACGAAGAGACACATACAGACTGAAAGTTAGGGGATTGAAAAGATATTCCATGCAAATGGAGATCAAAAGAAACCTGGAGTAGCAATTCTCATATCAGACAAAATAGACTTTAAAATAAAGATTATTACAAGAGACAAAGAAGGATACTACATAATGATCAAAGGATTGATCCAAGAAGAAGATATAATGATTGTAAATATTTATGCACCCAACATAGGACCACCTCAATACAAAGGAAAATACTAACAGCCATAAAAGAGGAAATTGACAGTAACACAATCATAGTAGAGGACCTTAACACCCCAGTTTCTCGAATGGACTGATCATCCAAAATGCAAATAAATAAGGAAACACAAGCTTTAAATGACACATTAGACCAGATGGACTTAATTGATATTTATAGGACAGTCTATCCAAAAACATCAAAATACACTTTCTTCTCAAGTGCTCATGGAACATTCTCCAGGATAGATCATATCTTGGGTCACAGATCAAGCCTTGTTACATTTAAGAAAATTGAAATCATGTCAAGTATCTTTTCTGACCACAATGCTATGAGACTAGATATCAATTCCAGAAAAAAATCTGTAAAAAATACAAACACATGGGGGCTAAACAATACACTACTAAATAACCAAGAGATAACTGAAGAAATTAAAGAGGAAATCAAAAAAACCTAGAGACAAATGACAATGAAAACACGGTGATCTAAAACCTACGGGATGCGGCAAAAGCAGTTCTAAGAGGGAAGTTTATAGCAATACAATCCTATCTCATGACACAAGAAACATCTCAAATAAGAAACCTAAACTTACACCTAAAGCAATTAGAGAAAGAAGAACAAAAAAAACCCAAAAGTTCGAGAAAGGAAAGAAATCATAAAGATCAGATGGGAAATAAATGAAAAAGAAATGAAGAAAACAATAGCAAAGATCAATAAAACTAAAAGCTGGTTCTTTGAGAAGATAAAAAAAATT
Organism: Balaenoptera physalus; assembly: GCF_965194825.1. Taxonomy (NCBI): domain Eukaryota; kingdom Metazoa; phylum Chordata; class Mammalia; order Artiodactyla; family Balaenopteridae; genus Balaenoptera; species Balaenoptera physalus. The sequence goes on from NC_138895.1 coordinate 27,622,316, forward strand.
GATAAACGATTAGTCAGGCTCATCAAGAAAAAAGGGAGAAGACTCAAATCAATAGAATTAGAAATGAAAAAGGAGAAGTAACAACTGACACTGCATAAATACAAAAGATCATGAGAGATTACTACAAGAAATTATATGCCAATAAAATAGACAACCTGGAAGAAATGGACAAATTCTTAGAAAAGCACAACCTTCTGAGAGTGAAGCAGGAAGAAATAGAAACTATAAACAGACCAAACACAAGCACTGAAATGGGGACTGTAATTAAGAATCTTACAACAAACAAAAGCCCAGGACCAGATGGCTTCACATGTGAATTCTATCAACCATTTAGAGAAGAGCTAACACCTATCATTCTCAAACTCTTCCAAAATATAGCAGATGAATGAACATTCCCAAACTCATTCTACGAGGCCACCATCACCCTGATACCAAAACCAGAAAAAGATGTCACAAAGAAAGAAAACTACAGGCCATATCACTGATGAACATAGATGCAAAAATCCTCAACAAAATACTAGCAAACAGAATCCAATAGCACATTAAAAGGATCATACACAATGATCAAATGGGGTTTATCCCAGGAATGCAAGGATTTTTCAATATACACTATTCAATCAATGTGATAAATCATATTAACAAATTGAAGGAGTTAAACCATATGATTATCTCAATAGATGGGCAAAAAGCATTCAACAAAATTCAACACCCATTTATGATAAAAAGCCTCCAGCAAGTAGGCATAGCAGGAACTTACCTCAACTAATAAAGGCCATACATGACAAACCCACAGCCAACATCATTCTCAATGGTGAAAAACTGAAACCATTTCCTCTAAGATAAGGAACAAGACAAGGCTGTCGACTCTCACCACTATTATTCAACATAGTTTTGGAAATTTTAGCCACAGCAATCAAAGAAGAAAGGAAATAGAAGGAATCCAAATCAGAAAAGAAGAAGTAAAGCTGTCACTGTTTGAAGATGATATAATACTATCCATAGATAATCCTAAAGATGCTACCAGAAAACTACTAGAGCTAATCAATGATTTTGGTAAAGTAGCAGGATACAAAATTAATGCACAGAAATCTCTTGCATTCCTATATACTAATGATGTAAAATCTAAAGAGAAATTAAGGAAACACCCCCAATTATCATTGCAACAAAAAGAATAAAATACCTAGGAATAAACCTACCTAAGGAGACAAAGAACTGTATGCAGAAAACTATAAGACACTGATGAATAAATTAAAGATGATACAAAAAGATGGAGAGATATACCATGTTCTTGGATTGGAAGAATCAACGTTGTGAAAATGACTATACTACCCAAAGCAATCTTTGTGTTAGATTCAATGCAATCCCTATCAAATTGCCAATGACATTTTTCACAGAACTAGAACAAAAAATTTCACAATTTGTATGGAAACACAAAAGACCCCGAATAGCCAAAGCAATCTTGAGAAAGAAAAACGAAGCTGGAGGAATCAGCCTCATTGACTTCAGACTATACTACAAAGCTAGAGTAATCAAGGCAGTATGGTACTGGCACAAAAACAGAAATATAGATCATTGGAACAGGATAGAAAGCCCAGAAATAAGCCCACGCACATATGGTCACCTTAATTTTGATAAAGGAAGCAAGAATATACAATGGAGAAAAGACAGTCTCTTCAATAAGTGGTGCTGGGAAAACTGGACAGCTACATGAAAAAGAATGAAATTAGAATGCTCCCTAACACCATACACAAAAATAAACTCAAAATGGATTAAAGACCTAAATGCAAGACCAGACGCTTTACAACTCTTAGAGAAAAACATAGGCAGAACACTCTATGATATAAATCACAGCAAGATCTTATTTGACCCACCTCCTAGAGAAATTGAAATAAAAACAAAAATAAACAAATGGGACCTAATGAAACTTCAAAGTTTTTGCACAGCCAAGGAAACTATAAACAAGACGAAAAGACAACCCTCAGAATGGGAGAAAATATTTGCAAATGAAGCAAATGACAAAGGATTAATCTCCAAAATATACAAGCAGCTCATGCAGCTCAATAGCAAAAATGAAAACAACCCAATCCAAAAATGGGCAGAAGACCTAAATAGACGTTTCTCCAAAGAAGTCATAGAGATTGCCAAAAAACACATGAAAAGATGCTCAGCATCACTAATCATTAGAGAAATGCAAATCAAAACTACAATGAGGTATCACCTCACATCAGTCAGAATGGCCACCATCAAAATGTCTACAAACAATAAATGCTGGAGAGGGTGTGCAGAAAAGGGAACCCTCTTGCACTGTTGGTGGGAATATAAATTGATGCAGCCACTATGGAGAACAGTATGGAGGTTCCTTAAAAAACTAAAAATAGAACTACCATATGACCCAGCAATCCCACTACTGGGCATATAGCATATACCCTGAGAAAACCATAATTCAAAAAACATCATGTACTAAAATGTTCATTGCAGCTCTATTTACAGTAAGCAGGACATAGCAGCAACCTAAGTGTCCATTGACAGATGAATGGATAAGGAAGAAGTGGCACATATATACAGTGGACTACTACTCAGCCATAAAAATAAATGAAATTGAGTTATTTGTAATGAAATGGATGGACTTAGAGACTGTCATACAGAGTGAAGTAAGTCAGAAAGAGAAAAATAAATACCATATGCTAACACATATATATGGAATCTAAAAAAAAAAAAAATGTTTCTGAAGAAGCTAGGGGCACGACAGGAATAAAGATGCAGATGTAGGGAATGGACTTGAGGACACAGGGAGGGGGAAGTGTAAGCTGGGACGAAGTGAGAGAGTGGCAAGGACTTATATACACTACTAAATGTAAAATAGATAGCTAGTGGGAAGCAGCCGCATAGCACAGGGAGATCAGCTCGGTGCTTTGTGACCACCTAGAGAGGTGGGGTAGGGAATGTGGGAGGGAAATGGAAGAGGGAGGAGATATGGGGATATATGTGTATGTAAAGCTGATTCACTTTGTTATAAAGCAGAAAGTAACACACCATTGTAAAGCAATTATACTCAATAAAGGTGTTAAAAAAAAAAAAAGTGGCACTCAAAAAGAAAAAAAGAAACAGAAGTATACCTGTCTTTATATGTGCATATTTCTCTATGGATAACTAGCTATACACAAAACCAGTCACACATACACGCCCGCTGATTGAGCTAGGTTGTGTATTACATTCTGGTATTTTGGGCGCTCACTAGTCAAGGTACTGGACCGTTTTCAGAAATTAAATAAGACTGCTCTAAAATGAGATTTAAAAGAAGCTGATGGAAACTAAGTAGATATCAGAGCATGCTGTCATAATGGGATTAGTTATATTTTTCCATTACATTGCTAAAATAGAAATTGACAGAAGAGAAGTGGAAGGAAATAAATGCCAAAGTAGATCTCATCCTGAATTTAAAGCTAGAGATTAGTCCTGCAAGTAGACAAGGATTTTGCTACAGAAACCATTCGCAGAAAGCTTTGGATTCTATTGCCTGACCCTGGTGTTGAAAGGGAAAATACATATGGATAAACTGATGGATTGATAGCTTTATTTCATACAGAAAGCAGATCCAGAAATAGATTCTAATTCAAATAAATAGGAAAATGTTTTGTTTTTGCTGTTGCTGTCAGTAGCCGTCTCAAAATTTTCTGTTGAGATAATTTAAAAGGCAACCATCTCAGAACAGATGAGGTGCCATTACCATAAACGTTTCTGTTATTCAAGAAATAAGTATGCACTTGCTGATTTTGTCTGATAGATTGTTCTATACAATCTTTATATACCATTAAGTTCTGTACTGCTGAACTGTAGTAATTCTAATTTAATGATATTCATCTAACAAAGTGAACACAAGAGGGCCTATATTTCAATTAAATGTTAACTGAAGACAAGGACTACATTTACTACAGTATGTGTTTTATACTTGTACTTATCTAAAGCTTCTATATATAGGAGGTCTGAAATATTAATTTCTATGATTGAAAATACATACAAATAAGTTAGAAAGTTAATAGTTTGCATAATAATTATAGGGATATTTCCTCCACAAAATAACACTTTATTTTTTTAACCTTGGGTAAATGTCTACATTTGTTAAAGATGTCATTAAATATTTTTCTCTCTTCTTCAAAGCCTCCAGCTATTCATCACCCTTTGAGGAAAGAGTGTGCTTTAAGCTTAACAGCAATAGAGTTAAAAAAGAATGTGCTAAAAAAAAGTGAGTATAGAATACATGAAAGTCATAAGGTGTATAAGTAAAGATAAAATAGCTATCTATCTCTCTCTGGAAAGAAGAAGGCAAAATAATTCAAGGGAATACAAGTAGGGAAGAAGAACATCAAGTTTAAGATTAAAAATGAAATGCATCATGCATATAAATGTGTTGATCAGAAAATGGGATGGCAGGACTCCTGAATGCTTTATTTTCAGAAACAGCAAAAAGAAAATTAAATGTTGAAAGAAATAAGACAGTTTGCTTTAGATCATATACTTATTTAAATCATCCACTGGCTACTTTTTCCAAGTTCAGGTTTTCTGGGGACAAAATCTATTGAAGAGTTTCATAAAGTCTCAGTCTATTGTCTAGAATTTCCAATGCTTTTGAGAAAAGTTGAAAGATGGTTGGATTTTTTTTTTTTAATTATATATACAGGAACATGTGTATGTGTGTTGTGGGTTTGTGTATGTTAAGTTTTAAATTGCCCTGAAGATACTCATGTTAAAGTATTTACATTGCTTAATTTTTAAAGCAACTCTATAAGACAGTTGCTTGTCTTCCTATTTTAAAAATTAAAAGTCTCAAGAAGAGAGTCATCAGGTAAATTGGCCAAAGTTAAATAGCCAACAGTTGAGAGAGCTGTCATTTGAATGCAGATGATCAGATTTCAGAACCTCCTCTCTTAATTACTAGTCTAAACAGACTCAAAAAAAAAAAAGTATCTGCAATTTATTTTCCACATGTACATGGCTTTAAATTTTTATTAGATATTAAAACTCGAATAAAAATAAAATAAAAATATTGAAAATTCAATATTCAATATATTAAAATTTTGAGAATTTTTCTCTCTTGCAAGATTCCCAAAAAATTTACATTTTACCATTCCATTATTTTCTTAAAGGAAGCATTATCATTTCGGTAGTATTTAGTCTATGTCAAAATATAATTAACATTGCAAATAATACATTAATACTCCATGCATTCTATATAATCAGAGGAAAGGAATATGAGAGTTTAAATATCTGCAAAGTCCAAGTCACAGAGAAGTAAATGTTAGTACCTAAATAGACTTATGATCTCTTAAGATATAAAATTGAATTTATTACTCTCTAGATTATGAAATAATATAATTTTATGATAATGAAACAGATTACCTCTTCATTGGAACCCATATGTAAAGTAAAATTTAGGAATTAATCTTAATGAGATTAAAATTTTAATTTTAGAAAAATAAATTAGTTATGAAAAATTATTGTATATATGTGTAATTTGACAACAATGCTTGCATCTTGTTTAAATCAAGTATTTTTAGTCCAAAATTTTGTCTTCTATGATGTTTGTCATTCACTCTAAAGAGTACATTCGTTCACTTATAATAAGTTCGCAGCTGAAATGATTTTACTTAGGATGTACTTATAATATGTTCGCAGCAGAAATGATTTTACTTAGGATGTACTTTTCTGAAGAAAAATACCCACATTTTGGAGACCCTTTAAAATTGAAACTGTAGCTGAAGTTTAGACCTTGGTGTGGAAAATAAAGAATGTTCTGGGAAACAGCAGACAAACATGCAATTAGTCAAATGTGCTCCATTATATCTGATATCAAATACTGTATTAGAAAATAGTTTTAAAAGGTAGACTCCATTTCCCATGATTGTTCAATAATTTAGACAGTAAAGAATATTAAAAAGAAATATAGATAAGTTTTCTATGCAAATATGAGGAGGAAGGGATCACAAAATTTTGCAATTGGGAGAATAATATTTCCCTTCTTAAGGATAGTTTCAATAAAGTATTGGAAGAGAAGGATATATTTTAATGTATTAAAAAATAAATAAAAGTTGAGAAAATTGAGATCAAGAAAATAGGCTCCTATCTAAAACTTTTTTGTAAAGATAAAGAGTGAAAGGGGGCAAAAGGTAGAGGAAGATTCATCAATTTTGAATTTTTTCTTTGTGTTTTATATATAATAGACTAAGTTAAAAATGATTAGAAGATGTAAAAGATCATGAAGACAAAAGATCAGCATGGAAGGATGACCACAGAGGAGAACTGCAGCATATTGGAATTCTGTGGGTTCTGAACCCAGTGAAAAAAAATCATAATTATTAAAAAAAAAAAAAAAAAAAACTATTTAAAAACTCTGGAAAGTATCCTAAGAGTATACAGCAAATAGAGAAACATGAGTTCAAAAAAATATATTAAATCATGATTAAAAGAGTGAGAGCCTGCAGCATTTGAGGCATGGCCTGCTCCCTTCCCCCTCCCCTGATAAATGCAATAGATGATCTACTCCATGAGGTATGGCCAAGAACATGGGCTTCCCTCACCACCAACTCCTAGTCTAGGACTTTGGTTTCTCTTTGTGGCTGGCAGGGCACCAGAATTTCTCATGCCCACCAAGCCTATGTAGCAGATCTATTCTAGGCAAGCATATCAAAGTGGCCTGTGGTTTCCCTCCTCTACCCAGCTCCCACATGTAGGGTGGAAGCTCTACTTTACAAGGGATAAAGTACTAGACCCTGATTGCTGTTGTTCCTTAGCAGTTACACCAGGTAAAGATACAGTCAAAGAGAGCACAGCTAAAGGCTAAAATCAACATCACTCGTGGCAGAAGAGGATGGTAGGGTGACTTCATGCATACCCAAGATTTACCTTGTAAGGAGTCACATCAGAAGCTACACATAGTGTAAAAATATATCCAAGTCACTACTGAGATTCTTATCAAGGATCATTATTGGCTTACTCATTCTCTTCTCTTCCTATTTGAACTTCCCTGAGATGAAAATATTACATTTAAAGAGCTCAAGCATGATAGGAGAGGGAAAAATTTAAACTACATGGAAAAATCTAGACAAAATAATTAGTTCCTAAGTTATAGAGACTCGTTTGTAACTGTTGATAACTTTTATAAATCCTTGCTTTGCTTCCACATAACTGCATGGTTTCAAGATCTTGCCCACATTCCTTTGCCTCATTTTTATTACACTATTTTCTGTAGAAAGATTTTCCAGGGTTATCTCTAAAGCATCCTTTTGGAACTGCCCAAATACCCATGTTACTTATTAGATTTCATTGCATAAGGAAGCACTTGTACAAGTAAGAAAGAAGAATTCTGTTTCTAAAAGGAAAGTTAAAAGTCAAAATATATTGGCCTTCTCTCTTGTTCAACAGATCTCCTGAGAACAAGAAATGGTGATTTAGTCTCTCTAAATATAGTCTACAATCATTGCAAGCAAAAGCCAATTTTGTATTATTATTCTCCAAGGTGAAAGTCATTGTCTTTATATTAGGTGAAGAAGATGAGAAAGAACATGATTAATAGTAGAAGTGAAATTTCAAATAGGTTTTGTTTCAAATAAAGAATAATGCCTTTTAAACTCTCCCTTACTAAAATAGTTACCCACTCCTTGCAACCTATTTTACACCTACTATTATATTTGAATTCAAAATTTAAAGTACATGTTTTGTTCATATAACCAGTGTGAATACCTCCATAAACTCCAGGTAAAGTACATAGTTCATTCATCTTTACAATGACTTACCTGATGCTCCACACACTTTAATATCAGCAAGTACAGTGCTTCTCTTTTGAAGCTCTACTGAGACAGCCCTAAGAGCCAAGAAGGGTAGTGAAGCTATTCCTCCTAAGCAGCAGGGGGAGCCCTTACGTCTGTTGAGTCTACCCGATGCCATTTTCCTGCAGTATGGTGTCGCTGTTGAAGCTTAGTCCCGCTCAAGGGGAAGCAGACAGCTGTTCATTAGTTTTTCACCAGTTCAGATCCATGCATCAATGCCCAGGCCTTGGGTTTCTTGGGAGAAAGTGTTCAACTCCTTCACCACTAAACAATCTACAGTCCCATGGTTGACTTCTCAAGGTAACAGCTTTTTTAGTGGAGCATTTTTAGGTCCCATAATGTAACCTCTCCACGTGAAAGCTGGCACAGAAAGCTGTCAGGTCTGGTTAGAATAACTACCACCCAGTGATGGGGCATCTTTGTCCTTGCTTCCTCCTCAGGAATCCACCGAACAGAAAACAGGTAGCTTTTTCTCTTAAAGACTCAAAACACAATAGGACCAATGATAAATCCTTGATTTACATAATTGTACAACTAGTTTTATATTGAATATCAAGCCTCAAAGTGAAAATACTTTCACTAATTTTCCCAGTTTCTCTTGTCAATTTATGTTAATTTACCTCTATTTCTATGTGGGAGTATGAAGTAATATCAGAGATTCCAAAATTATTTTTTTCACTAGAGAATAGAAAAATAAAGCATGAAGAATCTCTTTGTGAGGCATCTGGCAATGTTTATATTTTCGTCTATACAGGGTACTGTGGTTCTTACACTGAGGGAAAACTTAGCAGTGAAATTAGAACATGGTATTTTCATATTATATTCAGTGATTTTGCACAGTAAACAAAATTAGAGAATTTTCTGTAAACATAATCATTTATATTTTTAACAGCACTGCTGAGGTATAACTCATATACCATACAATTGACCCACCTAAAGATTACAATTCAGTGGTTTTTGGTATATTCAGAGTTGTCCCATTATCATCAAAATCTAAGTTTAAAATATTTTTGTCTCACCAGAAAGAAATTTCATACCTCTTAGCAGTCTCTCCCCATTCCCCACCCTCCACTACTAGCCCTTGGCAAAGGTAATCTACTTTCTGTCTCTGTAGATTTGCCTATTCTGGACATTTTGTATCAGTGGAATCATACAATATGTGCTCCTCTGTGACTGGCATTTTCAATTAGTATAATTTTTTCAAGATTCATCCATGTTGAAGCATGCATCCATACTTTATTCCTTTTCATTGCTGAATAATATTCCATTGTACAGACATACCACATTCCGTTGAACAATACATAAACAGGTGGACATTTGGGATGTTTCCATTTTGGGGCTGTAATGAATAATGCTACTAGGAATACTCATGTACCAGCTTTTGTGTGCACTTATGTTCTCATTTCTCTTGAGTTTGCTGGAATTGCTAAATCAAATGGTAACTCTATATTTAATTTTTCAGTAAATTAACAGGTTGTTTTCCAAAGTAGCTCTACCATTTTACAGTCCTACATGCTACATTCTTGCCAACAGTTAACTGGCTTCATTTTGGTTTTAGTTTTCTGTTTTTCTGGGCTTTTTTTGTTTGCTTGTTTGTTTTGTTTTTAATTATTTTTTATTGAAGTATAGTTGATGTAAATATTATGTAAGTTATAGGTGTACAATATACTGCTTCCCAATTTTTAAGGGTTATACTCCATTTATAGTTATTATAAAATATTGACTATATTCCCCACATTGTACAATATATCCTCATAGCTCATTTTATACATATAAGTTTGTACCTCTTAATCCCCTACCCCTATATTGCCCCTCCTCCCTTACCTCTCCTGTTAACCACTAGTTTGTTCTCTATATCTGTGAGTCTGCTTCTTTTATGTTTTATTCACTACTTTGTTGAATTTTTTAGATTTTACATATAAGTGATATCATACAATATTTTTCTTTCTCTGCCTGACTTATTTCACTTAGCATAATACCCTCCAAGTCCATTCATGTTGCTGCAAATGGTAAAATGTCATTCTTTTTTATGGCTGAGTAGTGTTCCATAGTGTGTGTGTGTGTGTGTGTGTGTGTGTGTCTGTGTGTCTGTGTGTGTGTCTGTGTATGGCATGTATATATATATATATATATATATATATATATATGGCACATCTTCTCTATGCATTCCATTGTTTTTGTTTTTGTTTTTATTAGCGCCATCAGTGGGTAATAAGTATTATCTCATTGTGGTTTTGATTTGCATTACCTGATAACTAATAACATTGAGTACTTTTGTATATTTATTGGCCATGTGTAAATCTTCTATGGACATGTGTCTATGTAAATTATTTTGCTATTTTTTAATTGGGTTATTTGTAGTTTATCATTGACTTGTGAGTTATTTATATAATCTTGTTAAAAATCCCTTATAAGACATGATTTACAAATAATTCCTCTATTTTTTTAGGTTGTCTTTATATTTTCTTGATGTGTCCCTAAAAGAACACAACTTCTAAATTTTGTGAAGACAACTGTATCTATTTTTTCTTTAGTTGTTTGTGTTTTGATATCTGCTGCTGTATCTAAGAAGGCTTTGCCTAATCCAAAGTCACCTATTTCACCCAACCCCACATCTCCCTTCCCTTAAGCAGCCACCCATTTATTCTGGGTACCTATGAGTCTGTTTTCGTCTTGATTTCTTTGTTTTATTTTTTAGATTCCACATATAGTGAAAACATCCAGTATTTGTCTTTCTCTGTCTGACATTTCACTAAGAATAATACCCTCCAGTTTTCATTCATGTTGTTGAAAATTACAAGACTTCATTCTTTGTTATGGTGGAGTAATAGTCTATTTTACATATATCACATCTTTATCCATTCATCTGTCAGTGGATACTTAGGTTGCTCACATATCTTAGCTATTGTAAATAATGCTGCAATGAATATTGGGGTGCATATATCTTTTTTGAATTAGCATTTTTATTTTCTTCAGAAAAATACTTGGGAGTCAACTTGCTGGGTTGCTTGGTAGTTCTATTTCTAATTTTTTGAAAAAGCTCCACACTTTTTTCCATAGTGGCTATAACAGTTTACATTCCCACCAACAGTACACTAGGGTTCCCTTTTCTCCATATCCTAGCAAACACTTGCTATTTGTTGTCTTTTTGATGATAGCCATTCTGATGGGTGTGAGGTGATATCTCAGTGTGGTTTTGATTTGCATTTCTCTGATAATTAGTGATGTTGAGCATCTTTTCATGTGCCTGTTGGCCATCTATACGTCTTCTTTGGAAAAATATCTATTCAGGTCCTCTGCACATTTTTAAATCAGGTTGTCTTTTTGATATTGAGTTGTACGAGTTCTTTGTATATGTTAGATATTAACCCCTTATTGGAAATGACATTTACATATATCTTCTCCCATTCGGTAGGTGGGCTTTATGTTTGGTGGATAGTTTCCTTTGCTGTGCAAAAGCTTTTTAGTTTGATGTACTCCCATTTGTTTATTTTTTGCTTTTGTTTCTCTTGCCTGAGAAGACAAATTCAAAAAAATATTGCTAAGACCAATGTCCAGGAGCATACTGCCTATGGTTACTTCTAGATGTTTTACAGTTTCAGGTTTTACATTTAAGTCTTTAATTCTTCTTGAGTTTATTTTTGTACCTGGTGTGAGAAAGTGATCCAGCTTAATTCTTTTGCATGTAGTTGTTCAGTTTTCCCAACACCACGTACTGAAGAGGCTGTCTTTTCCCCATTGTATATTCTTGCCACTTCTGTTGTAGGTTAACTGACAATATAAGCATGGGTTTATTTCTAGGCTCTCTATTCTGTTCCATTGATCCATGGGTCTGTTTTTAATGCCAATACCACACAGCTTTGATTACTGTAACTTTGAAGTATAGTTTGACATCAGGAAGTGTGATACCTCCAGCTTTGTTCTTCTTTCTCAGTATTGCTTTAGCTATCTGGGGTCTTTTGTGATTCCATTCAAATTTTAGAATTATTTGTTCTAGTTCTGTAAAACATGCCATAGGTATTTTGATAAGGATTGCATTGAATCTGTAGACTGCCTTGGGTAGTATGGTCATTTAAATGATATCAATTCTTCCATTTTTTGAGCATGGTATATCTTTCCATTTGTTTGTGTTGTCTGTAATTTTCTGATCCATTTCTTAGAGTTTTCAGAGTAGAAGTCTTTTACCTCCTTGGTTAGATTTATTCCTAGGTATTTTATTCTTTTTGATCCAATTGTTAGTGAAATTGTTTTATTTGGTTCTCTTTCTGATAGTTGATTATTGGTGTATAGAAAAAAAAACACATTTCTGTATATTGATTTTGTATACTGCAATTGTACTGAATTTATTTATTAGTTTTAATAGTTTTTTGGTGGCATCTTTAGGGTTTTCTATATATAGTTTCATGTCATCTGCAAACAGTAACAGTTTTACTTCTTCCTTTACAATTTGGATTCCTTTTCTTTGTTTATCTTGTCTGATTGCTGTGTCTAGGACTTCCAGAACTATGTTGAATAAAGATGGTGAGAATGGGCATCCTTGTCTTGTTCTAGATCTTGGAGAAAATGCTTTTACCTTTTCACCATTTAGTACGATGTTGGCTGTGAGTTTGTAATAAATAACCTTTATTAAGTTATGTTCCATCTATACCCACTTTGTTGAGAGTTTTTATCATAAATGAATGTTGAATTTTGTTGAAATTTTTCTGTTTTCTGTTTTTCAACTTTTCTGTTGTAAAAGAAAAGCTTGTTCTGCTTCTATTGAGATCATATGATTTTTATTCTTCAGCTTGCTAATTGATATATCATATTGATTGCTTTGTGGATTTTGAACCATACTGCATCCCTGGAATAAATCCCTCTTGATTATGGTAGATGATCCTTTTAATGTATTGTTGAATTCAGTTTGCTAATATTTTTGTTGAGGATATTTGCACCTATGTTTATCACTGATATTGGCTGGTAATTTTCTTATTTTGTGTTCTATTTGTCTGGTTTTGGTATTAAAGTGGTGCTGACCTCGCAGAATGTGTTCAGAACCATTCTTTTCTCTTCAAGTTTTTGGAATAGGTTGAGAAGGATAGATGTTAACTCTTCCTTAAATTTTTGGTAGAATTCACCTGTGAAGCTGCATGCCCTGGATTTGTTTACTGGGAGATTTTTATTACCAATTCAATTTCATTACTGTTAATTGGTCTGCTCATATTTTGTACATCTTCCTGATTCAGTCTTATAAGATTGTATATTTCTAGGAATATATCCATTTCTTCTGGGTTGTCCAATTTATTGATGTATTATTGTTTGTAGTAACCTCTTATGATCATTTGTATTTCTGTGTGTCCGTTGTAACCTCTTTCATTTCTGATTTTATTTAGGTGGATTCTCTCTCTTTTTTTCTTGACAAGTATGGTTAAAGGTTTACCAATTTTGTTTATCTTTTCAAAGAACAAGCTCTTAGTTTCATTGATATTTTCTATTGTTTTTTCAGCCTCTATTTCATTTATTTCTTAACTTATCCTTATTGTTTCCTTCCTTGTACTAACTTTGGGTTTTGTTTGTCTTCTTTTTCTAGCTCCTTTAGGTATAAGTTTAAATTGTTTATTGGAGATTGTTTTTGTTTCCTGAGGTAGTCCTGTATCACTAAAAAACTTCCCTTTTAAAACTGCTTTAGCTCTGTCCCATAGATTTTGGATCTTTGTTTCAATTTTTACTTGTCTCCAGGTATTTTTTGATTTCCTCCTTGATTTTTTTTCAGTGACCCATTGGTTGTTTAATAGCATATTGTTTAGCCTCCACATATCTGAATTTTCTCTTATTCCTGTAATTAATTTCCAGTGTCACACCATTGTGGTCAGAAAAGATGCTTGATTTGATTTCAGTCTTCTTAAAATTACTGAGATTTGTTTTGTGACCTAGCATGTGATCTATCCTGGAGAATGTTCTGTGTGCACCAGAAAAGAATGTGTATTCTGCTGTATTAGAATGAAGTGATATATATATGTGTATTTATATATATATATATATTTTTTTTTTTTCCCAATCTGATCTAACTTTTCATTTAAGGCCAAAGTTCCCTTATTAATTTTTGTCTTTATGATCTCACCATTGACGTAAGTGGGGTGTTAATGTCCCCATCTATTATTGTATTACTGTCAATTTCTCCCTTTATGTTTGTTAGTATTTGCTTCATGTATTTAGGTTCTCCTATGTTGGGTACATATATATTTTAAATTGTTATATCTTCTTCTTGTATTGATCCCCTTATCATTATGGACTGTCCTTCTTTTTCTCTTGTTAAAGTCTTTGTACTAAACTATGTTCTTCTGATATAAGTATTACTAACTCAGCTTTCTTTTAATTCCCATTTTCAAGGAATATCTTTTTCTATCCCTTCTTTTTCAATCTGTGTGTGTTTTCAGATCTGAAGTGAGTCTCTTATAGGCAGTATACAGATTGGACTTGTTTTTTTAATCCATTTGGCCACTCTCTGTCTTTTATTTGGAGCACTTAGTCCATTTACATTTAAAGTAATTTTGATAGTTGTGTAGTTGTTGCCATTTTGTTAATTATTTTCTGGTTGTTTCTGTAATTCTATTTTGTTCCTTTTTTCTTCTTGTGCTCTCTCATTTTATGACTATCTTTAATGTTATATTTGAATTCCTTTTTCTCTTTGTGTGTGTGTATCTATTATAGGTTTTTGGTTTGTGGTTATCAGGAGGTCCATATATAACAACTTGTATTTATAAATGACTATTGTAAGTTGATGATCTTTTATGTTCAAATGCATGCTTATGATCCTCAGTTTATTTCTATCTATTAAGTAGGTCAGTTACCTATCCTGAACTTAGAGAGTTGGCCCTATGTAGGAAATGTCCTGTGGGGCCTGGAAGCATGATTGCCTCCCGGGCACCAGAGCTATATGACCTAGGGGTGTTCCCTATGTGGGTTTCATGTGCCCTTCTGTTGCAGCAGGGCCATCTACTGTAGGCACACTGGTAGGCAGGGCTCATCCCTGGCTCAGCTGGCTGTGAGATCCTGCCTTGTGCAGTGTCTGTGGGCCTGCTGTTGGGTGGGGTAGACTCCTTGTGGGCCAGCTATCCAGCCTGATAGCATGTGGCAGCTGCAAGCCTGCTGCTGGGTGGGACTAGCTCTTCACATAGCTCCTGTGTCCCCACTGGTTGTTGGGGCAAGTCCCTAGTGTTATTAGTCTAGAGGGAGGATTCCAAAATGGCGCTTGCCAACTTAGGTGTTATTGTGGTGGAATGAGCTCCCCCAATGGCTAGAGTCAGTATCTCCATCACCAGAGGAATTTCTAGTTGCCTTCTGGCTCCTCAGGAGGCTCTCCAAGATCAGTATGTGGGTCTGACCAAGTCTCCTTTCAAACCACATCTTCTATGCTGGGACTCAGAACATATGAGATTTTGTGTGCCCTCTTTAAGAACAGAGTCCATATCTTAAGTAATAATAGGAATACTTTCAATGCCTTCTATATACTAGAAACTATACATGTATTATCTTATTCAACCCGCATAGAAATTCCATGAGGTAGGTGCTCTCAGTATAACTATTTAGTAGAGGAAGACTTGAATTGGAGAGATATTAAGCAACAAAACAAAAGCACTCAGGTGGTAAACTACAGAGCTAGGAGTACCTGCCTTCTCCAGGAGTCTTGTAGAAAAGCTCTCTGACTCAGCCAAATCTACTAGCATTGAGAAGCTAGTGATTCAAGAGATACATATGTGATGCACTCCATTGTAGATTCTGTTAAAATTATTAAATGTTTGGAAATGTGTCTTTACTGTTGACTACATGTTTTACTAATTCTCCTAGTCCTTTTCTCACTCTGATTTCTCAGACAGCATTGTCATAAATGTACAGCAGTGGCTATCCTAGGTAAATTGACTAGCTATTTTTTGAGCTTCTTTAAAATAAGCTGACCATCTTGGTTTTCCTGAAATGACAGCATGTGATAGAAGATTCACTCATCAAACTAATCACAAATCCCTACAAATAGGGATACATCTGGTTTTGCAGCCTTTGTCACGCAGAGGTCATAGATAAGACTTTGTTGAATATAAAGTTTGTAGCTGAATTTGGTTTGCGTTCTTTGTGACATTTTACTGGCTTTCATTTTATTATGGATAATAGGGTAATGTCCATAGACCCAAAAATGGCAAAAGAATTTTTCTTCCCTTACTTGTGCTTCTTCTTTCTTTTAATAAGAAAATCATAAGAGGAACACAGTAGGAAAGTGTTTCCAGTTCAAATTAAGAATCACATAGTACAGCCAACAAAGGATAATGAAGAAACAGCTCTGTATTTTTATATTGAAAATTATTTTATTTTTGGTTCAAAAGCATTAGTTGTTTATGAGATTCTAGGATGATTCACGGACTAAATAGAGGATTGTAGTTTATCTGCTTTGTGACCTATTTGCTAATTGTAAAGAATTAACATTTAAAATTTTACTGATTCATTTTAATTCTTTGTGAATCTCAAATGAGCAGCTTGTTCAATAAATTATAAATGACATAAATGTTGTGTGGTTAAAAAAGAACACCAAGAATGAGATAATTATGTATAAAATGGAAAATATAATGGAAATTTTGTCTGAATAAAAATAATATAAATCTCATTACTTGTTGCATTTAAGAATATGAAAATATGCATTATGATGAAAAATATAATTTGATAGTGCAGCTAAGTAGCAGTGTTTCTTCACAGGTAGTCAAATAGACAAATTAAGAAAAAGCTGATTAGGCCCTAAAGAATTAATCAATAATTTATGAGAATGAGACAGGAGGATGAGTGCACAGTAGCACTACTGAAAGATTATTTTATTGCAACATTCTTTGTAACCGAAAGTGTAACTATTTCCTTAAATAAGGTTTACAAAGTGGGAGAGCAGGATAAAGAAGTGAAAAGAGAGAAAATAAACAGATACTGCCTAGAGGATTATTAAAAATGGATAAGGCACTAAAGCAACAAACATCTGTTCTGGCCATGGACTTGCCTTTGGAATTTCACTCAATTAGAATACAGTATTGTCAATCAGTCACTCCTGCAGAGACAAAAAAGAAAATGTATCAAATGTTAAAAAAAGAGAATGATTCTCCAACTAGGTTGTGTCAGCCTACAATAGAGACAGGAAATTCAAATGACATACAAATCAGTCTAAGGAATTTCATCTGAAAATGAAATCTCTTCTAAAATTGTCAAACTGCAAGTAAGGTTTTATTAAGATTTTTAACAAACATAATACTTTTTTGTAATATTACAATGCAACTGATTATTTCTTCCAAGTAAGGAGATGGTGACCTGGAAAGTTAAGAAAAAAGTCTTTGAAAACTTCAGAGAGGTAGTACATGGGAAACACCTATAATTCTTTAAGGAGTCTTTCTCTCTCTCTCTCTCTGAAATTAATTTATGTTTTGCACTAAGAAGACCTAAAATATTAGTTTGTTAATATTTATCCCAATATAAAATATACTATGTCATCATTTTATTGGTTTCTTATACTAGGTAAGGATTCTTGGGGTCAAAAATTAATTCATAGGTTCTCAATTTTATTTTTAATTCAACCTGATTACTAACACCTTTCTCATCTGAAGAAGCAGAAGAGGCATTGTTTTAATTGGAAAAGAAATTTAGCTCATACAAAGTTGGCAGATGTACAGTTTTACTGATTTTTTTTTCTCTTCCTTAAGGAAATTAGTTACATGGCTAAGCGTGAAAATCAAGAAATAACAATCATTATGAGACTTTTACATAAGTTGAATAAAATGGTCAATTCAATAGAAAAGCGAGATCACCCCACTCAGTAAATGCAGTTTGGTTTCTACCTTGGGAAAAACAGCAATAAATATGTCACCTCACACTGTTAATGACTGTACATATTGTTATAAATAAATTTGCAAGATCTGAAATAATCAACCAAACTAAAAAGACAGCTTGACAAATTTAAGCACCTGCACTGAGGAAAAAAAAATCATTTCAGCAAATCTTTCACAAGGTGGCTCAGTTTTAATGACAGCATGTGAGGTTTGGTTGAATGCCCAGATGCTGTAATTTTTTTGCCTTGTTAGTATAGTGAGTGTGGAAATCCTAAAGTAGCAATGGAAGCAAGTAACAGCACACAAATTAGTAAGGAATCTGGAACAGCTGACTCTTTTTACCTTTCACTACACTTGACTTCATGGGTTTTGGATTCATAATAATATATTTTTAGTAAATATTCTCCTTGTGGAAAAAACTGTCATACTAAAAGTTAAAGAAATTAATAAAAGAAAGATATGATTTTGCCCTCCAAAAACTGTCAGAATTTTAGAAGCATAGCTATATCTAAGTAGGCAAAGTGAAATTGAAAGTTAAGAAATTTATCTACCTAACTTAAGGAGAAAATATCCTCCTCCATTAAAGGAAAAAGAAAACATTTCAACAAGAATGAATATCTATATTGTCCAGATACCTGCTCTACCTCACCACACCTGGTAAATACAGTGTTGTTTTAACCTTATTATACTTAATATATACATCCCATTAAAATTAAAATGTAAATAGTGCTCCTGGTTTTTTTAGTCACACCTTCTAATTAGACTTACCAGTTATTGTTCAGTAGTAGAAAAGTTTTTGGAGGTGCTTTTGAGGATTATTTTGATACTAGTTGGCTATCAAGCTGAGCAAAAGTCTGAATAATGGGCTTTAGAAAGTAAAGCTTCTGTTCTGTCTTATATGCAATGGGAAGATTGTATGAAGAGTCAGTGGAAAACTGCTGTGGAGTGGAACACAGCTCTGGTAAAATCAAAATAGCTGCCATTTACTGCCATACTGCCATTTACTGGGAATCTGCTATTATGCAGGAACAATGCTATCTTTAAATAAACTTAGATGTTAAAACTTAACACTTTTGCCTCAGTGTCCCTGTTGAATTATGAGTCTACTATCAACATAAGAGCAAAAAAAAAGGTTTTTTTCCTTATATCCAGCTAGTACATTAACACTTACAAAGAGCCTAATTTATGATCTAGTCACTTGGTAGATGGTAGAAACTAATATAATTTTTGAATTTGTTTTTCTTCCCCACTACACTGTACACAGGAAGTGCCATATTGTATTCATTGGTATATCTCTGGTGCCTAGCATGGGACATGGTAAATGTTCAATAAATATTCTTGAATGAATGAACAAATGAATGAATGAATGAATGGGTTTTTTGTTTAGATGACAAAGCAAAATGAAGGAAGGGAAAGAGAGAGGGAGGGAGAGAGGGAGGGAGAGAGGAAGGGAGAGAGGAAGGGAGGGAGGGAGGAAGGAAGGAGGATTTACTCCAAAAATACTAGTATCGTACATTGTTTTTGTCAATTACGCTTACTCAAATGGGCAAGTATAATAATACAATGCTTATGACTATACAGATATTTCTCCTTGGGAATAAAGTTAGCTTCTCTTTCATGGAGGAGTTCAGAGATATAACAGTGTGATTAGTATTTAGCAAGTAGAAGTATGCTCTAGGAGAGTCATTGGAGCCATCAGTGGGTTTAAACATTTTAAGCAAGAGTCTGGCTTAACTGTGTCTAACTGGTTCCTCTGGGTCTAGCTGGGGGTGCTTTGATCAATCAAAAAATTAGAAGTTCACCACTCATGGGTTAGTTAGGAATGATTAAAGGGGACTGCTAATGAAGACTAAAAGAAGTAGCTCCGCTGTCTCAAGCTTCCTGAGTCAATGCACCATCCACATGAAAAACACTTGTCTGCCAATGAAAGAATAATTTTGGCTTTTTGTCTTTGGCACAGTTCTCTACTAGAGGGAAGGTATGTGAAATTAATTTTGTAGAGTAAATGTCACTTAGAATGAGTTTGTTTGCATGTGTACCCTCAAAGGATTTCAAATAAGGGGCTTGTTTAATAAGTGGAAATAATAAGTAAGTAAAATGAACAATCTAATTTCCACCCTCCAGCTAAGAATTTATATATCTACTCCCGACCAGCCACTAGAAATGAAATAAGTAGCTCATTAATGAAGTTATGTGGTAACATGGATAAGTTATAGATTAAGTTCAATTTTAACCATATTGAAGCTTAGTATTTAAAGTAATATACATTAAATGTGTAAAAGACTCTGAACTATTCATAAATTAACCAACGTGGCATGAGTTATTCAAAGTAGGATATATATACATAGGTCCTAAATGTATAGACATTATAGCAACAAATATAAGATCTCAATTAAAATGTATCTTAGGAATTATTAATTTGGATGATTACTCAAATTTTCAGTATCCAAAATTGTCATAATTGTCCTATAATCATTAGGTAAAAGTAAAAGTACATTCAATGGTATACCTTTTATTTGTGTCATTAAATTATTACTTCTATTTCAACAATGCTCTTAGTATTTTTGTTTTAAAACACACTACAGTTACTAAGAAAAAAGATTTGAGTAGACTTGATTTTTATAAGACATATTAATATACATGCTTTCTTTTTACATGTAGTTATACATCCAAAAATTAAAAGAATAACAACCAGACAAAGGCTTACAAATGCAAGTATTTACTTTAAAGGAAAATTAATTGGAACTTGTTCTCAGCCAAATTAAACAAAAACAAATATTAGTGTGGTGGAAAGTGATTCAAATACTCAGAGCCATAACATTGAGTCTACTGCCCAGTGTCTTTTTGTCCCACCCAGGGGAACACATGTTCATTTTGAGAGAGGTGGTGCAGGGAGCAGATAAAAATTACAGAGTATCAGGTGAACTGGAGCAAGAAAAATACTAGTCTTAAAGAAATTTATTTTTTAATATTTAAAATGCAAGGTATCTGGGATCGGTTTTGAGAATGTGCATATCCAAACATTTATTATAGATCTAGTAATGCATATAGTCATCACCTACCAATGTTTTCTCCTAACTTAATTGGTTGGATCACACAACCACAAAACTACAAACTATTAACAAACAAAATCTGTCCATAATATTGGCTAAGCAAGTCATGTTTTGTGACTTATTTCCACCTTTCTACAAATGATATCCTATCAATAAAAATTTCAGAGCAATCCCGATGTCCTGTTACTTAAACCAAGTGAAACTCTCTTCCAGCTTGTTGGTCACAGGTTGTCTCATTCCTATAGATTCTTAATAATAAACTTCTTGACAATATGTCTTATTTTGAAAAAAACATTGATCTTCCTTCAGTGAGTAACGTGAAAATCCCAGCACTACTCCATTATTTTTAATTTAACACTTTAATGATGAAAGTGCCTAATTTATTTTACTTATACATAGGAGCTACATCAAAATTACTTCGGAAACTTTAGGAAAAATAAACTAAAACATGTCTTTTCCTACTGCGGTAATGTAAGCCTTCCATTCTGTTTCTTCTTATGAAACAGACAGCTCCTAGTCTCACTCCAAGGCCAGTGATAAAGAGAATGGAGGGAGGAGCCCCACTTCTCTGCCAGGGAATGTGTCACATGCTCATTTTGAGGCCTGGTGAACTCACTCCCAATAACACATCTCCCCATAGAGGCCACAGCCAGACTCTTGGATGTTTTTCATATTCCAAGTCTGTCAAAAATATTAAGAGACTGTGTGTTTCTCTCTAAAATGTTATTAAATCTGACTTCAATTTTTTTGTGTACTAAATAGTCATATAATATTCATATATTGCTTATCTTTTTGGGAAAGTATAAAATTTGAGAAGAGAAACAAGAGGCAGAGGTAAAAGTCTTTTATACTAGTTCTCCTTGTTGGTTAATTTTTCAAAACTTCAAAAGGCTGTGAGTTGGTGACAGGAGAGCAGGAAAGAAACTGTGTGACTGCAGTGGCAGAGAACAGGAAAAGAAACCACAGTCAGTTGCAGTAAGCAACACTAGCAGAAAAAGTTAAAACAATAAAATGTGACCTAAGAAAAGGCATAGGAGTCAGAACGTAGATGGGAAAAAAGACATTTGTGACAATAAATTAAATATTAAATCAGATATATAGAAAGTACCAAAAATACACATGGGAGAATCAAGATTCAATATTTAGGTATTGTCCAAATAGAGCCTACAACCTCCTTACTATGATGCCACTTAGGCAGCTGAGTCAGTTTTGCATGTAAAAGGGCTAAGTTTATCCAAACTTGGTCAGGAGCAAGCAGAGATAAGAAGGAATTTCAGCAGGAGGTGGCATGTCCAGTGGAGTTTGAGAACAAAATTAGAAATGAGATGTGTAGATCTTGACTGTAAAAATGGTCAGTAGTCAAATGACAGAGAAATCAAGCAGAGACACGAATAAGCCAGAATCACAGACCACAAGTAAGATAATTTGTAACTGTGTCTCTGCGAAATTGTGTTGACCAAGTTCTACTGCCACAGAAAGATGAGCCTATGTTTCATGCATTATGATTTTCCTAGACCTAACTTAATGCTAAGAACTTCGCAAGTGTTCAGTACATGCTCCTTAGACTGAGATTCCAAATTAAGAAGATGGAGTCAAGACTGATACAGAAATAGGAATACATGTAACGACTAGGAATACATATGATTACAAGATCGGTTTCTTTGAAACATGATAGGAGCATAATCTAAACCTCACTGTACATCCTTAATATGGGCTATAGCATTTGACTTCAGCTTTCTCCAATTGTTTTCCAATTCTTTCCTAGCATTAATAGGACCTTTCTAGCTTTTAACTGAGCACAGAATTACCCAGCATATGTTAGGAGAAAATTGTCCATGGGTCTTTCAGGTTTCTACACATCTTTTGTTCCAGACTCTCATTTCAAAGACGCTGAGGTAGCAAATAGCCTTGGAAGACAAGCCTGTCCCAATGGACAGATGTGTTTCCCAGTCAGATAATAGAAAACAATGTCTTCCTCTGGGGCAAAGTTTGGGCAGGTTTTCTGGAAGTCCCTTATAAGGTTGAGGTTTCCTGAGCACAGTGTCCCTCAGCTGTGACACTGACCCACTGTGTGCACGGCATCCATATCTGTGAACCCCAAGTGGGTGCTGGGGAGCAAGGGAAACTGATGCCCACATATAGCTCATGCTGCCTGCTCTGCTGTGAGTAATAAAGTTCTTTGCCTTTTCCCCAGAGAATCATGTGTTCTTCCAGCATCTATGAAAGTTTGGCAGCCCAAGTGATTGGCTTGCAAGTAGGGTCAAGTCTCAGATACTTTACAATTTTTGGTGGAATCAAGATTACATTCCCCAGCTTCACCTTCAGTTAAGTAATAGCCACATGACTAACTTCTGACTAACAGGGTTTGAGCAGAAGTGTTTTATGACTGTCAGGACATGTTTTTATAATTAGAGACCACGGGTTTCTTATAGTCTTCCTGCTGGATGAAATGCAGATGGAAGTGTTGAAGCTTTAGCATCCATCTTGGAACATAATTTGACTTTAGGCATAAAATCCATGCAGTACCGAGCAATAAGATAGGTTCCATAGTCTCTGACACTGTATAGGATTTTATAAAATACATTTGTATAATTTTCTTTTTTATTAAGCAGTATAATATGCCTGTCATCTTGTTAAACAGTTACCACTAATTAACTCAATAAAGCCTCATAAAAACTCTGTAATGCAAATATTACTGTAATCTTCATATTACAGATGAGATAAATCAGTGGTTATCAAACTTAAGAAATTCAGCCACCTAGTAAATTACACGCAACCAGAAAGTGGCACACAACTAGCAAGTGGCACTCAATTAGAAAATAGGAGGACTGGAGTGCGACTCAGTCTTCCCGATGCTGCCAAACACTACGTCACCCGTTAAAGTGCCACATGGGCAAAAAACATGCTTGTTCATCCCACTACCATATACCCAGCGCCTAGCAACATGCCTGCTATAAACTAGGTAATCAGTAGTAGGTAATTAATAAATATTTATTAAATGAATTAGCGAGTTAGTCACTTAATCACTCTGACCCTCACTTCCCTCATATATTAAACAAGAATTATGGAAATCTTGCAAAAATGTTATTAAGATTAGACAAAATACATAAGTTTTATCATATATCAGGTATCCAATTAATGGTTGTTGTAATTATTACACATGTGTAAAGAAAAGTGGCAGCTGATTCACTCTGTTCTGATCTCTAATGACCAAGTTTGCTTCCAGGAATTTATTATATAAATATATTAAATAAATACAAAGACACTATATTTTATGCAAGTAAAGGGGACATTTAAATGTTAAAGCCACATATTGCTACATTAAAGAGATATTTATAACTGACATAGGAAGTAAACATAGAGTGGATTAGATTTTATTGTCCTTGTATGTTTTTTTCTTCATAATGACCATTCAGGTCAGAAATTGTCTCCTCTACAACACATGACAAATTATTTAGCCCTTACACAATGGTGAAGCCTAGAGATGAATACATTCCCAAACTGCTGCAGCACATAATTAAAATGCACATGTTGGTTGACAGCCTGTATCTTCCTAACCTCTAGCATTTTCATGGCTCTCTTTGTTAAACGCAAATAGAAATAATAAACTATTGCTAAATAAATACAACTGATGAACACTCTAAACCCAAATTTCCAAGTATTGAGCAATTACAGTTGGAGACACTCAGAACTCCATAGATAATCTATCAAATCCAAAATAAGGAGAGGGTCATTCCAAGATGAATGGACACAAGTCAACATGGCGTATAGGAAAGGACAAGGATAAGACAGAACCGGCATGATTAAGGAAGAACAGGATCCACATGGAAGAAGGAGAGAGACATTCCTTCTGTTCTTTCTGGATAAGGGTCAACCAAGTATCCAGTGGGAAAGAATTGGGTTAGTATCAAACAAAAATCACTTAGAATTATTTGTATAGTTAAGACTTCATGTTTACTGTATTGTAACTCATCCAATAACACGAATGCATTACTTATCAAATATATATATTTTTTGTTCTTATAGAGATTTATGTAATGGCCCTTTCAAGAGGTTTATTAACCACACGTACTTGATGCTGATTGGCACAAATGTCAATTGTCATTAAGCTTCTACTAAATAAGTTCTAGAGATCCAATGTACAACATGGTGACTATAGTTACTAATTACTGTATCATATACTAGAAATTTGCTAAGAGAGTAGATCTCAGGTACTTGACTGTAGTAATCATTTCACTGTGTATATGTGTATCAAAAGATCATATTGTGCACCTTAAATATATATATATATAATATATGTATATATAAAACTTTTGTTTAAAAAATAAATAAAAATTGAAAGAAAAAGATTCTATTAAATATATGAGAATAGTATATTTAAAGTGCATCCCTTGTAGATGGTGACTGAAAGGGTCCTTCTAAATTGAGAGTGCCCTTTCTTGGTAGATATATGAAAGATTTTAATAGTTTCAAATAGGGAGAAATAGCAAAGGATATACCTAACATACATGCAAATAATATTTTGGATTATTATTTGATATTTCTTTTTAAAATTATTCTCTGTCTGATTAAGCAAATGATATATATCCTACAAGAGATATTCCTTTAAAATTAGGGGAGAAATTTAGTAGTTCATTAGTATAACATTGTAGATCCAGTTCTCCCTTACATAGCAGGTATCATATATTATTGCCGCCTTTATTTCCTGCTACAGATTTTGTAACTATTTTGGGATATGATCCTATTTCAGTCTGATTTATACTCATTACTACATGCACTTGGTGGATGAGAAATTATCTGTCATCTTATATTTGACAGGATGTTCTCCTGGGCTGTATATTTTAGGTTCAAATATAGACTCTGCCTCCTTCTGTCATTTTGAGTCTTGTCTAGTTGGAATGAGTAACTGGGTGGAGAATACTATATTTGTTTAATGCTATACCTAGAAATGTTACTAACCTAACATAGTCATTGATATACTTTATTTCAACATGTTAAGTGATCAATTTTCCCACTCTTTGTTACACTAGCTTCAGCTGGTGCCTGAATATAAAATGCATACCAGTCATTGTTTAGGAAGTAGGATCCAGACACTCCATATCACTATGAGAGCTGGGACAGCTGTGTTTTGGACTAGACACTCCATGACTGGTTCTGATATTTTTGTAAAAGCTACTATTTTTGAAAGCATCTTATGAAAGAATGATCATCATATGGCTAAATGATGAAGTCATTTCAAACTACAAAGTGGGAAGAAAAATTAATCTTTCCCTTGAAACCAGTTCTACAAGTGTTCAACAGAATTATTGGCTAGAAAGTCAAATGTTATCTCCTATTTTTTTTTCTTAGCTATCACTAGGTTTATAAAAAGTTTTTTTCAGCATTGTTAAAATTTTGTATCTCTTCCAGGGACATATCATCAATCTTCTATTATAACATTATTTCCTAGTTTTTTTTTTAAATATGAAAGTAAATTATTATAAAATTTACATCCTTTATTAACAAAACTTTTAATCTATTTCATTCTACCACTGGGGTGTCTTCTATTTCAATAATTATTGAGTTCTGCTGTCTGTCAGATAGAAAAGACTTATTTCTAATATTTTCTATGACAATGTCCTGAAAACAAAATAAATTTACTCTAGTATGATTAGTCTAATTCACCTTAAAATGTGATTCAGATCATAATTATAATTTTTCAAATCTATTATTTATATAAAATAAGAAAATATTCTAACTCAATATTCCTGGATATACATCTATGGTGAAAATATCAAAATTAAAAAATGACAGCATCAAATCCAGATCATTACTTTCCAAGGGAAAATATTTGCAAGACTATTTTAAGACTATTGCAAGAATTGAACAGTATCTAAACCAGAGCCAAGTATTGCCAATATATGTGGGTGTATTCAAAAATATGTACATATCTGTAAAACTAAATTTGCAATGTTGATGTTGTTTCCTGGTGGATAATAAGGAAGAAATCTCTGCAAAGTAGTCAGACAGCATTGCAGTGAGATAGGAAAATGACATTGGCTCAAATGTTCTGGGGGAAGAAAATTGTGAATAAATGTTTAAAAATTCAACTGGCAAGGTGAAATATAATAAAACACTATCAGTCCTTCTTAGTAGGTCTTGTTTGAGTGGGAAGTTGATGACCTAGAGATTTGTCTTTTACTAGAGCAACCAAATAAATATGGTCCAAGCTCACACACTTTTGAGAGTGAAAAGGGACACTATTAATAATCACATCAGGCCAATAAGTGCAAACATAGACCATCCCAATTAAACCACGTAAGCAGACTGCCATAACTAGATGGATAATTTATAGAAATACTAGTAAAAGAAGCTAGACTAGTACTGTGTGAGGCCAACTCAAGTCCATGCTGAGATTCATGGACTACAGTCTGAAAAATATTTTTAAAGAGGAGTTAATCCCATTCCATAAATTAGTTAAAGATTTTACTCCATTATAATTTAGAATACTTACATGAAATGTAATTTCTGGATGTTTCTCTTCCATTTCCATTGACCCTCTCCTGTCCACATTAAATGCCAAATGGGAAGCAAAGGAAGAAAATATGGTTGAAAGAGATATCCATAGTTTTGACTATTAAATCATAATCAGAAAAAAGAGAAGCAACCGATTCATTAACGGGATTGCAAAGGAGACTATGCGTTATGAGGAATTCTGAGAGTTCTATAAATGGCTGTTGAATCACTTCTGAGCAAACAGTATAATCTGAAATACTGATAGGTTTAATAAGTAATATTATTTATTATTAGCGTTGATAATGCTAGCTAACACAGAAAGAATTTGGTACATACTTCTAAATACATTACATATATAACTTCTTTAAATTTCATGACAACCTTATGAGGTAGGTGTAACTATTATCCTGATTTTGCAGATGAAGAAACTGAAGCACAGTGAGGTTATGTAATATGCTCAAGGTCACACTACTAGCAGGTATTTGATTTGCGATTTAAACCCAATAGATTTGTATCTGAAAGGCTTGCACTTAAATGTCAAACAAGAGAATTATGGTTCTAAAGACAGACTTTACCAAAAATAGAATAAGCCTCCTCCAGATGTAGAGAAATTCCACTAAATAAGAACACGTACAAATGAGTCTTTCAATTGATGGTTAAATGGGACAATATTTCTATAAGGTCTGCCCATGCCCTCTAGGATTTTAGAGTTAAAAGATGCATTGCCCATATTAAGGTAAAAATATATATATTTGCATATATATATATATATATAGAGAGAGAGAGAGAGAGAGAGAGAGAGAGGAAAGTGGGTTACAGAAAATATTAGATATTCCTATACTTATAGCTCAGGTTAGGGACTAGAAGTTAGTTGTGATTATTAGCAGGGTGTTTTTGTCAATGTAGAAAACTATGCTGCAATCTTCAGTTTTAGATGATATTAACATATTTAAATTTAATATCAGCTATTTGACATTGACCACTAAAACAAATAATTTAATATTTCTGGATTCTAACTTCCTCGTTTATAGAATGGGTAAAATATCTCAACCAGTAGTAAAATTATATATATATAAAGTGCTATATTGTTGGGTATTTTTACTATTACTTTTTTACTGTGGCACATAATATATACATAATAAGGGCACAAAATATGAATGTGTAACTCAATAAATTATCACAAAGCAAACATCCATGTAACCACCACCCAACTCAAGAAGCAGACTATTTCCAGCATCTCAGAAGCCTCCCTGCTATCCACTCCTACTCATGATTCTATCACTCCCCAAATAAAACTGCCATCCCAGCTTCTCACAGTAGTTTATAGTCTGCATTTGAACTTGATAGGAACTGAATTTGTACAATATGCCTTCCTGGATTGGCTCCCTTTGATCAATATCTTTTCCTAATGTGTTTCCCCTTCTGTATACTGTTCCATTGAATGAATATACCAAATTTATTAATCCACTGTACTCTTCAGAGACATGGTTTTTTTTCTGGACCTTTACAAATAACGCTGCTATGAACAGTCTTCTTCATTTTCTTTCTCATTGTTAGCATTAATTTAAATTGGAATTCTGCATCATCGTGTATCTGCTGTTCAAATATAGGTGATAATGTCAAATTCTAGAGAATATTTAAATTCTGGGAGCTCTAGCAATCTAAGAACCTATTAATTCAATCAAGGGTTGAGATAATAAAAAGCTGTTTCAGTCCTTGTGAGAGATGATCTATTTCTGGTTCACTCTCACTTGGTTGGTTCCGTATGCCACCAAAGGAAAACTTAGCTGTTTTACCAGGGTTCTTCCTCCTTGGCTGACCCTAGATCCAAATTCTTCCCACACCCAATCCATGTGTCAGTCAAAACCACCACTCAGTTTTTAAACCTGCTAGTCATACCTTTTGGAATTAGAAAATTACTACATGGAAAATACTTACTCCATTATTGATTGTTCTTTTAGCTCTGTGCTTACGATTACTCACTTCCTTAGTGACTTAGAAGCTCTTTTTTTGTCTTCAATCATATTTACTTTTTAACATAATTTTCTTTAATTTCAGCAGAAGGTTTTGCCTGAACCAGCTGGTCTACCACTGTGAGAAGTGAGACTTTTCAAGTAATCAATATACAATGGCAACAGTAGTATAGAATATCAAAAGAAATATGGCAGAAAAAAATCAAATCAACAAAAAATGCAATTTATTATATAAAGTTCTACTTGTAGTCATTCACAAAGAAATCAACCAAAAATTACAAAAACACAAAAACAGAATTACTAAAGAAGATTCATTGAATGAAAAAATGAAGAGTCAAAAAACACTTTATAAATACGCTGTACTATCAGGCTATTGGAACTATATGTATAGTTAAACATATTAGCATTGTCAATTACAGCTTGCAAGTCACAATAAATGAAGCTATATGTTTAAAGTAAAATGCAATAAAACTTCAAATTAATAAAAGTTACCTTAAAGCCAGTATCTTTCTTTCAATCAATGTAATAAGTAGACCTAGAGATTATCATACTAAGTGATGTAAGTCAGAAAGAGAAAGACAAATACCATATAATATCACTTATATGTGGAATCTAAAATATGACAAAATGAATTTATGAAACAGAAGCAGACTCACAGACATAGAGAACAAACTTATGGTTATGAAAGGGGAAAGGGGGTGGGTAAGGGATAAATTAGGGGTTTGGAATTAGCAAATACAAACTACTATATGTAAAGCAGATAAACAACCAGGTCCTGCTGTATAGCAAAGGGAACTATATTCAATATCTTGTAATAAACCATAATGAAAAAGAATATATATATATATATATATATATATATATATATATATATATATATATATATAAAGCTGAATCACTTTGTTGTACACCAGAAACTAACACAACATTGTAAATCAACTATACTTTAGTTCAAAAAATTCAGTGTAATAAGCATTCCTAACATTAAGTAGAAATAGAAAATGTAATTAGTCATTAACTCTCCCCCAGTGGCATACAGTAGTAGCTTATAGTATATAATTAAAGATATATTCAAAGGAAAATTTCCTGCTTTGACATTATCATTGCTAGTAGGAAACAATGAAAAGAAATTGTGCTTTCACTACAGGAAGACTATGATGGTAAAACAAGTAAACAAGAAACTACAGTAAGTCTCTTACACACGAACCTTCAAGTTGTAAACTTTCAAAGATGCAAACATGCCCAGAGAAAGGATGAAGAGAGACAAGAGGAAGAAGTAACTGAAGAACCAAAGAGATTCATGATGCAGAAAATGGCAAGAGGATTTTCTGTATTTGAAGAGGCACTGTTAGTTTTTGAGGCACAGGACCCAAACGTAGAACAGTACACCAAGGTTGCAGAAGCTGTTTGAAATGCAATCCAGTGTTACTGTGTCGTCTATGACCAGAAAAAAGAGCTACTACCCAGACATCACTGGGTCGTTTTTCAAGAGGGTAGACAGAATTGAATGCAGCAAGGAACCAGAAGCTATGCCATCAATGTCACGCATGAGTGAAATTGCAGCTTGCCCTCCATCTCCTATTGCTGATGATCCTTCAGCTCTACCATCTCCCACCTCCTCTCCTTCCTCCAGTCAGTAACTCTTCTTGCCTGTTCACTCAATGCCATCCCCTGTATGTCAGCTGTTGTACTGTACTACTCTACTTTTCAAGGTACTGTACTGTAAGATTAAAAATGCTTTCTTTATTTTTTGTTTGTTTTTTATGCATTATTTGTGTGAAAAGTATTTAAACCTATTACAGTACAGTACTATATAGCTGGTTGTGTTATTTGGGTACCTGGGCTAACATTGTTGGACTTACAAACAAATTGGACTTATGAACGTGCTCTTGGAACTGAACTCGTTCATATGTAGGGGACCTGGTGTAATAATAGAGATTAATTAGAAAACAGGAAAGCAAGAGAAAGGGTTAAAAATTAGTTCAAACTCTGATTCTTAATCTCACAGATGGAGAGAGAGAGAGAGAAAGGAGAGAGATCCAGGATAATTATTTAAAGGAAAAAAGAAAGAAGGTCAAAATATATAAATTAGAAATGAGGAAGGCAATATATTCTCTGATATGGAGAAGATTTAAAATGAGATAAAGGATTGAAATATCTATTTCAATAGATAGTTGACATTCTGTATTAAGTAAATATTTTTCTATGAAGAGTAATTAATCAAATTTATTCAGAAGAAGGTAAACCAACAACCATAAAAAAATAGAAAAAGTTAAATTTTCTCCAAGAAAATCAGTGAGATCAGATGATTTAAAAGTGATTATTTTTTCAAATTCTTCAAAGTTAATTCTCATGATACATAATCTGGTTCTCAGTATTAAGAAATGATAAGATGTTAATAAATTGAATTCAGAAGATACAAAAACTGACCAAGTACAAAAATAATAGCATTTACCAATGTTTCTTTCAAAATAAATGCAAAAATAATAAATTAATATATGAGTAAATTTATTTTGATATTATATTGGGTTGGCCAAAAAGTTCATTCAGTTTTAAGTAAAAATAAAGGACACATTTTTCATTTTCACCAAGAACTTTATTGAACAACGTATTCTTTAACGAAATGAACTCTTTGGTCAACCCAATATTTCATGAGTTATAGCATGGGCAACATAACATTTTGGACTCATTGTGTACGAATACAGTCCTGGTTTAACATTAGCAAATTTAATTTATAAATAATAGCAATATATTAATGTAGAAACTTAATCATCTGGATCAAAGACAAAATACATTTTTTATCTCAAAAAATACTTCTAGACAAACTCATAAGGATGGATACTATCAAAAAACAAGATAACAAATGTCAACAAGGATATAGAAAAATTAGAACACTTGTGCATTGTTGGTAGGAATGTAAAATGGGAAAGCCACTCTGGAAAACAGTATGGCAGTTCCTCAAAAAATTAAAAATAGAATTACCACATGACCCAACAATTTCAATCCTGGGTATACACAATAAAAATTGAAAGCAGGGATTCAAACATATATTTGTACACCCACGTTCATAGCAGCACTATTCACAATAGCTAAAATGTTGAAACAACCCAAGTATCCGTCAACTAATGAGTGGATAAGAAAAATGGTGTATACATATTCAATGGAATATTATATGGTCTTAAAAAAGAAGAAAATTCTGACTCTGGCTACAACATAGATGAACAATAAGAGGAATTATGATAAATGAAATAAGCCAGTTACAAAAAGACAAATACTGTATCAGGTACATAGAGTAGTCAAAATCATAGAGACAGAAGGAGAAATGGTGGTTGCCAGGAGCTGGGGGCAGGGAGGGGTAAGATAATGGGAGGGTTATATTTAATGGGTATAGAGTTTCAGCTAAAAAGAGTTATGGAAATGGATGGTGGCGATGGTTGCACAAGTGAATGTATTTAATACCACTGAACTGTATGCTTAAAACTGTTTAAGATGGTAAATTTTGTGTGTTGTGTATTTTACCACAAGTTTTTTTAAAGAATACATAACAAGAATTAAGAGAACATAATTTTGGATTAAAAAAACTAAATGTTTACGCAAAAATGCATATTTACTCAAAAATATTTTATAGTTTCAATATGATCACAATCAAAAATGTGAAAGACTTGTGGGAATCTAGCAAAGTAATTCGCAAAGTCATCTGGGAAAATCTTTCTAGAATTGTACCCAAAATGATTAGGATGTGTAAATATCTTTGTTAATTCTCTATTGCTGCATAAAAAATTATGACAAATTTAGCAACTTAATACAATCAAAATATATCATCCCCAAACGTCATGGGTCAAGAGTGGGCAGGGTCTAGCTGAGTCCTCTCAGGGTCTTGCAAGGTTGCAATCAAGGTGTCAGGCTGCATTTTCATCTGGAGGCTTGACTGGGGAAGAATCTGCTTCCAATCTCATTTGCTTCTTCAAGATTAGCAGGAGAATTTCTGTCTCTTTGGTTGGCTAAAACAAAGTCTTATATAATATAACACAATTAAAATAGTGAGACCCTTTGCCCCATAAAGTAACCTAATCAAGAAACTGGCATCCCACTACCTTTGCCATATTCTATTGATTAGAAGCAAGTCACAGCTTTCACCCATACTCAAGAGGAGAGAATTATACAAGGACACAATTTACTGTGAATCACTTTAGGGTGTGTCTGCTACAATGTATACATTAATTGATGTTGCTAAGTATAACAACATTTAAAACAATCCAGGCAACAGCATAACAACAGTGAAACAAAATGAGTTCAGCAATGAACTCTGTGTGTGTTTATGTGTGTGTAAACAATTTAATATATGCTAAAGTTAGCATTTAATATAGAATGCAGCTTAAGTATTTATGTTTGTATAGATAATGAAACACTGAGTTATGTCAAAGAGAGTGGGGAAAATATGAAATGACCTTTCAATTGTTTTTGTTTCATTATGCAGAGTCTAAGTATACCTGGGCAAACATTTCTCAGCTCAGCTCCTTCTGCCTTATAAAAGGAGAATTTTCTCAAAGTCTAGCAATAGGTTATCTTTCCATCATACTTTTCAGCTTTGTTCGGAGTGAGTGAATATATGTGTATGTGTGTAAGTGCATTTACATATGTATTTTAGTGTAAACTGCTAATAATTGCATTAGTGCACCAAGCCAATACAGATTTCTGACCCTCAGAATTTTATCCTTCATTATCCCATGGTAATGGTGCATATATAGAAAGCAAAAGCCCTTACGAGCCAAAATTACTGTGTACATTGTCAATATTGGAATGACAGTCAATTCAGCCCAGTTTATAGATCCAAATATGTTTTTTTCCATTCTGTTTCAAACAAAACATACAAACAAAAAAACTCAAAAAACCACTTAGTAGACAACTACCACTACCAAAAGAAATCAAGAAGTTGTGAAATGAAGAGGTAAAGATAGCATTAATTAGTTAATTAAAACCATAGAAAATATAATCTAAATAGCAGACTAAAATCTTTATTTTAGTAATCTTACTAAAATTCAAAATGTCCTTTGTCCCTAGCAGTTTTATTTAAATATCTAAAAAAAGGCAAAAAAAATTTCCTAATTAAGTCACATAAACACAGTCATACTAAGTCATCTCTTAATTTCTCAAAATCATGATACAAATAAGTGGCAAAATTATAGAACATTAACATTCTCACAACCAATTGACAGTTCACTCTAGAGGGATATATTTCTAAAAAATGACACCAAAGTTAACAAAAAGATTTTAAGACAATGAAAATGATCTGCCAAAAAAAATTAATAAACATATAATAACATAAAGAGTAAACTTTATGAACAAAAAATATAAAGTGATTAGAGAAAAGACATAAGTATAATAGGAGATGAAAAGAAGAAGAAAGTAAATATTATTTTTCTTTTCTGAGTTATGAAAAATTGTCTTTATAATATTTTTATTCAGTTGCATTTTCCTCACAAAAATCAATGGAAAGATTTGTCATGTAATGTTTTTAAAGGATAATTTTGAGTTGTAGTTAAAGTGTATCCCGTCTAAGTTCAGCAACCATTCTAAGTTCTGAAAATCAAAAATAAAAACGGTTTTTGAACAACTAAACATTTCCAAAAGTAGGACCTAGGATATTTATTTGGAACAGATTATGTGTTGATTTAATTAAAAAAATACATGTATGATGCATCTTGGTCACAGAACATAAAATACCAGCATCATCTTCCAAGATTTTTTAAAGATTATAAAAGCTATTTGTAAAAGAGTTAACTGTAAAATGTCTTATTTTAAAATATCAAATATTTATTGCCTTTGTGTCCTCCAAAATTGTACAATTAGAGGGAAAAATCACATGATTCACTCATAGCAGCCTCATTTATGTGAAGTGGTGATACTGATTTTTTAAGAGTTAATATTTTAAACTTTAGAAAAAGCAAGGCCTCCAAACCTCTAACTTTCTGGTAACCACATGTCTTCAGACAGTGAGTTCAAGAGCAAGACTCAATTTCAAAGGGGTGACATTTTTTTCCTTTCATAACTTCAGATTCCAATGACAGGTAAGAACAGGACAACATAAAAACCAATCTTAAAAGTCACTTTAAAGAACACTTGGCAGGTGAAAGAGAAAGCACTCAGTGTGCTTAGCCAAAATGAGCATCACATACCTATATAAAACACTCATGCATGGGGACACAGCTAGTCCTAATCCATCTGTTGTTGAAAAATATATAAAGTAAAAGAGGAGATGAAATAAATGGACTAAATCTCCCTTTGAAGAAGATTTCTCTGTTCTATGTCTGTGGCAGCTGTTCCAAATGGATTCAACTGGTCTCCTTTTCATTTTTCTTACATTTTAATTTGGGTTTGTTTCATGTGCATTTTTTCCTGTGAAAGGTGGCATATTTTTCTGATGACTTCTATGTTGTTACAAATGTGATGTCAGTGTCATTAAAATATCAGTAGATGAAAAAACAAAGGAAAGCATTCTTTAATTTGAAATTAAACTAGTTTTCCACAAATATTTCCAGAGATAAAAAGAAAAACCTTGGAGGAGATACATCAGTTGTTTTAATAATGTGCAATCTATTGGTTAAATATCAAAGAATAAAATTTGATAAAGTGATTTATGGCTTCACCAATAAAAATGTACAAGTGATTACTGCTAAATTATCAGGATAGCTTATCAAACTTTGCAATTAATGAAGCCTTTATAATCCTTGCCTTATTTATTTACTTTTGAATGATTTATGTACTTATTATCATTGTTGCATTAATAAAAAAAATGCCAAGCTGAGTTGATGATAGATGCACAGACCAAGATTCAGAATTGGGCATTAACTTGATCCAGAAATTTGAACTTATCATTCAAATTTATACAAATTTATTATTTATTATTATACAAATTTTTACCCCATTGCAATGAGCAGGTCTCTAAAGGAATCGAAGCCATTTACTTAATTAGTTCAACATATATTTATTGTGTAATACTATGTGTTATGATAACATCGGGGAATACTATTGACTAGGAAACATTCCCACCTCTTGGTGAGTTTATAGTTTAATGGAGGATAAGAAACGAAATTTCAGTTTAATATTATGGCATACGTAAAATTCAAAATTCCAACTCTTTAAGGCTTAAGAGTTGTAGTAATTAGTAAAATCCATATGAGAAAAAAGTATGATGAGCCATTCATACAGAATCAAAATTCGCTGAGGGGTTACTAACAGAAGAGTGGTCTCAGAAACAAGATAAGGGATAATGCAACTTTTCCAGGCACTGGTCATACTGTTTCTTAACTATTGTGTCCCATTGTATCTGAAAGTCCAGAGGATAGTGACCACAAAACAGAAGGAACATGGTAGTTATGTTATGTGGAGGTGTGAGTGCAACAAATCTAATTAATTTTTTCTCTATTTTTAGGCATTTATACGGTCTTCATTTTTCCAGTTCAATAAACATTCTTGTATACACATTTTTTGTACTTATCATTCTATTTTCTTACAGTAAAAAGTTAGATGTGGAATTTTTAGGTCAGAGAGAAAATACCCAGAAAATTTGTACATATGGCCAGATTTCTCAAAAAATTGTGATGTTAACTCCTTTACTGATGATATGGGAAAAAGCCTATATTTCAGCTGAAACTCTATAACTGCAATGTCCAGCAACTAGCCATCAGAGACTATTCGAATTTAAAATTTAATTAATTGAACAAATAAAATTAAAATTCATTTCCTCAGTCACACTAGTCGTATGTCAAATGCTCAATAACAACATATGGCTAATGCCTATTTGATATTAAAGATATAGAAAATTTCCATCATCACAAAAGCTTCTGTTGGACAGAAATAGAGTTCAGTCAATGTTTTTAACTGTTTTCTATCTGCTATAATAAAATAACATTTTGTTTTACTATTTTTTTTTACTAAGGTTCAATACCCCCATGGTTTTTTTTTTTTACATTTTAAGAAATATTTGCGTATCAGACATGTGAACCTGTTTCCTTCAGATGTTGGTGGTTTTTATTTATTTTCCAGAGAAAAATTGTTTTTCTCTTTGTGTGATAAGGTTGAGGATGGAGATGTTTAATTATGGAAAGATAACAAAGATTTTCTCTTGTTTCTGAGTTTTATATCTTAGGAAATCTCTTTTTAAAACCAAAATTATAATTTTTAAAATTTATTTCTTTGATAAATCTGGAAAGATTTCATGTGATATATGAAACAGAAATGTAACTTTTTTCAAATGGCAAATCTCCTGTCTATGTAACATTTATTGACTAATTTCTCCTTACCTCAATGTTTTCAAATATATCGATGTCTTTTTCTAGACATTCATAATTTGTTCCACTGATGAGTCTATTTTTGTACCTTGCTGATTTTTGTTAAATAATATAGTGTTTAATTGTTTTAAAATTTAACATCTTCTATTAATCTTTGTCTTAAACTTCCTAGGTATTTTCACGTTTCTTTTTATAGAGAATGTCCGGAATAATTTTTCCAAGTTCAAAAAATTTGTTGAATTATTTTGCAAATTATATCAAATTTTAATTTAGGAATTATATATTCTTAGAGTATTCCTTTTTTAATCAGTCAATTACATGGCATGCTGCTATATTTACCCCTTCTTTCTTCTTTCTTGATAGAATAGTATGTGTGTTTTCTTTTCATGTAAATCCTGTACATATTTTAAAAATGTATTCCCTGCTATACAATTATCATTACTGCTACTGACGACTATTTCAATCTTATTTTCTAAGCAATTATTGGTGATATATTTTTAAAATATTGATATTTACACATTCACATTGCAACTGACCACAACCCTGACCTATTTTATTTGCTTTAATAGTTTTACATTGATGCTCCTCTTTAATGCACATGATCATGACATCTGAAAATAATGATGCTAATTAAAAAAACATAGTTCCATGGACTTAAGTAATTTTTGGTGAGGAGAGTGTAATTTCTTTGTGCTTTGGCACCTTCCTAATGGAAATAGCCCAAAAGGACCATCTTCTCAGTGGTGTCCTCTTGCCTCCAGACCTAACTCTCCTAGACTAGACAGCACTGTCACAAATTGGAGTACATCCCTGCTACTTTTAAGAAACTGGCTTAGAGAAAAATGGCAAAAAGCAAGCTTTACCCTTGAACTCCATTTGAACCCTTAAATGCTATTTATCCATAGTGAGGGAAGGAGCAAAACATATGACATATCCCATTTATTTTATGGTCTACCCATGCATCCTTCAGTAATCCCTCCCAAACAGGGAATGTTGGTAGAATATACCAAATTTCTTTAATTTCCTTCCTGGAAAACTGTAATGCTTTCCCAGAAAAGGAAGTCATTCATCAGCTCCTAGTGTTTTCATCAATTTATCTAGAGCATTTTGTATCTTGCAAAATTTCCTTGAGGTTGTGTTTTGCTACCTTCTCATTTTGCAGTTTCACTGCCATAAATTTTTTGGGTTTTTAAAATTTTTATTCTGTTGTCTCCTTCCTCTTTTCTTCCTATACTTGTGTATTTTTGCTCAAAGAGATCTATAAGAAGAACCACTCTGGGGGCTTCCCTTGTGGTGCAGTGGTTAAGAATCCACCTGCCAATGGAGGGGATACGGGTTCGAGCTCTAGTCTGGGAAGATCCCACATGTTGCAGAGCAACTAAGCCCATGAACCACAACTACTGAGCCTGTGCTCTAGAGCCCATGAGCCACAACTACTGAAGCCCGCGTGCCTAGAGCCCGTGCTCCACAGCAAAGGAAGCCACTGCAATCAGAAGCCTGTGCACCACAAAGAAGAGTAGCCCACACGCACCTCAACTAGAGAAAGCCCACACGCACCTCAACTAGAGAAAGCCCACACGCAGCAAAAAAGACCCCACGCAGCCAAAAATAAATAAATTTATAAAAAAAAAAAAGGACGACTCTGATCTCAAATAGATGCATCCAAATTCAGTTCTGTCACTTGTTAGTACCCATATGAGTCCTGTAATTCTCATTTTTCACTACTTTATAGTGGAAGTAATAATGCCTTTCTAGAATGGAGTTAAATACAACTATCTTTATTTACAGGTGACATAATCTTATGTATAAACTGAAGGACACACATAAAAATTTTTTTAAACTGATAAACAAGTTCATTAGGGATGCAGGATACAATATCAATATGCAAAAATCTATTACATTTCTATACATTATCAATGAACAATCAAAAAATGAAATCACAAAACAATTCAAGTTACAGTGGCATCAAAAAATAAAATACTTAGGAAGAAATTTAGCACAAATGTAAAGGTTATAACGTGAAAACTTTAAGATATTGCTGAAAGAACTTACAGAAAACTTAAATAAATGGAAAGAAAACTCAGGTCCATGGATTACAAAACTTAATAGTATTAAGATAGCAATATGCCCCAAATTGATCTATAAAGTTAATTCAGTTTCTATCAAAATCTTAGCAAGCTTTTTTGCAGAAATTACCAAGCTGATCTAAAATTCATAGAGAAATGTAAAACAATCTTTAAAAAGATAAAGGATACTGAAAAAGAACGAAGTTGAAGGATTCACAATTCTAAATTTGAAAACTTAAAATAAAGCTACAGTAATCAAGAATGTGTGGTAATGGGATAAGGAGAGATAGATAGATAGATAGATAGATAGATAAATTGATCAAATAGAACTGGGAGTTCAGAAATAAACTCTTATATTAATGGTCAGTTGAATTTTGACAAGAGTCCCAAGACAATTCAATCAGAAAGAATGGTCTTTTCAACAAACAGTGCTGGGACAATTGGTTATTCACATACAAATAAATAAAGTTGGACCCTTTCTCTTGACATACAAAAAATAAGCTAAAAATGAATCATAGATCTAAGCTAACACTATAAAAGCTAAAACTATAAAAGTCTTAGAAGAAAATATAGTAGTTAATTTTCAAGTTTGTGGGTTGGGCAAAGTCTTCTTGGCTAACATTAAAAGCAAAAGGGACAAAACAAAAAGCAGATAAATTGGACTTCAACAAAATTAAAATTTTTTCTGCTTCAAAGAATACCATCAACAAAGTGAAAAGAAACCTGGAAAAATGGAGAATATATTTATAAATAACTCATAAGAAACTTGTATTTATAATATAAATGATTCTTCCAAGTCAATAATAAGAAGACAGATAATCCAAATTAAAAATAGATGAAGGATCTGAGTGGATATTTCTCCAAAGAAGATATACAAATGACTAATAAGCACATAAAATGCTCCACAGCGTTAATTATTAGGTACTTGCAAATGAAAACCACTATGAGATACCACTTCACATCCACTGGGATTGATAAAATCAAAAAGACAAATAATACAAAAGTTGGCAAGGATATGAAGAAATTGGAAAACTCATAGACTTCTCATAGAAATGTAAAATGATGCAGCCACTTTGGAAAAAGTGACTGCCAGTTCCTCAAAATTCAAACATACAGAAAATGTATAAAGAAGTCTTTGTGCTCCTAGGTATATACCCAAGAGAAATAAAAACAAATTTGTGTACCAATGTACATAGCAGCCATTATTCATAATAGTCCAAAAGTGGTAACAGAACAAATGTTCATAGATTGATGAATGGATAAACAAAATGTGGTGTATGTATACAATGGAGAATTGGTGCTTAATGATTAGTTCAAAAGAGTGAAGTATGGAAAAAGAAAGAGACAAGGAAATTTATTTTAGAAAAACCTGGAAAATACAGTCTTTGCCAACTGACCAAAGTAAACATCATCAGTGATAAGTAATCTTGATAATATGTAACCTGTTACGCTATAAGAAGTGTATTTCACCTCTACGGTATTCTTACTAAAAACCTATAACCTTAGCCTAACCATGACAAAAATACGCAATAAACCCAAATTGAGGAACATTGTACAAACTGCCTTTTCAGTACTCAAAACTGTCAAGGTCATGAAAAACATAGAAATTCTGAGAAACTGTTACAGCCAAGAGGTGCTTAAGGAGACATGACAACTAAATGGAAAGCGGTGTCCAGATGGAATCCTGGAACAGAAAATTGTTAGGTAAGATGTAAGGAATCTGAAGAGAATACAGACTTATTTAATAAAAATGTATCAATATTGATTTATTGATGCAAACAAATTGACCATACTGATGTAAGATGTTAATAATATTGGAAATTGGGTATGCTGTACTCAATGAAATCTCAATTTTTCTCTAAATCTATAAAGTTCAAAAAAAAAGTCTACTAAAAAAAATCTCATTTATAATGAAAAAAAGTTGTCAAATAATAAGTCCAACCAAAAATAAGCATGAATTGCTCACTTCGGCAGCACATATACTAAAATTGGAACGATACAGAGAAGATTAGTATGGCCCCTGTGCAAGCATGACATGCAAATTCGTGAAGCATTCCATATTTTTTGCAAGAGGGAGAAGATATGGGGGGATATGTATTATGTATGTATATGTATACATATAGCTGATTCACTTTGTTATAAAGCAGAAACTAACACATCATTGTGAAGCAATTATACTCCAATAAAGATGTTAAAAAAAAAAATAAGCATGAAGTTCATGGACAAAATTGTTTAAATTTATTGAATTAAACAAATGGTGAATTTTCTACAATGCTTATAGATGAAAATATTTAATAAATTCGGGTCTCTCAAAATCATTCTATTAATTTAATGCAATCCAATAAAATTCAAGCAGTGTTTTTCACAAAATTTGAAAAGAATCTGCCTAAAATATACATGGCATAGAGCCAACAATAAAGACATTTTTAAGAACAAAAATTGTCTCTATTTCAAGACAAAAGAGAGAGCATTTCAAAAATTGTGTAAGAGATAATTAGACCAATGAAACTAAATAAGGAAAACAGATGCAAATCCACCCTCTATGAAAAGTTTGTGTATGAGAGCAGAAGCATTATATATCACTGGGAAAAAAGATGAACTATTCAATAAATGGTGCTTGTTTAATTGGAGGTCCATATGGAAAGAGACTGAAACATAACTTTATCTCATATGATGTAAAACATAAACTCCAGATTTAATTTCAAAACAAAAGTGAGAAAAGCAAAACATCTGGAAGAAATTAAGATATTACCTCCATAAGATT
This sequence comes from Balaenoptera physalus, assembly GCF_965194825.1. Taxonomy (NCBI): domain Eukaryota; kingdom Metazoa; phylum Chordata; class Mammalia; order Artiodactyla; family Balaenopteridae; genus Balaenoptera; species Balaenoptera physalus. Next base: position 27,664,611 of record NC_138895.1, read on the forward strand.
ATGAGTGCTGAATGTAAAGCGTTTTAAGGAAGGTAGATTAGCCTTTATTTGATCAACCCCATCACCAAAAATAAAGAAATGCCAGTTAATTATATATGATTGAAGGCATCAGAGAGAACCAAAGTAGCCTGTAGCCATGTTCAAAAACATCCATATCCTGAAGAGAAGGGAAGTAAGTTATGTGAGACCAGCATTTGGTGCTACCTTTTCTCTCAAGGCATTTGCAATCTACCAATGGCAAGATAGGCATCTGAGAATCTGGGCAGCACTTGCAACCATCTCACAGAACTAGAGAAACAAGAGTTAGAGTTCAGGATCCATCAAGGTAGAGGCTCTCTGGTAATGAGCCCTGGATTTAAGGTGAGTCTCCCAAAGGAGTAAAGACAAACCAGAAATAGATCACCCATACAGAAAAATAAAACCTGTCACTGACACACCTCACTTCTTGAGTTTAATATGGATATTTACCTTTGCTTTAGCTATGAATGAGAAACCAACAGACTTTTGGCAACCCCACATGTCTAAAAGACAAAGAGTGAAGTTCAGACTCCCAAAGAGAAAGGCCTTATAAATACTCTAGTTTTTCAGTTGAAACTAATAAAGGTCTCAACAGAGCATTAAAGGAAAAGTGACAAAAAAGAGCAAATTATAACAGAAATAGATAATAGAAACCCACAGGGAATCCAGATATTGGAATATCAGATATACCCTTTATAGTAATAGTAAAACATATTATGAAGTAAATTGAGAAGATACAGAATTTCAGCAAAGAAAAGGAATATATAAAAGGAATATAAATAGAAATTTCAGATCTGAAAATATAAAAAACTAAAATAAAGAATTCAATATATGAGTTTAATGGCAGATTAGCCACAGTGTCTTCTCTCCAAAAAAGAAAGCAGATTAATGAGGTGGAAGATAGTTATTTGATCCAATTCCAAGCACAGAGAGAGATGGGAGGAAAAAGGATGGAAAATACACCAAAGTACTTAAGAGACAAAGGGGATATATTAAAAATACCTAACATAACCTGTAAATAGAGTCTCAGAAGGAAAGGGCAAAGAAAAGAGTACATAAACAATATTTGAAAGAAAAAAGCAGATAATTTTCCAAACTGATCAAATACACAAATAGAAACAAAATAAATAATCAAAGGCAAACAAATAAGATCATAAAAGCAGGCAGGAAGAAAAAAAAATTGACCAATTAGCTAGAATAAAAACAATAGAACTGATAGCTGACTTTTCTATAAAAATTATGGAAGCAGAAGATTTTACAGCTGAATTTTTGTTTTAAGTGACAAAAATGCACTAACATAGAAATCTATTCACAGAGAAAATGTGCTTCAAAAATATAGGTAGGGACTTCCCTGGTGGTCCAGTGGTAAAGAATCTGCCTTACAATGCAGGGGACATGGGTTCAATCCATAGCCAGGGAACTAAGATCCCACATGCCGTGGGGCAACTAAGCCCACATGCCACAACTACTGAGCTCATACACTTCAACTAGAGGCTGCATGCTGCAAACTACAGAGCCCATGTGCCCTGGAGCCTGCACGCTACAACTAGAGAATAGAAAACCCACATGCCACAACTAGAGAGAAGCCCACGCACCACAGTGAAGAGCCCATGCACCACAATGAAAGATCCTGCATGCCTCAGTGAAGATCCCAAGCACCACAATTAAGACCTGACGCAGCCAAAAATAAGTTAAATAAATAAATAAATAGTAAATAAATCTTAAAAAAAGAAAAGAAGGTATATTTTCATATATACTTTTTCAGATATATAAAAATTAGGAAAATGTATCACTATTGGATCTATATTAATGAAAATACTTAGGGAATACTTAAGACACAGGGAAAATGATCTAATAGAAGCCTGGAAATTCAGAAAAGAATAAAGATTGAAAATATTGAATGTATAAATAAATCTAAATGAATATTGACTGCATACAAAAACATTGCTGTCTTGTGGGATTTAAAAATTATGACTAATTAAAGTAAATGACAAACAAAAGAAAAATCAGAAAGTGAAAAATAGAGTTAAAGTGTTTTAAAGTCTTTGCATTGTCAGGGGAATATTAAAAACATTACGTTAAGTCAGACTTCAATAAATAAATAATAAAGTAATTTCTCGTGTAACCACTCAAACAATATTTTTAAAATATGACAGACAAGAGGATAAATATTAAAAATGCTTAATTAAACCAAAGAATGAAAAAAAGGAGAAAAAAGAATGTTTAAAGCTCGTGGGACAAAAACAGTACAAATAACCAGATGGTACATTTAAACAAAAACTGATGAGGAAATATACTAAATACACCAATTAAAAAATAAAAATTGTCAGACTGAACTTAAACAAAGACATAATAAACCATGATAAACTGAAAAGAAGGTAAAAAATCAGAAAAAAGAATTTCAAACAAATAAAAGAAAACCAAATAGATGATAAATCTAAATAGAAATTTATCAATAATTATATTCAGTATAAACAAAATAAATACTCCAATTTTAAAAATATCATGATTGATTAAAAAATAAGAATCAACTGTATGTGTTGACATTAATAAGACAAAATGGACAATAAGACAATAAACATAAGAGACAAAAAAGGGTATTTTAGAACAATAAAGGAGCCAACCAACTTAGAAGTTATTCAATTCAAAATATACTAGTTAACATGGTCTCAAAATATATAAAGCAAAAATAATTAGAGGTATAAGGATACTGGTAGTAGTCATGAAGCTGCTAGGTCAAAGACAAAGGACAGTTTATTTCTCACAGCAAGAGCAATAGACAGAGTAATACTCATACCAGTTCCCTGAGCCCAATACCTAAAGAACAATGTGACTCATCAGATGATGCCTCTATAGCCATGAGATGCACTACAGGAGTGAAACCCAAGCTAAGGAAATCTGTAGTCTTATAAGAAGGCCACTAGAAAATGTAGCCTAGAAGGTGTCTAGGCTACAGAAGAAGGCATTATCTTTATTATTATCCTGATCAGGAAACAAACCTTCCCTCTGCCTCAAAGGGAGGCACTATCTCTATCTTCCAAAACTATTTCCTATAAATTCTTGAAAAGATACTCTGAAAGAGAAACAGATTCCAGATATGCAGAAGCACCATAGGGAGTTGTGTTCCACACCATTAAAAGAGTGAAGAAGCAAGCCTAACAGTGGAAGAAGATATTGAAAATGCATATGACCTAAAAAGGGCTTGCATCAAAACATAAATAACACATACAAATCAGTAAGCAAAAGAGAGATGATCCAGTTTTCAGAAATGAGCCAAAAGCAAGACTTTCTTTTCCAGTCCAGTGTAATCTACTCACCCTGAATCTACGTAGAAAAATCAAAAATGTTTCAAATAATTTAGGCATACTTAGTAATTAAAATTCAAATTATAGAGATTCAATTTAGTGAGCACCAAGTCATGTGTTTAAGAGAAATTTTTGCTACCACATAAAAATGGAGAAGACTTTTGAAGTTCAAAAATTGTAGAAAATCACTTTAGATATGAATGCTTCATTTTTAAAATATTCAAATACTTACTAGAAGGCAAAGTTCAGAAAATAGAACTTCTCTTGGTATTTTCTCCAAACTAACAGTCTATTCTCCTTTCATTTTCAAAAGATCTATGGGAATTTTAAACATCCAAAATTCTTCATTTTTTCTTGTGATTATAATTTGACACATAATTGCTATTATTTAGAAGAGATTGTAAAGATGTCTAAAGACATCACATAAATCTTAAAATATAACAATCTAAAATAGTAATATTTTTGACTTATGATGTTAAATGAACATTGGTTAAAAGAAAGGAATCTTCTAAAGTGAGATTTGTCTTAATCTGTAAAATTGTCAGTGTGTATTTAATGTCTCTTATTGAGCGTAACCAGTAAGTTAATAAGTGATCAAATTTTGAAAGGATATTGATGTGAATTCAATCTTGGTTAAGTAAACAGGTGTTATGATGAAAATGGGGTATAGCTGTAATTAATTTTCTGCAATTTGCTTTTTTGATTTCACTAAATTTTCTTTTATCTTAAAATACCAGCTTGATGCATTTCCAATAAAACAACTGGGTTTATCGTGGTTAGGAAAAGCTACTCCATCTTACTGAGTTCTGTTTGTAATCTTATAATTGTTTAAGCATTACTTTAAGAATAGCAGCTACTGGAAATTTGCAGTTTAGGACTGTGATAAGATGCCATATTCATTCATTATTTTAAATCATATTATTATATATAAAATTAAAAGCAGAAAAAATAACAATATTTAGGCCTGGCTCCAAAGAAGTTGCATTTCTTGGTGCTTAGTTTGGGATCAAAAAAACAAACTGAGCAATATAAACGGGATAATCATCAGTATAATAATAAGGAAAAGAATGTGGATATTATTCCAAAAATGTTACCAAAATAATCAGTTTGGTAGTCAAAAATAGTAATGGTAATTTGTTTCTTAAAAAAAGAAAGAAAAAGAAGAAAAGTTAATGATGCCATAGTATAAGGGTGCTTTTAGCTCTTTTCTGTAATACTGCCCATAAATTTTCTACTCTCACCTGGCAATGAAAATATTTCTAATTTGAACAAATATAAGCCATAAATAAAAAGGAACATAAGTTTCCCCAACCTTATTATCTCTTTCAAAGATTAAGACAAATAAACCTTTTCTAGTTATCTCTTGTTGTATAAGAAAACCACTCCAAAATTTAGCTGTATTCACCTAATGAGTTCTATTTTCTACGGAGATGTATTGGGTGCCTAGGTTCTCCTGAACATAATCTCCATCTCAATCTCTCTCTTCCCTCCCCCCCTTCTCTTCTCATCTCTTCTACTCTCCCATAACCATCATTAACTAGCCTAGTTTAAGCTTCTTTACATGGTAGCTGGATGAAACTGGAAGTGTGAAAATGAGGGTTAAAATGGAAACTGCAAGTTTTCTTAGTTAATAGACCCAGAAATTACACAATGTCATTTTTACATTCCATTGATCGAAACAGGACCTTTCATAAATTCAAAGGGAAGAGAAGTATGTTCTCTTATTAATGGAGGAGTGGAAAATTCACATAGCAAACAGACATGCAGGATGAGAGAGAGGGATTTATGTGCACATCTTTGGAAACAATCTACCATTGTCTACCCTCTGGCCACAGCAATTTACAGGCCTCCCACATGCAGAATACATTCCTCCCTCCTCCAAAAGCCTCATACCCTTAAGGTATTTTCTCAAAATCCAGAATGTCATTATCTAAATTATGTCCATATATGCCTGAGGATTACTGGATGCAGCTGCTCACATTCAATTGCTCTTAATCTAGAGATGTGAGATATAAAATGACAGATTATCTGCCTTCTGCATACACTGATAAAGCACAGATAAAATAATTGCAATGGACACTTGCATTTTAAAAGAAGAACATATACATATAACTGATTCACTTTGTTATACAGCAGAAACTAATACAATATTGTAAAGCAATTATACTCCAATAAAGATGCTAAAAAAAAGGCAAAAAAATAAAATAAATAAAAGAAGAACAGAAAGCATTTATTTATCACTGACCCATGGCAATTCTGAATCCAGCTGGACACATGTTACCAGTTCCCTTTCTCTGAGACACAAGGAAAAGTCTGAGTGGAGTGTAGTTCTGGTTCCTAATCCATTGTTTTTCAAAGATCTTGGCTTTGCCTCAGAGTTAGCCAAACTTTTCTAGAAGAAATAGCAGGTATTTACAGCTGAGTAGCTCTAAGTCTGTTTCTTATCTTTAGAAGTTGGGAGCTTTTTGCATTTTAAAATATCTTTGTCCCTTCAGTCCAATCAGGTGGTGTGTTGTTGGTTCGAGGCTTTTAAAATTTGTAGATTTTTCTATAAATTTCATTAGGATACTTCATGCCCTCAAAACAATATCTATCATTTTTTTCAAGGTAGAATTATCTCTAGTTTGCATGTGTGAGAATACTGTAGGAAAATGCTATCAAGATTCTCAGAAGTACTTAATGTCTAGCTGAGAGAGCCTACTGGGGACCATCTCAAATTTTTCAGAGGTCTTAGCAAAGAGGCTTATAGACAATAAATGAGACCTTTCCTGTGAAGCCATATTCCACTTGGAGAGTCCCTGGTCAGCTGGAGAAACTATACTGGGCCAGACGTAAGACATCATCTTCTTGAATGAGCAAATATAGAAGTCACGTGACAAAAAGACATGTTGCCATGAGAGATCTGGTCAGACATATATGTGGAAATAACCCACCACAACATCATTTTCAATATAAATTACTTCTAAATGTTGTACTCTGATCATTTTTCTATTTTTCTTTCACTCTTAAATAAAAACCTGAAAGTGATATATTAAACAGCAACAACACAAAACTTTCAACTAAGTCCTAAATATTTTATGCTAATTGCATGTTTCATTGCACAAAAAACCTTTTCACCAGACCTATTTGAGAATGGGATAAGTGAAACTCCTTGATTTATATTTTTGCTTGTAATTGCATAAATTATTTTATGTATATTTAATTATTTTGGATTTTATACCTTTATATTTGTTGACAACAGCATGAATAAAATCATATTCAAAATTATTCAATACCACTTCACACGCATTAGGATAGCTGTTAAAAAAAAGAGAGAGAATAACAAATGTTAGCAAAGATATAGAGAAATTGGAGCCTTTATGCATTCATTGCTGGTGGAATTGTAAAGTGAATCAGCCCCTGAGAAAAACAGTAGAGCTGATCCTCAAAATATTACACATAGAATAACTATATGATCCAGCAATTCCACTTCTGGGTATATACCCAAAAGAATTGAAAACAAGCTCTCAAACACATATTTGTATACCCATGTTCATTGAAGCATTAGTCAAAATAGCCAAAAACTGGAAGCAACACAAGTGTTCATCATTAGATGAATTATTTAGAGTTTAACGTGACAAAGACTTAAATGCATATTGAGACTACTTTGACTGCTTGGTTCACTGAGGTCAATCATGAACAAATTTAAAAGAAAAGAGGAAGTTTAGGGTATAGAAAGTAAAAAGTATCTTGCAAAAAAAGATTGAAAAAACAATTCCATTCCATTATTGCAGAAAAATGACAATGAACTTTTAAAGCAGACTAAATGTAATTAAATAATGCAAAAGTTAACTTGAATGAGACTGCAAAAAAAAATTAATAAAAAATCATAAAATTATGATACAAAAATATTCCGGTTCTGCATAAACTTAAAAATATTATTCATTGCAGTGCTTAAAAATGTTGTGATGATTGCCTAAAGATCAAGTGTTTTATAACTAAGTAATAAAGTTCTAATTTTGAAAAACACTAGAGTATCTGATCACTAATATTATTATTTTTTTAACATATTTATTGGAGTATAATTGCTTTACAATGGTCTGTTAGTTTCTGCTTTATAACAAAGTGAATCAGCTATACATATACATATATCCCCATATCTCCTCCCTCTTGTGTCTCCCTCCCACCCTCCCTATCCCACCCCTCTAGGTGGTCACAAAGCACCGAGCTGATCTCCCTATGCTATGCGGCTGCTTCCTACTAGCTATTTATTTTACATTTGGTAGTATATATAAGTCCATACACTCTCTCACTTCATCCCAGCTTACCCTTTCCTCTCCCCATGTCCTCAAGTCCATTTTCTACACCTGGGCCATTATTCCTGTCCTGCCCCGTGTTCTTCATAACCATTTTTTTCTTTTTTTAGATTCCATACATATGTGTTAGCATACAGTATTTATTTTTCCCTTCTGACTTACTTCACTCTGTATGACAGACTCGAGGTCCATCCACCTCACTACAAATAACTCAATTTTGTTTCTTTCTGTGGTTAACTAATATTCCATTGTATATATGTGCCACATCTTCTTTATCCATTCATCTGTCAATGGACACTTAGGTTGCTTCCATGTCCTGGATATTGTAAATAGAGCTGCAATGAATATTGTGGTATATGACTCTTTTTGAATTATGGTTTTCTCAGGGTATATGCCCAGTAGTGGGATTGCTGGGTCATATGGTAGTTCTATGTTTAGTTTTTTAAGGAACGTCCATACAGTTCGCCATAGTGGCTGTATCAATTTACATCCCCACCAGCAGCGCAAGAGGGTTCCCTTTTCTCCACACCGTCTCCAGCATTTAGTGTTTGTAGATTTTTTGATGATGGCCATTCTGACTGGTGTGAGGTGATACCTCATTGTAGTTTTGATTTGCATTTATCTAATGATTAGTGATGTTGAGCATTCTTTCATGTGTTTGTTGGCAATCTGTATATCTTCTTTGGAGAAATGTCTATTAAGGTCTTCTGCCCATTTTTGGATTGGGTTGTTTGTTTTTCTGTTATTGAGCTGCATGAGCTGCTTGTATATTTTGGAGATTAATCCTTTGTCAGTTGCTTCATTTGCAAATATTTTCTCCCATTCTGAGGGTTGTCTTTTCATCTTGTTTATGGTTTCCTTTGCTGTGCAAAAGCTTTTAAGTTTCATTAGGTCTCATTTGTTTATTTTTGTTTTTATTTCCATTTCTCTAGAGGTGGGTCAAAAAGGATCTTGCTGTGATTTATGTCATAGAGTGTTCACCTATGTTTTCCTCTAAGAGTTTTATAGTGTTTGGCCTTACATTTAGGTCTTTAATACATTTTGAGTTTATTTTTTTTAATGGTGTTAGGGAGTGTTCTAATTTCATTCTTTTACATGTAGCTGTCCAGTTTTCCCAGCACCACTTATTGAAGAGGCTGTCTTTTCTCCATTGTATACTCTTGCCTCCTTTGTGAAGTTAAGATGACCATATGTGTGTGGGTTTATCTCTGGGCTTTCTGTCCTGTTCCATTGATCTATATTTCTGTTTTTGTGCCAGTACCATAAGTTGAAGTCAGGGAGCCTGATTCCTCCAACTCCGTTTTTCTTTCTCAAGATTGCTTTGGCTATTCAGGGTCTTTTGTGTTTCCATACAAATTGTGAATTTTTTTGTTCTAGTTCTGTGAAAAATGACATTGGTAGTCTGATAGGGATTGCACTGAATCTGTAGATTGCTTTGGGTAGTACAGTCATTTTCACAATGTTGATTCTTCCAATCCAAGAACATGGTATATCTCTCCATCTGTCTGTATCATCTTTAATTTCATTCATCAGTATCTTATAGTTTACTGCATACAGGTCTTTTGTCTCCTTAGGTAAGTTTATTCCTAGGTATTTTATTCTTTTTGTTGCAATGGTAAATGGGAGTGTTTCCTTAATTTCTCTTTCAGATTTTTCATCATTAGTGTATAGGAATGCAAGAGATTTCTGTGCATTAATTTTGTATCCTGCTACTTTACCAAATTCATTGATTAGCTCTAGTAGTTTTCTGGTAGTGTCGTTAGGATTCTCTATGTAAAATATCATGTCATCTTCAAACAGTGACAGCTTTACTTCTTCTTTTCCAATTTGGATTCCTTTTATTTCTTTTTCTTCTTTGATTGCTGTAGCTAAGACTTCCAAAACTATGTTGAATAATAGTGGTGAGAGTGGGCAACCTTGTCTTGTTCCTGATATTAGTGGAAATGGTTTTATTTTTCCACCATTGAGAATGGTGCTGGCTGTGGGTTTCTCATATATGGCCTTTATTATGTTGAGGTAAGTTCCCTCTATGCCTACTTTCTGGAGGGTTTTTATCATAAGTAGGTGTTGAATTTTGTCAAAAGCTTTTTCTGCATCTATTGAGATGATCATATGGTTTTTATCCTTCAGTGTGTTAATATGGTGTATCAGTTTGATTGATTTATGTATATTGAAGAATCCTTGCATTCCTGGTATAAACCCCACTTGATCCTGGTGTATGATCCTTTAATGTGCTGTTGGATTCTGTTTGCTAGTATTTTGTTGAGGAATTTTGCATCTATGTTCATAAGTGATATTGACCTGTAGATTTCTTTCTTTGTGACACCTTTATCTTGTTTAGGTATCAGGGTGATGGTGGCCTCATAGAAAGAGTTTGGGAGTGTTCCTCCCTCTGCTATATTTTGGAAGAGTTTGAGAAGGAAAGGTGTTAGCTCTTCTCTAAATGTTTGATAGAATTCACCTGTGAAGCCATCTGGTCTTTGGCTTTTGTTTGTTGGAAGATTTTTAATCACAGTCTCAATTTCAGTGCTTGTGATTGGTCTATTTATATTTTCTACTTCTTCCTCGTTCAATCTCGGAAGGTTGTGCTTTTCTAAGAATTTGTCCATTTCTTCCAGGTTCTCCCTTTTATTGGCATATATTTGCTTGTAGTAATCTCTCATTATCCTTTGTATTTCTGCAGTCAGTTGTTACTTCTTTTTCATTTCTAATTCTATTGATTTGAGTCTTCTTTTTTCTTGATGAGTCTGGCTAATCGTTTATCAATTTTTTTTATCTTCTCAAAGAACCAGCTTTTAGTTTTATTTATCTTGGCTATTGTTTCTTTCATATTTTTTTCATTTATTTCTGATCTGATCTTTATGATTTCTTTCCCTCTGTTAACTTTGGAGATTTTTTGTTCTTCTTTCTCTAATTGCTTTAGGTGTAAGGTTAGGTTTTTTATTTGAGATGTTTCTTGTTTCTTGAGATAGGATTGCATTGCTGTAAACTTCCCTCTTAGAACTGCTTTTGCTGCATCCCATAGGTTTTGGGTCGTCGTGTTTTCATTGTCATTTGTTTCTAGGTATTTTTTGATTTCCTCTTTGGTTTCTTCAGTGATCTCTTGGCTATTAAGTAGTGTATTATTTAGCCTCTATGTGTTTGTATTTTTACGGATATTTTCCTGTAATTGATATCTAGTCTCATAGCGTTGTGGTCAGAAAAGATACTTGATATGATTTCAATTTTCTTAAATTTACCAAGGCTTGATTTGTGACCCAAGATATGATCCATCATGGAGAATGTTGCGTGAGCACTTGAGAAGAAAGTTTATTCTGTTGTTTTTGGATGGAATGTCCTGTAAATATCAATTGAGTCCATCTTCTTTAATGTGTCATTTAAAGCTTGTGTTTCCTTATTTATATTCATTTTGGATGATCTGTCCATTGGTGAAAGTGGGGTGTTAACGTCTCCTACTTTGATTGTGTTACTGTCGATTTCCCCTTTTATCACTGTTAGCATTTGCCTTATGCATTGAGGTGCTCCTGTGTTGGGTGCATGAATATTTACAATTGTTATATCTTCTTCTTGGATTGATCCTTTGATCATTATGTAGTGTCCTTCTTTGTCTCTTGTAATAGTCTTTATTTTAAAGTCCATTTTGTCTCATATGAGAATTGCTACTCCAGCTTTCTTTTGATTTCCATTTGCATGGAATATCTTTTTCCATCCCCACTTTCAGTATGTATGTGTCCCTAGGTCTGAAGTGAGTCTCTTTTAGACAGCAATATACGGTCTTGTTTTTGTATCCATTTAGCCAGTCTGTGTCCTTGTGCGGGAGCATTTAGTCCATTTAAACTTAAGGTAATATCGATATGTATGTTCCTATTACCATTTTCTTAATAGCTTTGGGTTTGTTTTTGTAGGTCTTTTCCTTCTCTTGTGTTTCCTGCCTAGAGTAGTTCATTTAACATTTGTTGTAAAGCTGGTTTGGTGGTGCTGAATTCTCTTAGCTTTTGCTTGTCTGTAAAGTTTTTAATTTCTCCCTTGAATCTGAATGAGATCATTGCTGGGTAGAGTAATCTTGGTTGAAGGTTCTTCCCTTTCATCGCTTTAAATATGTCCTGCCACTCCCTTCTGGCTTGCAGAGTTTCTGCTGAAAGGTCAGCTCTTAACCTTATGGGGATTCCCTTGTATGTTATTTGTTGTTTTTCCCTTGCTGCTTTTAATATTTTTTTTTTGTATTTAATTTTTGATAGTTTGATTAATATGTGTCTTGGCGTGTTTCTCCTTGGATTTATCCTGTATGGGACTCTCTGCAATTCTGGACTTGATTAACTATTTCCTTCCCCATATTAGGGAAGTTTTCCACTATAATCTCATCAAATATTTTCTCAGTCCCTTTCTATTTTCTTCTTCTGACACCCCTATTATTTGAATATTGGTGTGATTAATGTTGTCCCAGAGGTCTCTGAAACTGTCCTCAGTTCTTTTCTGTCTTTTTTCTTTATTCTGCTCTGCAGTAGTTATTTCCACTATTTTATCTTCCAGGTCACTTATCTATTCTTCTGCCTTAGTTTTTCTGCTATTGATTCCTTATAGAGAATTTTTAATTTCATTTATTGTGTTGTTCATCATTGTTTTTTTGCTCTTTGGTTCTTCTAGGTCCTTGACAAATGTTTCTTGTGTTTTCTCCATTCTATTTCTAAGATTTTGTATCATCTTTACTATCATTACTCTGAATTCTTTTCCAGGTAGACTGCCTATTTCCTTTCATTTGTTTGGTCTGGTGGGTTTTTATCTTGCTCCTTCATCTGCTGTGTGTTCCTCTGTCTTCTCAGTTTGCTTAACTTACTGTGTTTGGGGTGTCCTTTTTGCAGGCTGCTGGTTCATAGTTCCTGTTGTTTATGGTGTCTGCCCCCAATGGCTAAGGTTGGTTCAGTGGGTTGTGTAGGCTTCCTTGTGGAGGGGACTAGCGCCTGTGTTCTGATAGATGAGTATGGATTTTGGCTTTCTGGTGGGCATGTCTGCGTCCAGTGGTGTGTTTTGGTGTGTCTGTGACCTTATTATGAATTTAGGCAGCTTCTCTGTTAATGGATGGGGTTGTGTTCCTGTCTTGCTAGTTGTTTGGCATAGGGTGTTCAGCACTGTAGCTTGTTGGTGCTTTAGTGGAACTGGGTCTTAGCATTGAGATGGAGATCTCTGGGAGAGCTTTTGCCATGTGGTATTACATGGAGCCGAGAAGTCTCTGGTGGACCAGCGTCCTGAACTTGGCTCTCCCACCTCAGAGGCACATGCCTGACACCCGCCTGAAGCACCAAGACCCTGTCAGCCACACAGCTCTGAACAAAAGGGAGAAAAAAAGGAAGAAAGAAAGAAAGAAAGAAAGAAAGAAAGAAAGAAAAGAAAAGAAAGTTATTAAAATAAAAAATAATTATTAAAAATTAAAAAAAAATAAAAACTAATAAAAAAAAGAAAGAAAGAAAGAAGAGAGCAACCAAACCAAAAAACAAATCCATCAATGATAGCAAGAACTAAAAACAATACAAAAACAAACAAACAAACAAAAAATGGACTGACAGAATCCTAGGACAAATGGTAAAAGCAAAACTATACAGACAAAATCACACAAAGAAGCATACACATACACACTCACAAAAAGAGGAAAAGGAAAAAAATATATATATATCATTGCTCCAATGTCCAAAGCCTCAATTTTGGGATGATTCGTTGTCTATTCAGGTATTCCACAGATGCAGGGTACATCAAGTTGATTGTGGAGATTTAATCCGCTGCTCCTGAGGCTGCTGAGAGAAATTTCCCTTTCTCTTCTTTGTTCGCACAGCTCCTGGGATTCAGCTTTGGATTTGGCCCCGCCTCTATGTGTAGGCTGCCTGAGGGCATCTGTTCTTCACTCAGACAGGATAGGGTTAAAGTAGCAGCTGATTAGGTGGCTTTGGCTCAGTCAGGGCCGGGGGTGCAAGGGGTATGGAATGAGGAGCGAGCCTGCAGCAGCAGAGGCTGGTGTGAAGTTGCAACAGCCTGAGGCATGCCGTGTGTTCTCCTGGGGAAGTTGTCCCTGGATCACGGGACCCTGGCAGTGGCGGGCTGCACTGGATCTGGGGAGGGGAGGTGTGGATAGTGACCTGTGCTTGCACACAGGCTTCTTGGTGGCTGCAGTTGGAGCCTTAGCGTTTCATGCCCATCTCTGGTGTCCATGCTGTTAGCCGCGGCTTGCGCCCCATCTCTGGAGCTCATTTAGGTGGTGTTCTGAATCTCCTCTCCTTGTGCACCCCAAAACAATGGTCTCTTGCCTCGTAGGCAGTTCCAGACTTTTTCCCGGACTCCCTCCTGGTTAGCTGTGGTGCATTAGCCCCCTTCTGGCTGTGTTCACTCAGCCAACCCCACTCCTCTCCCTGGGCTCTGACCTCCAAAGCCAGAGCCTCAGCTCCCAGCCCCCACCCATCCCTGCCAGCGGGTGAGCAGACAAGCCTCTCGGGCTGGTGAGTGCGGGTCAGCACCAATCCTCTGTGCAGGAATCTCTCCGCTTTGCCCTCTGCCCCCCTATTGCTGTGCTCTCCTCCTTGGCTGTGAAGCTTCCCCCCCACCCACCCACCCCTGTCTCTGCCAGTGAAGGGGCTTCCTAGTGTGTGGAAACTTTTCCTCCTTCACAGCTCCCTCCCCGAGGTTCAGGTCCTGTCCCTATTCTTTTGTCTCTGTTTTTTCTTTTTTCTTTTGCCCTATTCAGGTATGTGGGGAGTTTCTTGCCTTTTGGGAGGTCTGAGGTCTTCTGCCAGCATTTAGAAGGTGTTCTGTAGGAGTTGTTCCACATGTAGATGTATTTCTGATGTATTTGTGAGGAGGAAGGTGATCTCCACGTCTTATTCCTCTGCCATCTTGAAGGTCTCTTTCAGGAACTTGGCTTTAGCTGTATTTTAATCCTTGCAGTATTCTTAGGAAATAACAATGTTTTCTGCTAGATTTACTTCTTCTGCCTAGTTTTCTGCCACAAATGAAAAGATGATTCTTTGCTGATATGTCAGATGTGTAGCCATCTGAGTCTCTGTGTCCCCTTCCTTAACTTCTACATCCAGGCTGGCCGGGGCGGTCAATGTACAGGACGCTGGTCCGGGTCTGGTGGACCCTGGCCTGCCAGGGCTAACCGAGTGCCAGGAGCAGGTGGCGTGGGTGGAGCGGCAGGGTGAGGTGACGTCAGGGTGTGCACCTCAACCACACCCACTCTGATCACTAATATTAAATGAAGTTTCCTGATGAAACTAAAGAATGCATGTACATCCATATGTGATAGTGACATTATGCCATATAATTAATACCGATAGTAACTATTCCTACCCTTTAAATAACTTGTGATTTTTAAAAGTATTAAAAGCAATTATAATTCTCATATTTTGGGTCTTTTTTATTACCTAACAATTACTATAAGGAAAAAATAATTTATTCCTCTAGAAAATGTTTCTATTTTTAGACAAAAATGGTGAATTCTGTACCTACTCTACCTGATGTCATTTTGCCCTAGAAGGTGCAAGTAATGAACCTTACATTGTACCATTATATGATTGTTATGATTGTTATCCTGATCTTGTTTAATTTTGAAAAGAATTACCTCTTCTAAGCAATGCCATTTTACAAACAATTTCAAACTTTAATAGGTAATTGCACTGATGGTTCAGAAAATCGTTCTGTCTCTTGAGAGCCCAGATTAAATCAATTTACAAATTAAAAGGGAGGGAGCAATCAGATGGCAATCCAGAGAACATTCTAAAATTTATTGTATCCTATATATCTTAAGGGGGAAAAAAAAAGCAAATTGAAAATGAGCTCTGCCTTCCAAGAAGAAGCTGTTCTTTTCCACTTTGGTTTCTGCTGCTTGTGGCAGTTTTTTTGTGCACTAACTACTCTTGGTTGCCCTGACTCCATGTTTAGATGTCTCACTGGAGTATATTTCAGATGCAGAACACATTTTGCTTTATACTTTGAGCCTATGACCCTCTTGCTTTATTAGGAAATAATGAAAATGTTCAAAATTAGGTGTACAGTTGCCAACTTTTCCATCTTTGCTTAAAGGGCAATGATTTGATAACATTTGTAACTAGGGAAGCATTAGGGAGAAAGATGCACAAAATGTACACTTACATTTTTACAAAAATAAATCTTAAATGTTATTACACAGGAAAAGGTTTTATTGCTTGAAATAGGAAACAAATTAGAACTCAAACTTAATGCAAGATAATTAGATGTACTTAAGTTAGCTAGATAGCACCAATATTCTTGAACTTGAGATTTTTTGTTGACTTGCCAAAAATTCTAATGTAATTTTCTGAAGTAAAGAAAATTGATAATAAATTGTTCAAAGGTTAGAATGTTATGAAAATCTAACTTTAAAGTGAAATTAGAAGAGGAGATTCTAGTGTACTTTATACAATGTATATAAATTATTAAATAATATCAAATAAAATGTTGAGCACATCCTGTGTTGTATGATGTTTCACAGAATAGCTGGGTTTCCTCTTATACATTCTTTATAAAATTACATGTGTGTAGATATTATTGTTAAGGTTTTCTTTAGTATCATCAATTTTGTTTCTCAGTTTCTCTAGTTTTTTTTTTTTATTATTTCACAATGTCTTATGTCAAATTTAAACCTCTGGGCTTTTGAGCAAGAATAATAAAATATACAGAAGTATAAATGTAAAACATTAGAAAAATATCAAATGTATTTAATTAAAAGATTGTTCTTTTCTTATTCTTAACATGACTACAGAATAATCTGAAAGATTATAAAACTATGAACCAGAATTTTAAATAGATGTTACAGTTACAGATAATTATCATATAATATAATATAATATATGATATAATATAATATAATATAATATAATATAATATAATATAATAGCACTATCAGAACTCATTCATTATGAACTTTGAGGACTCATGGATGATGAGATATCTAACGAAAAACGAATTTGACCATCTTTACCAAAAAAAAATACAGATATGTTGACTTCATGTGAATACCTGAATGCATTATACCACACTGCTAATTTCCTTTTGTTATTTTAATAATTTATCATCAAATTCTTACATGACAAAAATGATGGTCACTGCTCAGTAATCAGCAAAATAAGTCTAAGAAAGAGTTTCTACTCAGCCCTTCTCTTTCCCAACACCAGTTTGACTGATCATTCTCCACCAATCACAATCACTCTCCTTTCTTTCATTTTTTTGGGGGTGTGTGTGTGTGTGTATGTGTATACATGCACTGCAATAGTATTTGAGTTTGGTTATTATCACATAGATTTTTAAATTACATAAATTTAATTGGAATAATCATATTCTCTGATTTGCCACAATTTTTAATGAAATTTAAAAGTTGACTGGTTTATTTTAAGTTTAGAATGTTTTCCCCAAAAACCACTGCTTTGTATGTAATTGAGTATTATATAAATTATTTGAGGGCAAGCACCAATTTTTTTTTTATTGCCAATATCCATCATAGTGAAAACACTAATCAAAAGAAAGCAGGAGTAGTTATAGTAATTTCAGACAGGGCAGACTTCAAAGCATGGGAAAGTTGTCAGGGATAAAGAAGGATATTACATAATGTTTATAAAGGGGATAATTCTCCAAAACCCCATATGTGCCTAACAACAGAGCAACAAACTATGATAGCCAAAAATGAACAGAATTGCAAAGAGAAATAGATGCACCATCTTGTTAGAAAATTTAACATCTCTCTATCAGAAATGGACAGATCCAGGAGACAGAAAATCAGTAAGGATGCAGTTGAACCCAACAACATAATCAATAAGCAGGACATAATCAACATCTATAGACGATTTCATCCAACAACAGCAAAATGCACATTCTTCTCCAGCTCACATAGAACATTCACCAAAATAGACCCTATTCTGAGCCATAGACCTCACATAAATTTCAAACTTAATAGAATAGAAATCACACAATATCTTCTCACAGACCACAATGAATTAAACTAGAAATCAACAATAGAACAATAACTGGAATATCCCAAAATACATGGAGATTAAGCAACACACTTCTAAATAAACAAGGGTCAAAAAGAAATCTCAAGTGAGATTTTAAAATATTTCAAACTAAAGGAAAATGAAAATATAACTTATCAAAGTTTGTGGAATGCAGCAAAAGGAGTATTAAGAGAGAAAATTATAACATTGAATGTGTATATTAGAAATAAAGAAAGATCTAAAATCAATCATCCAAATTTCTACCTTAGAAAACTAGAAAAAGAAGAGCAAATTAAATTCAAAGTAAGCAGAAGAAAAAAGTCATAGAATTAGAGCAGAAATCAATTAAATTGAAAATAGGAAATCAATAGAGAAAATCAAAGAAACCAAAAGCTAGTTCTTTGAAAAGATCACTAAAATCAATAATTCTATAACCAGGGTAACTAAGTAAAGAAGAGAAAACACAAATTACTCATATCACATATGAAAGGGAGGAAACCCTGACAGATCTCATGGAAATTAAAATAATAATAAGGGAATACTATAAACAACTCTATGCCCACCAATTTGTTAACCTAGATGAAATGGACCAACTACTTAAAAGACACAATGTGTGAAAACTCATACAAAAATAAATAGATTATCTGAATAGTGTTATACCTCTTAAAGAAAATTAATCAATTACTAATAACATTCCAAAACAGCAAACACCAAACACAGATGTGTTTGCTGGTGGATTCTATCAAACATTTAAGGAAGAAATTATATCAAGTCTCTACAATCTCTTTCAGAGGATAGAAGCTAAGGGAAATACTTTCTTTCTCATTCTGTGAGGTCAGTATTATACTCTAATACCAAAACCATACAAAGACATACAAGAAAACTTCAGTCCAATATCTCTCATGAGCATAGATGTAAAAATTCTCAAAAAAATATTAGCAAACTGAGTCCCCAAAAAAGTATAAAAAGAAGTATACACCATGACCTAGTTGATTTATCTCAATCATGCAAGGCTGGTTCAACACTCAAAAAGCAGGTAAAAACTCTAAACTTTTCCCTCTAAGATCAGGAACAAGTTATTTTGTAGATATCAACAAAACTGATTCTAAAGTTTATGTGGAGAATCAAAAGACCCAAAATAGCCAACACTGCATTGAAAGAGACGAACAAAATTGGAGAACTGACACTACCTGACTTCAAGACTTATTATAAAGCTCCAATAACTAAGGCAGTGTAGAATTGGTGAAAGAATAGGCAAATAGATCAACGGAACACATGCAGAGATTGACCCACATAAATATGGTCAACTGATCTTTGACAAGGGCACAAAAGCAATACATTGCAGTAAAGAGAGTCTTTTCAACAAATGATGCTGAAACAACCAGATATCCAACTGAAAAAAAGAAAAAAAGGAAAAGAAAAAAAGAATCTAGACCCAGACCTTATATCCTTCACAAAAATTAACTTTAAATGGATTATAGACCTAAATATAAAGTTCAATATTATAAAACTCTGAGTAGATAATACAGGAGAAAACCCAGATAAACTTGAGTATGGTGAGGTCTTCTTATATACAACACCAACGACACAATTCATGAAAGAAATAATTAATAAATTTGACTTCATTAAAATTAAAAACCCATAGAATGTACAACACTAAGATTGAACTAAAAGGTAAACTTTGGACTTTGAGTGATGAGGATGTGCCAGTGTAAGTTCATCAATTGTAGTAAATGGATCACGCTGGTGGAAGATGTTGCTGATGAAGGAGGCTACTCTTTTGTGGGGGCCAGGGATATATGGGAAATCTGTGTACATTCCCGTCAATTTTGCTTTGAACATAAAAACACTCTAAAAAGTTTAAAGTCAATTTTTTAAGGAAGCATATTTGTGTAACTATAAATAAAGTAATTGCATTTCTTATTCTAGATAGTTTTATTCACACATATTATAGTTTCTCTCCCTGCCCCTTGGAATGTGATTCCCAAAACTGGATGAAAACTCCATGTAAGGTCCTCTAGGTCTTAGTATAACATATGTTAAAAATAGTGTTTCTAAACTTGTTTTAAGCAACCTTTCTGTTTAGTCAGTTTGGGTTGCTATAACAGAACACCACAGACTGAATGGCTTATGAACAGCAGAAATTTATTCCTCACAGTTCTGGAGGCTGGGAAGTCCAATATCAGAATATTAGCATGGTGGTGTTCTGGGTTGCAAAAATGACTCCTAGCTGTATCCTCACATAGTGGAAGAAGAGCATGGGAGCTCTCTGGGGTCCTTTTTATAAGGCTATTAATCCCATTCATGAAGACTCCACCATCCTGGTCTAATTACCTCCCCAAAGCACCCCCTCACAATACCATCACATTGGAGGTTAAGATTCAACATATGAATGGGGATGGTGCACAGATATTCAATCCATAACATTCTGTCCCTAGTCCCCCAAATTTTATGTCCTTCTCACATGCAAAATACTCTCATGTATACTCAACAGCTCCAAAATTCATAACTAGTTCCAGCATCAATTCTAAAGTCTAAAGTCCAAAGTCTAATCTAAATGTTATCTAAATCAAATATGAGGGAGACTCAAGGTACAATTTATCCTCAGGCAAATTTCCTCTCCAGCTGTGAACCTGTGAAACCAAACGAGTTGTGTGCTTCCAAAGTACAATGGTGGCACAGGAATAGAATTAATATTAGTATTCCAAAAGGGAGAATTAGGAAAGAAGAAATGGATGACAGGTCTCAAGTAAGTTCAAAACCTAATAGGCATGCTCCATAAGATCCTAAATTTCAAGAACAATCCTTTTTGGCTGGATGTTCTCCCTTCCATACCCATTGGGGTGACAGTGTCACCCCAACAGCTCAGCAAGGTGTTGCTTCCACTGTGAATCTCTGCAGTGACCCCACCCAAATCAACCTTCTCTGTCTGGGCAGAGACAAGGCTCCAAGGGCTGAGCTTCCAAGGCTCAGCTGGTTGGCCCCAACCCCATAGCTCCACTAGTCATCTGGTCTCCCACCCTTTGATATTGAAGTGGAAGAAACCCTGGCCTCTGGCCCCTGCATGCTGAAACTGTGGTGCAAGTGGCTGCCCTGATGATCTCTGAATTGCCTCTGGGATTCTTCTTCTCTTATCTTGAAGAATAGTCTGTGATCACAGCTGAACAGTTTTATGCTTTGGTCTTATAGGTTCTAAGAAGTCCAAGTCTTCCTTCATTTTTCCCACTTTCTCTGTTTCCTTTAGTCCTAGTGGCAGTGTTTCTGCTAGCATAATCCCATCTTTATTTCTAGCTTTTGTCAAGATGGTTGATTACATCCATGGTTCACACCCACAACTAATCTTATCAAATGGTTGGTATGCCATGCCTTTAGTATTCTCTTCCAAACATTCTCATTTTTTACAATATGGACAGGCTGAGAATTGTCCAAAATTTACATTTTGGTTCTTTTTTGCTTAAGAATTCCATCTTCAGTTTATTTTCTCCTCTCACATTTTTCTATAAGCAGTCAGGAGGAACCAAGTCCTCTTCAACAGTTTGCTTAGAAAGCTCTTCATCTAGATATCCAATTTCATCACTTGTGAGTTCTACCTTACCCAAAACCCTGGGTCACAAACACAATTCAGCCAAGGTCTTTGCCACTTTATAACAAGAATTGCCTTTCCTCCATTGTCCAGTAATGTGTTTCTCATAAGAATGACCTTTACCATCCATGTTATACCAACATTCTGTTCATGGTTACTTACGTATTCTCCACATTTAATGTTTTCTCTACAGCTCTCTTCTTTCTTAGCTTTCACCAGAATCACTTTTAAAAGTTCATTCATGGAAATCTGGGCTTTTCTAATATGAACCTCAAAACTCTTCCAGCCTCTACCCATTTGGGGGGAATGCTAAATGCTGCCATATTTTTAGATATGTATTATAGCAACACCCCGTCTTCTCAGTACCAATTTCCATCTTAGTTTGAGCTGCTCTAACAGAATACCACAGACTGAGTGTCTTATAAATAACAGAAATTTATTTTTCACAGTCTGGAGCCTGGATGTCTGAGTTAAGGGTGACAGCATGGTCAGGATCAGGTCAGAACCCTCTTCCAAATTGCAGAGAGTTGACTTACTGTATCCTTACAAGGTAGGAAAAGAGCAAGAGAGCTCTCTGGGGTCCTTTTTAAAAGGGCACTAATCCCATTCATGGGGCCTCTACCCTTATAGTCTGATTACTCTCCAAGGCCTTCCTCCTAATACAATCACATTGAGAGTTAGGATTTCAACATATGGATGGGGGGGGCACAAAGATTCGACCATAACACCTTCCTTGGTAAACCCAAATATTTCCTTCATTTTTAAATGTTATTTGACATTCCAAGTACATAATCCAGAATAACTGAAAACAAACAAAAGCAATTGTAAGAAGTCTAACTTTTCTATTCTCTCCAGATCCAGATATTCCTCTCCCTACAATGGTCATGTTCCTTGCCTTTTACAAATCAGGATCTAAAAACATCTTGAGAAAGAGGAGTTCTGAGTTAAATTTAACAACGTAAATATAAATGTACTCCATAGAAATGAAACAAACACAGAAAAGATTCTAATAACCAAAAAATACATGACTTAGTATAACCTATGTTGATCCCTTCCTAATCCAGCTTTATCTTACTTATATAGAATATTGACTCTTGATGGACCAGGCCTGTAAGCATATCAGGAACCCTTTGCAAAAGTTAATGAAGAACCTGAAGAATCTGCTTCCATTTGCCTAGTTTCTCAGGGAGAAAATCATCAAATATCCCGGAAGGTATATTCCTATTTTATCCTTAATATTCTTTTTATAATGTTTAACTCATTTTATCTAGGCAGACTGTGCCTAGTTCTAGCCTTTTTGCTCCAGTCTCCAGTTTTATTTCTTCAGTGAGGAGTAGAAAGAAAGCTAATAGTTTTGCAAATTACATTCTACACTATCTACTCTACACTAGTACATTTTACTTCACAATAATGATATGACTAATCACATAGCTGAGAAAACTGAGTTCAAAATAAAAGTTAAACACATACTTATTGAGTTACCTCTGTATCAGGCTTTGAGCATCATATTGGGAATTGTGAGAAAAATGTGTTAATAGGCTCAAGGAGTTAATAGGAGATACAGGGAGACAGATGGGAAGTCAGGTAATTCCAATATGGTGGGACCACTGCTATGATAGAAATATGCACATGATATTACAGCAAAAAGCAGAAGATGCTGTTTTAACCCAATCTGCTTAGGGAAGGTAATTCCTGAGTTTCACCTTGAAGATTGAATAGGACTGAACCAAGCAAATGAACAAAAATATCCTCCCATCTTCCCCCACAGAAAAGACATTATTTGAAGCACAATCTTTGAAACTTCATCCTATATATATATATTTATATATAGTCCAGTATTTCTCACATAGAAAATGTCATGTAGATGAACATGGAGACAGGAAATGGAGATGGTAAAGCTGGATAAGTTGGTGAGGCTCAAACTGAAAAGTTCTGTGTGTCATACTAGCAGATTAAATTTTTTATGGATGAATCAGTCAAATTTTTAACTTAGTTACATTACTATGTAGTAAAAATTTGAGGAGGCCTGAGACTAAAGCCAGATAAACCACTCAACCAGTCCAGGCAAGAACTAGCCAATGTTTGAGTAATGAGAACAAGCAGCAACAGAAGGAGATATTTAATAGGTCAGATTTATACCAAAAGATTTATTAGATAAGGATTTTGAGGAACAGCAGGATTCAAGAGTGACCCATAGGGAATTCTCTGGCAGTCCAGTGGTTAAGACTCAATGCTTTCACTCCTGTGGGCTCTGGTTCGATACCTGGACAGGGAGCTAAGATCCCACAAGCAGAATAGCACAGCCTTAAAAAAAAAAAAAGAAAAAGAAAAAGAAAAAGAGTGACTGCCAGATTTTAGGGTTAGGAAATTGGTGGGTAGTGGTGCCAATAAATGAATTAGAAAACACATAGTGTTTTTAAGTTTTTAGATGTTTTGAGTTAGAAGTAATTATGGGACATTCAATCATTGATATTGCTTAAAATTTAAATTTATGGCTTTGGGATCCTCAGGCGATATTAGAGATAAAAAAATTAATCTGTCAGTCATAAATATAAAGAAGGCAGTTAAAACATTAAAAATAGAACATTAAGAAGTTATTCTAGGACAGTTTAAGAATGTGAAGAGAAATTAGTGACATTAGGAATTCTGGTATATCACTCTTTTTATTGCTGCATGTAAAACCACCCCAAAACTTAATGGATTAAAACAAAAATGATAACATACATATGGAGTTAATTAAATTTTTCTTTTTTTAATACTGGAGTAGAGTTGCTTAACAGTCTTGTGCTAGTTTCAGGTGTACAGCAAAGTGATCCAGTTATACACATACATGTATTTATTCTTTTTCAAATTTTTTTCCCATTTAGGTTATTACAGAATATTAAACAGAGTTCCCTGTGCTATACAGTAGATCCTTGTTGGTTATCCATTTTAAATATAGCAGTGAGCATATGTCAATCCCAAACTCCCAGTCTATCCCTCCACCCACACTTCCCCCCTGTTAACCATAAATTCATTCTCTAAGTCTGTGCGTCTATTTTTGTTTTGTAAATAAGTTCTTTTTTTTTTTTTTTTAGACTCCACATATAAGGGATATCTCATGATATTTGTCTTTCTCTGTCTGACTTACTTCACTTACTATGATAATCTCCAGGGTCATTCATATTCTGCAAATTACATTATTTTGTTCTTTGTAATGGCTGAGTAATATTCCATTGTATATATGTACCACATTTTCAATATCTATTCATCTGTCAATGGGCATTTAGGTTGCTTCCATGTTGTGGCTATTGTAAGCAGTGCTGCAATAAACATTGGGGTGCATGTATCCTTTTGAACCGTATTTTTCTCTTGATATATGCCCAGGAGTGTGATTGCTGGATCATATGGTAGCTATATTTTTCATTCTTAATGAACCTCCATACTGTTCTCCATAGTGGCTGTACCAATTTACATTCCTACCAACAGTGTAGGAGGGTTCCCTTTTCTCCCCACCCTCTCCAGAATTTATTGTTTGTAGACTTTTTGATGATGGCCATTCTGACTGGTGTGAGGTGATATCTCATTGTAGTTTTGATTTGCAATTCTCTAATAATTAGCAATGTTGAGCATCTTTTCATGTGCCTCTTGGCCATGTGTATGTCTTCTTTGGAGAAATGTCTATTTAACTTTTCTGTCCATTTTCTGATTGGGTTGTTTGCTTTTTAAATATTGAGCTACATGAGCTGTTTGTAAATTTTGGAGACTAATTACTTGTTGATCGCATCATTTGCAAATATTTTCTCCCATTCTGTCGGTTGTCTCTTTGTCTTACTTGTGGTTTCCTTTGCTGTGCAAAAGCTTTTGAGTTTAGTTACGTCCCATTTGTTTATTTTTATTTTTATTTCCATCACTCTGAGAGACAGATCAAAAGAGACATTGCTGAGAATTAAGTCAGCGAACATTCTGCCTATATTTTCCTCTAAGAGTTTTATAGTATCTGGCCTTCCATTTACGTCTTTAATCCATTTTGAGTTTATTTTTGTGTATGATGTTAAAGAATGTTCTAATTTCATTTTTTATATGTAGCTGTCCAGTTTTCCCAGCACCATTTATTAACGAAACTGTCTTTTCTCCATATGTATTCTTGCCTCCTTTGTTGTAGATTAATTGACCATAGGTGTGTGGTCTATTTCTGGGCTTTCTATCCTGTTCCATTGATCTATATTTCTGTTTTTGTGCCAGTACCATACTGTTTTGATGAGTGTAGCTTTGTAGTATAGTCTGAAGTCAGGGAGCCTGATTCCTCTAGCTCCGTTTTTCTTTCTCAAATTGCTTTGGCTGTTCGGGGTCTTTTGTGTCTCCATACAAATTTTAAGATTTTTTGTTCTAGTTCTGTGAAAACTGCCATTGGTAATTTGATAAGGATTCCATTGAATCTGTAGACTGCCTTGGGTAGTATAGAAATTTTGACAATTTTTCTTCTGGCAGTCTTGCCTGGTCTCATTCATGTGGCTGCATTTAACTTATAGATCACCTGGAGGTGGGTCTCAGGTGAGACAACTGGATAGACTGGGCTCTATTTCTATGCAGCAGTCTTTGATCACAAGCTGCTTTTCAATATTCCAAGAGAGTGAGGACTGACCCTGAAAAGTCTCTTGAGGACTCAGCTCCAGATCTCAACAATGCCACTTGTACCACATTCTCTTGGTGTAAACAAGACAAAAGGCTAGCTCAGATTGGGTGAGGAAATATACTTCACCATCTTTGGTAAGGAGCTGCAAAATATTGTGGTCAATCTATCACATTTGGGAAACACCAATATGTAAGAATAAGACTAGAAAGAAAAGGCTGAAAAAAATTAGGCACAATATTAGTGAGTGTAGAAGAATCATTAGAGAGTTATTTCATGGAAGCCAAAAGAAGAAAGAACATTAAACAGAAAAGATTGGTTAAGAGGGTCAAATTTCCTAGACAGTTAAAGTACCACTTGACCTAATGACTCAATGTGTCTGTTAGATTTAGTAATTAGAGGCCCTTGGTGAACAGAATGAGAACAGTTTTAGTTGCAGAGTAGGGATAAAAGCCAGTTTGAAGTTTATTGAAAAATAGATGGAGCAAGAAATGGACATAGCCATGTTAGTTTACTTTCTAGAGTTTTAGATGAGAGGGATGTAGCATGAGATTCAGAATCATGTAATGGTTCTCTTTTTTAATGGGAGAGATATGAGTATATCTATAGGCTTAAGAGTAAGAGCTAATAGAGAGATAAAGATTGGAGAAAGACAGATATAGACAAGGACATAGAGACAGAAACAGGGAACAGTGATAGTACCGGAGTTGGAGAGAGAGAGAGAGAAAGGAAAAGAGGAAGAGACAGAGAGAGAGAAATGTGGAGACAGAGAAGAAGACACAGAGAGAGAGAGAGATGCACATACACACAGAGAAAGAGACAGAGAGAGAAAAAAAAAAAAAACTCAGGAAGAGACATAGAAAAATGGAGAAAGAAAAAGAGATAGAGAGGCATAAAGAAACTGAGAAAACACACACTCAACCCACCACCCAGTTGGGCACAAAGCCATAGATGAAGAACAGGGAGACACCGAGATTGGGAGAGGCATACACACAGCCTCCCAATGCATAAAGAAAGTCAGAAACAGAGAGATGGAGGCAAAAAGAGATGAGACAGACACAAAGACAGAGACACAGAAACTGACACGGAGAATAAAAATAAATGGTTTCAAGGACAAATGTGAAGGATTGACCATGGACAGGACCAAAGATCTCATCCTTGAGAACGGAAATGGATTAGAATGAGTGTTGATGCATGCAAATTTACAGGAGTTGAAAGAAAGAAACAGGGTGAATTCAAGTGTGATAGTCTCAATATCTTTGAAAAGATTAGGAGATGAAATCTCTCTGCTGAAACAAGAGACATTGGGCAGTGGTCATTAGAGCAGTGGTTTCAGACATGGCTGCATGTTAGAATTAACTTGCAAAGAAATTTTAAATAAAATTGCTTGGGCCCAACCTTCAGATTCTTATTTAATTGCTCTGGTATGAGTTTGATCATGAGAAAATAAATCTCTTTGGGTGAATCAAAAATACAGACAGACTTAAGAATCCTTAGTTAGAGCTTTAAGGATAACAATAAAATTTTGGAATCATTCCTGTGAATAATGTTCCAGGGAGCAGACCATAACAGAGTGAAGGATTGTTGGGTGTGTACTCACAGCCATATGGAGATTAAACCCCCCTCAATAATCTCACCACTCTACCTGGTCATAGAGTTTCTGTATTAGTACTCAGATGTCCAAGCAGTGAGGAGGAAGAGACTGTAGAATTTTCTAGGAATGGTGAGACCTAATAGGATAGAATAGAAGAGTCTGCTGAGACATAGTGAAAGTGAACAAGGATCTAGGTTTGTTAAGAAAGAGAGCTGCAAGTGTCCAGATAGGTTGGAAGAAAGTAAAAGAATCATGAAACCATAGGAATAAGGAGAAAGGACAGATATAGCAAGGGCATATTTGAGGTAAATGTACAAAACTTTAGACCAACAATGTGTTCTTTAGGAAGGTGTTTAGAAATAGCTAAAATGAAACAGCTGTGAGTCTGGGGTGTAGAGTAAGTTTAAATGAAGGCAAAAATCAACTGAAACCGAGGAGACTACAGAACTGCACCTACAGTGGCACAGAGGCTGCCAACATTGAAGATAAAGTCACTTGGGTTGGTTTTTGAAAAAAAAAAAATTTTTTTGCATGAGGGAGATCAAATAAGGGTTTGAAAACCAAAATAGGACACTGAAGGAATGTAGATGGCTTAAGTCACTTGCTTAGAAATTTAAAGTAATATTCGGCACCTAGATCAGAGCCTGGTTCATAGTAAGCACTGAATAACTATTAGTATTACTATTAAGATAAATAAATAGAGCCAACACTAAACCTATCCAACTCAAAAGACTGTTTTTTCTTTTTTTCAGGTATACTAAGAACTTTCATTTTCTACCATATAACTCTCCACCAAACCCAGCAGTTCACTGTGGAGAATAAAATTCTACTCTAAACTCAGCAATCTTGCTAGAATTGCCAGCATAAAAAACCTTGTCAGCCTCATTAAAACACTCTTATACACAAACCTCTCAGATTAATGGAGGTTGGTAAAGGCCCAACTCTCCGCAAGGAGCCCTTTCTCTCTGCCTTTTCTCTAATTACCACTGTTGTAACCACAATGACCTCAGGGAGGCACTGCTTCTAGCACTCTTACTTGGGTGAATACTGGCAGGCTAGAATATTAAACACCTTCTATAAAGTCTGGGGAATATCTCTTAACTCACATCAAAAAGTAGCACTCATAATCAGTGATTCACAAGCCTGATGTGCATCAGGGTCTTGGGGAGATTTGAATTCTAACATTAATGAGGACATCCATGCTCATTTTCAATAAGAATTCAGGAGAGCGGATCCTTATGTAAGCTGCTTGGTTGTGGTCTGAAGATCAACTCGGAAAAACACTGCATTATCTCCATGTTGTGTAAACTTGTTAACCACAGGGCACACCTGGGTAATTACTAAAAATAAAATGTTGGCCCTTTTCCCTAAAGTATATTATTTCGTATATAGAAATTAGATGTGGGAATCCATGTTTATGAGAAGAACCTCCAGGTGATTCTTTTGATAAAGAAAGTTTGGGAAACTGCATTAACTAACTTGACTCAGTAGATTCTCACATTCCTGAATCAGTAAGCACTGCGAGTATCCTAGCTTTGCTGCTCAAAGTGAGGTCAGAGAATCCACAGCTCTGGTATCACCTAGAAGAGTTTTAGAACTCAGAATCTTGGACCCAACCCCAAACTGGTGAGTTAGCATCTACATTTTACTAAAATCACCAAGTCATTAACAGGTATGTTAAAATTTGAGGCTAAAGAGCCTCCTGCCTGGCTAAAGAAACCCTATCTCCTCACCCCCAGCCAACTTTAATTTGGAAGAGGCCATCTTTCTTTTTCCACTGGAAAACATGGTCCTAATTCCTGTCAGCACCTTTTCTACAGGGATGGGCCAAACAAGATTCTTATATCATTCACTACTTCATCTTAGGTAATATTTTCCAAGCCAACCTCCTCACTCACAAAAGCTGAGAATCACAATCAACTCATTATCTTGGATGATATCTCTCCGGGATCCCTAACACCTCTGAATAAAGAATACAGTTAGGACCAATGAGCAGGTGTGGAGAATTATATACCAACTTAATATTGGAAACCAGGGAACTAAGAATCAGAGCTGTCCACGGATGGCAAAAGGCAGATATCAGAGAGTAAACTGAGTTGTGCTTCACAGGAAGCGTCAAAGAATATGCCAGAAGATTATCTGATGGAATGCTGAGGAAAAGATTCCAGAACCTAATGTATAATTTCTTACTTTCAATACCCCTGCCAGTCATTATTTTCTATGCTTGTAAGTATTAGTATGTAATACTTTTCATGTCCTAAAAAACAATATTATCCTTTATATCAGTATTTTCCAAAGTGTGTTCTACATTTATGTTTATGTAATGTTATATTTTAAACGTTGCAATAATTAAATAAGTTTGAGAATCAGTCATTGAGCTAACAAGTTTTCATTATTGAACTTCTCAGAGCCTTTAATATGTTGATGTTTCTTATGACCTTCCAAGGTGAGGACAAAGAATGCAGTGTTTTTCAATATTATTTGACCATAGATTACTTTTTTTGTACAGAACTTCTCATAACACTATGTTCTGTGGAACACAAATTGGAAAATAAAAATATATAAAGTCCTCAAATGCATAAAATCCAGTAAAAATGTGTTCAGTACTTTCCTACCTAACATAACATCTATATGCTCTGCCACCTTACACGGGAAAATGATACTGCAAATAAACATATATCATCACAATTATGTAGTTTGTGACATTTTAACTTCCACATCTTTCAAAATATAAGCTACTCCAGTCCTATTAATAATCTTAGTATTTTTTTCACAGAGGCTTCACTGCATTTGACATGCTTGAAACATTATAAAGAAATAAAATATTGGATTTTCCCCCTTTTATTTACAAATTGAATTATTTAGGATATATGAACATGTTTTTAGTTGTTGCCATAGTACCAGATAGTATTATCTGATTTTATTTTAATTTGGTAAGTCAGCATATTTATTAATGGATATTAAAATAATCATCAAAACTGCAGAAAAAAATTGTATCTCAAATTTAGAGTGTCTTCCCTTTACATTTGAAAAATCTGACCCTTTCTCAAATTCTGCCATTGGTATAATAATTCAACATGAGCTTATTGCTTAGCAAAACTCAGATTATCCCACTGACCTCCGTATTTGATGATAACAAATAAGCTATGTAATGTGTGAATACATACAGGCAAACACATACACCCTCACACACTACAATCTGATGGGAATTGCCAATCCAATCACGTGGGCTGTCCTAATGATAAATGCTGATGATTGCATCAGCAGCTGCCATTGGAATCAATTACTAAGATGGCTAAAGCAGTCACATTGGCTTTATTGTATTCTGGTCATTTCATGTTTATAACTCAGTCCTTTCAAAGTCACTTTAAATGGATTTGAGATAGGAGCATTTCTTCAATCAGCTTTCATGACAACTAATTCCATGCTCCATACTGATGCAATAAAAATATTGTCATTTTTCCCTTTGCACCTCGAGAATGAAATAACACATGCTATATAAGCATTCCGATATTGCAATGATTTGTCATCCGGAAAAAAATGAGATTCCAATATTACTTTGAGGGAGATGGGGAACTGCCAATGTAAACAGTCAGAGAGAATTCTCATTGTGCTGAATCAGATGCATCTGAGCCCTTTCGGTATTTTTCAATCCACATTTTATAGTGTAAATATGCACTTAAAATGGTAGTAACGTTAAATTGAAATGTATAATTTTGAATAGCCAAAATAGTATATTTTTAAAAATCTAGTTCTAAGTTGAAAAATCTATTGGAAAAAAATTGTAGAGATTCCTTTAAAAATGAATTAGCTGGGCTTCCCTGGTGACGCAGTGTTTAAGAATCCGCCTGCCAATACAGGAGACACGGGTTCGACCCCTGGCCCAGGAAGATCCCACATGCCGGGGAGCAAATAAGCCCTTGTGCCACAACTACTGAGCCTGCACTCTGGAGCCCATGCTCTGCAACATGTGAAACCATGACAATGAGAAGCCCATGCACCACAACGAAGAGTAGCCTCCACTTGCCTCAACTAGAGAAAGCCCATGCGCAGCAATGAAGACCCAACACAGCCAAAAATAAAAACAAATAAATTAATTAATTTAAAAAATGAATTAGCTAAAATAATTTCAAAAGTAAAACAGTAATTTAGAAACTTATTTTGATAACATTAGAATACTTGGTAACTCCAGTGCCCAGTTTCCTGGGAAACAGAATTATAGTTCAAATAAGAAGAAGTGTATGAAAGCTATAGTTATATCTGAGAATAGATCTTGTTTATGAGACTAAGGTTTGGCAAATTGAGTCATGGTGTCTGTACATCAGCTATGCATATTAAAACAATTTTACCTTTTATTATTTATATCTATGGCATGGACCCAATCATTGTAATTACCCAGACATAAAAAGTCCATACAGTTTCAGTTGCTTAAAAATGTACTACACTACCTTCTATACTTTTTCTCTCCCTTATTTAGTGCTCAAAATACATTAATGTCCAGATTTAGTTGAGATTATTACTGCATGCTTTTTCTTGTTTCCTCAGGTCCAATTTTGTGTTTCTAACTAGAGACACTGATTATCAATGTAGGATAATATTATGGACTGAATACTTGTGTCTCCTTAGAATTCATATGTTGAAGCCCTAACCCCATTGCAATGGTATTTGGAGAAGGGGACTTTGGGAGAAAAATAGGTTTAGATGAGATCATGAGGGTAGGGCTATCATGATAGGAATAGTACCCTTATAAGAAGAGACACTCTCATTATTTTTATTTCTATATGCTTTCCTTCTAAATCTGGAAAATGTCCTCAAGTTGTCAACTCACTAGTGATCTCTTTTCCACAAGATCATTATTACTCAATAAACGCCCTAATATTGATTTTGCCTATTTTATTAACCTTGTTTTCTTTCAATCTTGTAGTTTAATTATTTCACTTCTATTTTCATCTTAGACACTGACTTTGAAATTCATCCTTTTCAATATATTTTTTTAGCTTATACAGTTGACCCTTGAACAACATGGGCTTGAACTGCGTCGATCCATTTACACATGGATTTTTTTCAATAAATACGTACTATAGTACTACACAATCTGAGGTAGGTTAAACCTGTGGATAACAGAGGGTGGACTGTAAAGTTATAGGTGGATTTTCTACTGTGCGGGAGTTCACTCCAACCCCTAAAATGTCCAAGGTTCAACTGTATTTTCCATATACCTTCTGTTTTTTTGTTTTTTCATAGAAGCAATATGCTTCTAACCCATAAAAACACAAAATATTTTTTAAACTTTGGTTCCTAAGATGTAACCTATTTTACAAGGTTTGGTCTTCCTCTAAATCCTCCAAATAAGCTTCTAATATCATTCTATAGCCTCTAGTGATAGGCCATAGCATTTTGTTTTTTCTTCCTCAAGTTAGAAGAGATTTGTCCAGATAGGGGTTCACTAATCAACACTAATATGACTCTATTTATTACACTTTAGATTCACTTAGATGTGAGTAAAAATGTTCTTGTGAAGTCTGCACACGGAGGGTAGGTTGTTTTAAACAACAACTTTGCAGTGTGTGTAGGCATAGCCTTCAGTAGAGCTCTGCTGAATGTAAGTAAAGCATCCACTTCCTTCATGGCTGAATCTACCATATGGTGAATGAATGGACAACAAAAAGACACTGACTCTAATTATGCACTGTGGCCAGCACTCTTCCTTTGCCTTCCATCACACACCCAGCCATCCAAAGCCTGCACATGGAGAGTTACTATTTGAAGTAAGAGGCAGTGATTCTCTGTCAGTATCCCCACTCAGGTTCTTTTTTTTTTTTTTTTTTTTTTTTAGTTATCCACATAAGCCATAAAATGAGATGCCAAATATAATTTGGGTCAGGAAAACAATACTTTGGGTTCCCCTTCAAACAATGCTAACACAATAGCTGTTTGACTATTTAGACCTGACTTGCTGGAAGAATCTTTGAAACAGTGCCAATAGAGCACAGAACAAATATTTCTTAACTCTACTTATTTTCAGGACAGTATATTTGGGTTTGCTATATTACAAATGGAAAAACATAGCTTCATCATCAACTTCAGAAGTCATTTCATCACCAGAAGTTTTGTAGTTAGTGGAAAAGCATTTCACATTTTGCCAGTCTGTTGACTCTTAAAAAACTTCATGGACAATGCTCTTAAAAGTTTTTATCCTCATAAGTATGTTATATAGTTGGTTCAGGCAAACAAAGAAACGGCTAAGGAGATATCATTTTACTAGCAGTCACCCTTAAACTATTTCTCACATGATAAAATATATATTTACACATAATTAATGAGATAAACAATGGATTATCATTTTAGACCTGAAATATACAAACATAATTAAGCCATAAAGTTATAGGGAAAGAGTTAAGAAAGTCGCCATTCCTTTTCAAGCTGTAATTGAATCAAACATACGTATTGATAACAAAATGATATGGGGTGCTACATTTACAAACTTTTAGCCTCTTTTATGGCCAAGGAATGATCAAAGGAAGAGAGGAGGCAGAGGGAGGTTGAACTAATTAGAGGACATACTAATTACTATGTTGATGTTTCAGCACAGCCAGTTCACTAATCAATAGCAAAATCCAAGCGAATGTCTACAATTTTATGTTGTCTTAAAAATCTCTGTCAATTTTCAAAGACATATTTAGCATCCTGGTAGATTGCCTATGACCTTGTTAATCTGTAACAAAGCATCTCTAATACACTTATTTAAAAGTTTTCACCATTAAAAGGCAGGAATCTAAAGATCTGTGACTTTGTAACACACAAGTTTGTACCTGCTGGCCTGGACACTTTATACAGCTCCTAGATGACCCTCAGCATTGACACAGCAACATCTGGTTTTGTATTTGCCTTCTTAGGGGAGCATCTGGTATTAACCCTAATCTCTTTTTTTTATTGCCTGGTAATTGGTATATACCTATATTTCTCTTTAGATAGGCATAAACCAATTAACTTCAACTGTTCTGATATAAAACTTTTATTTTTCTTAGGCTGGGAACACTGAGTACTTTGAATTGACCTGACAGCTGACATCAGAATTTCTACACAGACCAATATGTGTCTTCTCCAGCTTTGAGTTATAGCTCAGTGTTCTCTGGAAGAACCTTGGTCAAATTTCGCTGTATGCGCATAAAAAAGATGGGACAGACCTCTCCCTCAGCTCTCACCATACAATTAATTTGCTCTCCATCTTCAGCAAAAGAGTAAATTAAAACATGAACCTGCATAGTATAGTAGAAAAAAAATAGACTCTAAAGCCAGGGAGCTTCAGTCAGAATGCTAGCTTACTTGTTTATTAAAGGAGTGATATTGTACAGGATATTTAAACTTCTGGTATAATTGAACAGACATCATAGGATAGCTATGAGGATTATAGTACTTAATTAGAACAATTGAAGTTGCAAAAATTTTTGTGAGGAATTGCTTCTTCTAAAAACTCTGCCTCTTCAATGTTTTCATATATATAATATGGAATGGAGAAGGAAATGCCCACTGGACTATCTCAAAGTCAAGTCTTCCTGTATATTATCTGTAGTCATAATTTTTGTAAAATAAGATCAATAAAAGGAGTTAGAATATTTATCCCTTTAAAAGCAGTTGTCCTGTGGTAAGCAGAAACCAATAAGTTTATTTGCCTTTTTGTATTAAACAAAAAACAAAAAAGTCCATATATTTATAGTCTTTTGAAAAAGTAATCTTTCAAGCAGAGAGCTGAAGTTAGAGCAATAATGAGTGGCCATTTGCTTATTCATTCATAAATATTTATGGAGTGCCTACTATGCTCTGAGCATTATTCCACCACTGGGAATATAAGAGTGAACAAAGCAAACAAGTATCCCTGATCTATGGAACTTGTATTCTAGTGGCAAGAGACAGACAATACAATATTTAAATTATAATCTACACATGTAGAAGTAAACACTTATACACACATATTAGAAGGAAATAAATGATACAGTTTAAAATAGAAAAGCAAAGTTTAAAAGTAGAGGAGGATCAGGGGTTTAGGAGGGCTGGGAGTGAGATTACAGTTTAAACAAAATGGTCAAGTCAGTCCTTACTAAGAAGGTGAAATCTGAGAAAAGACCTAAAATAATGTTTTTAACATCATTTTTGATAATAAATAAAGGGATCATTGGGGTGGGAGGCTAAAAACTTTCCATGATCCTGAAATGTTGCCTAATTACTTAAGTAGGCCTGGCCTAGAAAAGTAAAATAAACCCTGGTTTTGACGAGGACCTAAAACACTTAAACAAATAAATGTTAATAGTAGCATCAGATAAGGGCTGTAGTTTGGTGCATTCTGGATACCAAGCTCTTGACAAAAATTGTCATATGCATAAAGAACAGACTTGTGGTTACCAAGGGGGAGGGGGAGGGAAGTACTGGGAGTTTGGAATTAGCAGATGCAAACTGTTATATATGCGATGGATAAGCAACAAGGTCCTACTGTATAACACAGGGAACTATGTTCAATATCCTGTGATAAACCGTAGTGGAAAAGACTATGAAAAAGAATATATATATATATGCAACTGAGTCACTTTGCTGTCCAGCAGAAATTACACAACACAGTAAATCAACTCTACTTCAATAAAATTTTTTAAAAGGGTAATGAACATATTCATCACCTCCAAAAATCACTATCATATGCAATTCTCCTGAGCCTTGTTTCTATCATCTATTCCTCATTCAATCTAGAAATATTATTTTAGTTTTGACCATATAGGATTATCAAAAAAGTTCATTGAAATAGAAACTACACACATTTTTTCAGAGTTAACTTAGGCTTATATGTATATTTCACCAACAATGCAGGGTCAATAGCTGCAGCTAGGACATGAACCCTAGACTCAATTGGGGAAATGCATCTGCCTTATATGTCTATTTCTTCTGCTGGTTGCCTTTATTAATTCTTGTCCCATGGTAAGAGTAGTCTTGTGTTTATCAAGCTCTTATTCTCACTCACCAATCAAGAGCTTGAAGAAATTTTCCTATGAGTGAATTTCATCAATTGATTGCTATACGAGTTGCTCCCCACACTACAGTTTACAACAAGCTAAAGGCCTGCTTCCTTACTCACCCATGAATGGATAAGTTCTGCTTCAGCCATTTCTGTGAATTAGAAAAGCTGAATTCTGCCTCCTTAGTAGAGCCAGGAGAGCGTGACAACTTTGTACTAAAGTCAGAATTTTGACAGCTGCATCTAACACACAGCCAGCTGTGTAAACATGGGCAACTTTTTTAACTTGTCCAAACCCAAGTCTCTTCCTGTATAAAAATGAGAAGAAGAATATCTACACCAAAGTGTTATAATGAGAATTAAATAAGATAAGGCATATAAAGTTTGAGACAGTATTTAATACATCGTTAAAGATCTATAAGAGAAACTTAAAATTTTTTGCTAAATTCTCTTCCAGACATACTCAGATAAAACCCATGTGAGAGAAATTAGATCTAGATATCTCTGGTATTCAAACTACTCCTCTGGGGTAGTACAGTCTAAATCGAAAACATCTCCCTTAGGGAGTTGTAGAATTTCTGGACAGCCCTGGTATTCAGTCTATAACCATTCCCAAGAGACAAAGGCACTGGATATCCCTAGTCAAAATGACTACACAGAACCAAACCAAGAAATGTCATTTCAAGCTTAACTGTTAACTGAAATGAAAGCAATTAGGTACAATAGGAAATTCTTTCCTATCTCAAAGTTGCATCCTGCTGTCACTATCAAAAAAGAAAATGTTAGATGACTAGACTGACCCCAAGTATACAAATAATTATTACATAGAGAATAATTAGGAGCTGTTTTTCACTTTAACAAAATACAGAACAAGAAGAAATATATCTCATTTGTAACATCACCAAAGGAGAAATGACATCTCACACATTGAAAATCTTTAAGAAACTGTCTGCCTCATTATCCGGGGTAGCTTAGGCAAAGCCATGCTGTGATGGGGGAAAGGATTGCATGGCCTCATCTCTCCATTTCTCACCCTGTGCTTCTATGATGCCACAATCGCACTTTTAGAACCACCATTCAAGAACAACATAAGAGGACATTAAAGTTTCTCCTGGAAAAAGATGATTTTCTGTGTCTACAACCATAAAAATATATCCAAGAGGTAGTTGAAGATTTGTAGAAAAATAATATGTGTCCAATTTACATTTCATTTTCTGACATTATAAGTCCACATTATTAGTAACTAGTAAATTAAAATTCACCAAAAGTAAATTTGCTAGCCTCATTTGTTCTTTGGGAATAATAATTTTTTCGGATGTTAACACATTACAATACTCATAACAGAGTGTAGTATTATACAGTTTGACTTATAAAGAGCAGTGTGATTTTTTCTATTGTAGTTTAAAAATATCACTAGCTTCTCTTTTCTTAGAAAATGTCCCTTATGAGTATTAATGAACCACAGCCACCTCTAAGTTATTAAGTGTGATTGTCTGCTTTGTGAAGCATTTGACCCATTGTTTCTTCTCATTCCCTAAGATCTCTTCCATTTTGGCAATTTCACTACTCATCCAAAGCTACCTCAATGGGTGCACAGAGAAACGAAAAAGATAAAATATCCATCAGTTAATTGACTCCTTTTCAACAGCATAGGGACAGTTTGATGGAGCTTGAATATAGTTGTTAAAATGAGGTTTGAAAATCATCTATGAGTGACATAACACTTTCTATATTCAAATGCATTACAACACATGATCAAGGTTTGATTGTATTGAATTATAATTAGGTTTCTGCTTTATATAAGGACTTTGCTTATCACACATCATTCTTGTCATGAATTTTTAAAAACTCTGATAGTCTACAAATATTTATATATTACCTTTATCTTTTCAACGCTAAAACGTTGTCCCAAAATGACTCATTTAAATTTACTAATAATCAAACCAAAGAGGAAATCAATTCTCTCAGGACTGATACGCATATTACGCTTTCACTGAAAACAGCCAACAGCATATTCTGTTTTGTTCCTCCTGCTTTTGGAATAACTCAAGCCTCTACCCCAAGGAATAGTTTTCTTTCCCTCAAACTGATAC
The DNA here is from genome assembly GCF_965194825.1 of Balaenoptera physalus. Lineage (NCBI taxonomy): Eukaryota > Metazoa > Chordata > Mammalia > Artiodactyla > Balaenopteridae > Balaenoptera > Balaenoptera physalus. The sequence continues at coordinate 27,703,098 of NC_138895.1, forward strand.
ACTTCACTTTAAATATATATACTAATATTGAACTTAAATTTGCTTTCTTGTAAGTCCACTCCCACCCCACATCACAGTGCCTGTGAACTGCTCCTAGGAATCATCTCCTCTAAGGATACAAATGTTTGTTGTCAGCTCTTATAGCCTCCCAAGTTATTTCAACAAACTATACATATTTAGTTATTGCAATTTTTCTTAAGCCAATCCCTTCAGCAACAATTCTCTTGTATTGCTCGTTTCTGATTTCTACACTAGTTTTTATTTCACTTTCTTTCAGGCACAAGAAGTCAATAAACTATTTTAAGCATCTCCCTGGAGCTGTGCAAAAAGGTTCAGTGACCTCCCAGTTCTTTCCTGAGGTGAAGGCTCCCCCGACCATTTCCTGTCGGGGTCTTTGATAATGTACCAAGAATTCAATAGAAACTCATTTTAGATGTGAAAACAAAGCGTGAGTGGGACAAAAGGCAATTTATCTCATTGAGATAATTTGAGAAATTATTTTTCTCCCCAAAAGATTGAAAATATGAGGAATGATCTGATCTAGTGGGAAATATCACCAAAAGAAGAGCATTAAGGGATGTTTCTAAGCCTTTTGTCTAAAATTGCTAAAAACCATTGAATTTCTCCTTAGAATGAAAAATGGTCTCTACTGCTTTCTTCATTTCTACTTAAAAGGTAAGTTTGTAATAAATTTAATGTTTTAGATAACGTCTAAAGATACAGTGTATGTAACAGAATCATGGCTGGAGTAAGCAAGCTAATTTTAAGCATCTCCTTTTACTGAAGTCAGAGTCACAGGTGCAATACTTTGTCCCCATTCCCTACCTCGTGGACCAACACCACACACACACACACACACACACACACACACACACACACACACAAACCCTTCTATACCTACCTCTAATGCAAACGATTTTGAGTAACCTCCTTGATAATAGAGACTTTGTATTCATAGTTGTATCCATTAAACCCAAATAGATGTGTAAATACATATTTGTTGAATCAATTAATTAATTACTGAGTGAAAATGAGATAAATCAGATGAGACCTTGTGGATGACTAAGGCTAAAATCAATACTAGAAAAGGAAGAAAATCATAAAATATTTTTTAAAAAGTCAGCATGCATGTTCAAACCCCGAGTATAGAAATAACATTTCTCATTGTCTTGTTTCTTTTCTTTTATTCTAGAAAATAAAGTATTGCATAAAATTATCATCTTCTGTTTTTAACGTTCTTCCATTTTATTTAACCTCTGAAATATAGACATCTTACTTATTCAAAACAGTACTAAAAGAAGCTAGTTACTGAAAGCTCATTCTAGAAAGTGGCAGCATTCTCCTCACTAAGTAGCGCCTGGGTCTGGTCATTTATTGTCAACAGTCTGACAAACCTCACTCATGTGGGGAAAAACTGGCAACCTAGAATAAAATAACATATGCTATCAAAATTTGCTAGACACTTTTTTAAAAATCATTAAATATCTGCTACACTGGAGTTGATCGAATTATCCATTTGAACAATGATATCTATAAAACAATACATAATGGATTTTTCAGAATAAAATGAATTTCTCTTGCAAACCTCTCATTGGTGCAGAAGTTCACAATCTTTCAGTGTCTTAACAAAAAAAAAAAAAAAAACAGTTCTTTCCTTTGATCTCCCCATGATTGTTCTCCCTTACAAAAGTAAAGAATGCTACAATTAACTATGTTATCAAAGCTCATGTGACCATATACCTTGGACTCATTTATGGATAGATTTCTTTTTGATTTTGGACACTGATTTCCAAACTATCCCGGATGGTGAGTTTTTTAATATCATTTTCTAATGATTCCCTATGAATCCTAAATATTTTTTCTTGCAATTAGATAGATAAAGTTCTCTTCTTTAACATGAATGCCCTCCTATGGTACACTTTTATCTCTCACCTCCCCACCTTTGTCACTATTTTTTCCTTTTCTAATAATTAAAGCTTCTTTGTTCCTTTTCTTCAGGTATAATTTGCAGTATTCATTTTACTCTTACTAGAATTCTCTATCTTTTAAATGTTCAAACAACATAGTTTTAATTGTATTCTTTAATTTCTTGTTCCCAGAGAAGCCCTTCTGTTTATGACAAAGAATGGTTAATAGTTCCCCTTCAAATTCTAAACTCTTCAGTTGGTGAATCAAAACTGAAGCAGCAGCAGTAACCACTTAGCTTCCAGTCCTCTCAATTTCAAAGCTAACATGGGTTGGACCTAAGTTAAAATGGGCTTGATGTGGCCATACCTTTCAGATATGAGAATATGAAGCAGCACCTGTGTGTGGACTCTTGATTATCTGTACATGAATTTCATTATAAAAACCAAGATAAAGTTGTTTAATAAAGCTAATGATATTATAAATTTGTGGATTAATTTTTTAATATGTGTTTTGTTTCCACATGATAGCAAGTATTAAATTAAAACCTTGTAAGAAGCAGAAACTTACAATCATCAGGTTTGTTTTTCTTAATTTGAGCAAGTAGCATTTTTGTTTAAATAATATTGCCTCAAGGCCAAAGTTTCACTTTCATCCTTCTAGATCTACTCCATGCATCATTAAGTTATTTTTTCTTATGTTTTTAAAAGCAAAAAGCTAATTGATATGAAGATTTCCCTTGATAATACTTATTTTCCCATTTCTTGAGATTATGGTTGTAATAAAAGCTGTGATATTTATTAAAATTTTATTAATTTGATGCTTAAAATATACAACAGTAAATTATAACATATATTTTACATGTATCCATTTCACATTTTCCATTATTAAAAATGAAATATAGACTTAAATCACATACTTATACTTACATGTGTGTATATTTATATCATGGTTATTAAGCATGATAAATTAATTATGCAAAATATTTCAATATAATTTCCTGTTTACCTTTGTTTGGAGGGTAAATTTTAAATTTTTTTTGTAGATAAATGCAATCAGATTATACTGTATAGAACTTAATGATTTAATCACTCACAATAAATACTGGTAAGCATAAAGGGTACACTAGGGGCTATGCTAACCAGTTGGATATAAAATCGGAATCTAAGATTTTAGGCATAAAAAAATGCATAATGCATCACTCATGAAATAAACAAATGGTCACATTAAACTATAGAAAAGATCCAGGGTTCTTCTGAAATGAAGTATTTCTTTCAGAGCGATGTGTTAGCAGTAGACATACATACAAAATAAGCACTGGAGAGCCATGTTTTGGCAGAGCCTGCTGAAGCCTTGTCCAAAGAAGATGGCTTTCCTGCCCATGACTCAGTCACACCAGGTCCTCTGGCAAGTCTAGTCCTCTCACACTCAGATGCCAATAAATATCTGGATCATAAGACTTTCCTGTCCTGCTTCAGCAAACTTCTACGTACAATTTGGCTTCCAGTGTAGACCTGCTTAAAGGATTATTGTGCTGGCCATGTTTCTGTAAATATGCATGTTCACACGATAGCTCTACTTCCTTTTGGAAATTAGCAATTGGTAATCTGATTCGACATATCATTCTTTGTGATGTGTAATTTGAATTCATACTCTGATACATGGTAACGGCTAAAAGCTATTCATTGCATTAATGAATGAATAAACAAGAGGTAGATCCACATGCATGGTGATCATAAGATAAATATTGTAAACCTGTAGACGTGAGGGCCAAGTGAATTCTCCACAGTGTAAGATGACACATGAGGCTTCTTGACAATCTGACCACTTTCTTTTCCTGGAGGCAGATTTCCTGTGCAGTGTTTTCCCTTTACACTTCAACAGATTGTATCACTGTCTCTAGGCAATAAAATATTTTTGTACTTTTGCATACATAAACAGTGAACAATAGCCACTCTAAAAACAGCTAAATATAATGGATCAAAAATACACATTTAAGTATGTTTTTTTCCAAATCCCAGATTTAAAGGTATTTCTTAAAGACATAAACCCATCAGGTCAAATATAACAATAAAGAGACAATAGAACAAAAGTTTAGAATCTGAAAGCAGAAGAATAAGGGGGAAGTAATTTAGCAAAAAAATAAAATAAAATAAAATCCACACCAAAAAAAGAAAACCTATTTATAAAGCTACTGATAAAGGGAAAGTGGAAGATAAATTCATTCTGCAGAACTTATAATAAGCCTAGAAGTAGGCGGCAATAGGGCTCCTGGGGAGGGGAATGAAAGCTGCAATAACATTAAGAGGGCTGGTGAAAGTCTGTTAGAAGCAGGTAGGTCACCCTGAATATCTTCTCACTCACATCATGCAGGTGGAGGATGGGACCTACCCACCCGGGCAGAAGATTGAAGTTCAATCCTCTGCAGAGAGCAAATCAGTCTAAAGAAGTCAGCCTAAATCTAACAAGCCTCTGGGTCTCTCTCTGTTTATAGGAGCTATCAGCTATGATAAAGGACTAATTTAAAGGATAATACAAGGAACAATCAACCAAACCCAGTATGTAGAATATGCTATAGTCTAAATAAGCTGGCTTCTTCTGTAAAAGTTCAATGGGCAAAAAATAAAAAGTGAAAAATGATGAAACATTGTTTTAGAATGAAAAAGAGTTATGCACATATGCACATAAAAATTAAATAAAATGTGTGGACTTTAGGTCTTTTTTTCTCAAACTATATTTTATTAATAACTAAAAGATGATTATATACATTAATAACATCTATACACATTATAATATATACTATATATCATAGTGATATATGTATAAATACTATACAATACATAGTATAGTACATATAGATATCTTAAAATGGACATAATTCAATATGGGAAATGGCTATTTGACAACCATCAGACAAAGCTCTATATATGTATATTTGTGTATAGATATAGATATAGATATAGATTACTATCATATATTTTATGTTGTACTATATTTACTATTTTATTTTTATTTTTTTATTTTTTAAAATTTTATTTTATATTGGAATATAGTTGGTTAACAATATTGTGCTAGTTTCAGGTGTACAGCAAAGTGATCCAGTTATACATATACGTGTATCTATTCTTTTTCAAATTATTTTTCCATTAGGTTATTGCAGAATATTGAGCAGAATTCCCTGTGCTATACAGTAGGTCCTTGTTGGTTATCTATTTTAAATAGAGCAATGTGTACATGTCAATCCCAAACTCCCAATCTTTCCCTCCCCCTCCACCATCTCTCCCTGGTAATTATGTTTGTTCTCTAAGCCTCTGAGTCTGTTTCTGTTTTGTAAATAAGTTCATTTGTATCATTTTTTTTTTAGATTCCACATATAAGTGATCTCGTATGATATTTTTCTTTCCCTGTCTGACTTACTTCACTTAGTATGATAATCTCCAGGTCCATCCATGATGCTACAAATGGAATTATTTCATCCTTTTTCATAGCTGAGTAATATTCCCTTGTATATATGTACCACAACTTCATTATCCATTCATCCGTTGATAGACACTTAGGTTGCTTCCATGTCTTGGCTATTGTAAACAGCACTGCAGTGAACATTGGGGTGCAGGTATGCTTTCAAACCATGTTTTTCTCTGGATATATGCCCAAGAGTGGGATTGCTGGATCATATGGTAGCTCTATTTTTCATTTCTTAATGAACCTCCATACAGTTCTCCATAGTAGCTATACCAATTTACCTTCCCACCAACAGTGTAGGAGGGTTCCCTTTTCTCCACACCCTCTCTTGCATTTAGTGTTTGTAGACTTTTTGATGATGGCCATTCTGACTGGTGTGAGGTGATGTCTTATTGTAGTTTTGATTTGCAATTCTTTAAAAGCAATGCTGAGCATCTTTTCATGTGTTTGCTGGCCATCTGTATGTCTTCTTTGGAGAAATGTCTAGGTAGGTCTTCTGCCCATTTTTTGATTGGGCTCTTTGTTTTTTTGATATTGAGCCGCACGAGCTGTTTGTAAATTTTGGAGACTAATCCCTTGTCGGTTGCATCATTTGCAAGTATTTTCACCCTTTCTGTGGGTCATCTTTTTGTTTTGTTTATCGTTTTCTTTGCTGTGCAAAAGCTTTTAAGTTTCATTAGGTCCCATTTGCTTATTTTTGGTTTTATTTCCATTACTCTAGGAGACAGATTGAAAAAGATATTGCTGTGATTTATGTCAAAGAGTGTTCTGCCTATGTTTTCCTCTGAGAGTTTTATAGTATCTGGCCTTCCATTTAGGTCTTTAATCCATTTTGAGTTTATTTTTGTGTATGGTGTTAAGGAGTGTTCTAATTTTATTTGTTAACATGTAGCTGTCCAGTTTTCCCAGCACCAATTATTGAAGAGAGTGTCTTTTCTTTGTTGTATATTCTTGCCTTCTTTGTCATAGATTAGGTGACCATAGGTGGGTGGATTTATCTCTGGACTTTCTATCCTGTTCCATTGATCTATATTTCTGTTTTTGTGCCACTACCATACTGTTTTGATGGCTGTAGCTTTGTAGTATAATCTGAAGTCCGGGAGCCTGATTCCTCCAGCTCTGCTTTTCTTTCTCAAATTGCTTTGGCTATTCAGGGTCTTTTTTGTCTCTATAAAAATTTTAAAACTTTTTGTTCTAGTTTTGTCAAAAATGCCATTGGTAATTTGATAGGGATTGCATTGAATCTGTAGCTACCCTTGGGTAGTATAGTCACTTTGACAGTATTGATACTTCCAATCCAAGAACTTGGTATATCTTTCCATCTCACTTGATACATTCCTATCAGCCAGCAGTTTCCTCATCTATGTCAGTCATACTTCCAGAAGGAAACAGAAGGCACATTGGGTTAGAATTCCAAAGAGATTAGAGAGATGAAAGCAAAGTTAAAAGACTCAACGTACTTTTCCTTGGCTATGCCTCCTGTTACCTGACTTACTGTAAACAGGGCAAAAGATATTCAGATATTACAATCCAAGGAGATAAGTACCCAGAGCACAGCTCACTGTAGAAGAGGGCACATGATGGACCTAGAGAGCAAATGGAGAAGAGCCACCCAATAACCTACTGAATCCAGGATTCTGACTGCAGCTCAAGTGTATCTCCACAGCTCACAAATTTTAACTCCAAAACTGTAAAACATTATAATTCTACATCATTTTAGAGACTGCAGAAAAAAAACCAATGATCCAATTTAATAGAGACCATTTTGCTTTTTCTTAACAGAAAAACTCTGTTTTTTAAGCATATGAATATTTAAAATATAGTTCATAGAAATGATATAGTAAATATGAGGATAATTAAAATTTAGGCAGAAACTTTAGATTATTTTTCTACTCATTCTATTTTACTTTTTTACAATGATTTTCTCTTTGCATTATTTTGAATTATCAAGGCTAGCTTTGATCTCTGAAACATCCCAGACTGGTTGTCATTCAGTATAAGTCTAATTGCTTACTTCTCCAAATATTGACATCTCTTTCTGGGCCAGTTATTTTTGTTGACTCAGCACCCATTATTACATGAACACTTCTATCTTTCCTTATTTTGTACCTCAGAATAGCCAGTAAAGAAGTAGTAAGTAAAATCAATTTGCTTCTAATTTGGTGTTAAAAGGGACTTTCCTAATCAAGGCTCTATTTTACCAAACGTGTAAGATACTGTAAACTTCTATGATCCCTAACCCATTGTACAGAAGTAAGTTTTTTTACAGCGCTTCAGCATATGTTGTACCCTCTCTGTGTCTCATTATCCACCAAATCCCATCAGTTTGCAGCCTTGATTCTCCTCACAATGGAGGGAGAATCGGCTGGTAGGAAACACTATTTCCACTTAAATTTGAGACCTTGTTACAAACAACTGCATCTTTGGAGTCCCTTGTTGCAGGGCAGCGTGTATGATGTATTGTGGGGTTTAGGTTCATGAAAAGGAAGGTAATTAGGACAGACAGAGAGAGAAAAGATATAATTGTAAATGACACATTTTATAAAAAAAAAAAAGAGGGCTAGAGTAAGGGAGCACATCACAATAACTGAAGATATTTAAATATGGACTAACAAAGTAGACTATCATGTCTATTTGCAAATATCTAGTATTTAAATTTTACCAAATGACTTTGGCACTTACAACAACCAAACCATGTTAAATAAAAGTGCATTGATATAGTCTGTTGTGAGAAAAGATCTGAATATTAACACTATATATCTCTCTGTCAGTACTGCAAAGTGTATTAGTACTATCAATACTCATATCTAGAGAAGTAATGAGTTTGCAATCTTCAAATTATTCTTGGCAAAAAACTGTATAAAAATTATGTCTAAATTTATATTTTATATAAGCTAATATTAAATAATCAACTTTAATCTGAGCTGAATTTTATATCTATGATGTAAAACAAAATGATTTAACCTATTATGTTAATTATACAACTTGTGTTTTGTATGTAAGAGGTGCCATGTTTATAAAAGTTTTATCTATTGGTCAATACACTATAGAAATATTGATAATAAAACCTAGAGGTAAGCATTTTGAAAATGTAAAGACAAAAGTAAGACATACTACAAGTCTTATATGATCTGGACTATATTCAGCATCAATGCTGAATTTCATTGCTTAACGTTTCTTATTCGTATCAGCAGCAAAAATTTTATATTAAGCATACATAAAGGAGCTTATGGAAAAACAAACAAACTAAACAGAGAAGAAAGAAGAAACAAAGAAAAATGGTTCTTAATTTTCAACATATGAATTAGTGTATCACATCAATGTGATAAAACAAACAGGACATAAAATAAGAAAAATGGTTGATTTAGAGCAGATCACACTTTTAGAATATGTATTTCATGGAAATTGTGTTAAAAGTTCTTTTTTTGTCTATTGTTTTAATTAGAAATTTAAAATATATATAAATTCAAGATTATTTAGCTTATATACATAAAATTTTCTGATTGATAATATTAACCTAATGTCTTATGAAGTCTTTTAATACTTGAAATTATTTCTCACATTGACAGATAAAAATTATACTGCTATTGATCTTTGGTATGCTGCCCCAATAAATTTGTATTGCTTCCTCTCTCCATTCATACATGACATCATTTTATTCATTCTCTGGCAATTCTCTGTTGAGACTCTTCCTCAGTCTTATCCAATAATTCATTTAGAAATTTTCCCTAGCATATATATATATATATATATATATATATATATATATATATATATATGCTGAAAGCTCAGCCAGAAGGAAGTACTCACTCTTATTTCAGTGTGACTAAAGCTCTAATTATTTTTCACCAGGAACTCTTGAGCAATCCTATTAAATCTCACACCCTAGGGCTGTGTTATTGCCATACAATTTTATAAGCCTGAAATACTTAATACATATCCACCTAAAAATTGCAGAATATTGCCCTGTGATAACTGCAGTGTTTTACATGTTTGTAAACGGCAAGAAACATTTTACCTTCTTTAAAAAATGGTAATAACAAAAGAATTATATAAAATAATAAATAAAATAAAAAGAGGAAAAAATAAAAGATGAGAACAAAGAAAAACTCAGATCTGAAAAAGAAATAACAGATAACCTGAAAAATGAATTTAAAAATCAGAAAAATGAATTAAAAGGCAAAACATAGTTTAATTTAAAATGAGTATTTAATTGAACATATTTGGAATTAGGATGGATTATATCAGCTTCTTATGATGAATCTTAGGTAACTTAAACCTAAATAAGTTTGAGAAGCACCACATATTCTTTGTCTTGGATGTTCACCTTGGTATTTCATTTCCAAATTTAAAATGTAAGAAGTCAAATAATTAAATACTTCAATTTTGCTTAATCCAGCGTTTTACTTCAAAGAATTAGTTTTCTGTAGAACACCACACAGAAGACACTAGCTTATGTTTCTGTTATCTTTGCTTTATCTTCATCTCCTATACTTATTTGGTACCTCGAATAGTTTTCCATTGTTGCCTGTAAAAAATTACCACAAATTTAGTGGCTAAGAACAACACAACACCCATTTATTATCTCCTAGAGGTGTAGTTCAGAGTTCTGGAATAAATGTGGCTCAGCCAATTCTCTGTTCTAGGTTACACAAGGCCAAATTCAGGATGTGGGCATGTCTGTGTTCCTTTCTGGAGGCTCTGGAGATGAATCCTTTTCTAAACTCATTCAGGTTATGTGCAGAATTCAGTTCCAAGAATTCAGGTCCTTTTTCCTTTCTTCCTGTCAGCAAGGGGGCCTTTCTCACTTTAGTGAGGGCATCGTCATTCCTTGGCTCCTTCTCCATCCTCAAAGGGAGCAATGGCAGATTGAGTCTTTCTCACACTTCAAGTCTTTGACCTCTTTACTGCCTCATCTCTCCTCTCTTCCAGTAGGAGAAATTTCTCTGATTTCAAGGGCTCCTGTGAAATCAGGATAAATCTCTGATTTCAAGATTTCTAATCTTAATAACATCTGTAAAGTCCCATTTGCATGTAAGGTAACATTCACAGGTTTCAGGGATTATCATGTAGATATCTTAAGGGGAGGGAAGGCATTAACCTCTATCATAGTATCTACCCTTCCTCCAACCTTCTTTATCTCTAATCCTCTCAAGAATCTGGCCACCACAACCCACGTTTCCTCAAAAATGAGTGACAAGCTCACTTCCACCTTTGTTTTCACTCCTTCACCTGGGCCTGAAATAGCAATACCTTTCTCTCTATAAACTGGTTGTTTTGACCTCCCGTTCTCTTTGTGACTCAGCACAAATTCTACCTACTCTTTAATTCTTTACCATTTTTAGATTTGCAAATTCTATATCTGAAATAATTTATAGACCTTAATGAGCCTTTGGGTCTTTTCTTAGAATACATAACCTTCTAGAGAACCACCATAATTCAATCCCTGAGGGTCAAATGCCTGAGTTCAAATCCTGTTTCTGTCACTATCTTGGAGTATAAATCCTAGTTTCTCTGTTTATAAAATGTGGCTAACAACAATAACACCTACCTCAGATTTTGTGTGTTGGTGGGAGGATTATTGAGATAACACACTTAAAATATTTGGAAGTGGGCCTGGCAAATGGAAAGCCTTCAGTGACAATTATTACTATTTTATTATTTGACCTGTATCTCTAACAAATTCTCAAGGGCTACTAAAGCTCCTGGGGCATCAGTTAAAATGTGTTTCAGCTGCAAAATAACTGAAATGCCTCATTCAGACTGGTTTAATTAATAAGAAAATGTGTTTTGTACATTACAGGAAGTCCAGAAATGTGTATGTAGTAAATGGTAAGTGGTCTAAAGATCAGTTGATGCAGGTACTCAATGAGACCTCAGTTTTTTCAATTCCTCTGCTCCATCTTTCACCAGACAGCTTCATCTTACAACTATAGCAAAAAGGTCTCTGCTACTGCAATGGTCACATTCACATACCATAACAGCAAAAAAAAAAAAAAAAAAAAAAAAGAAGAGACACATTGTTTTCTTTGTCTTTCTTTTTAGAGTGTAGAATTTTTTCCCAAAGGCGCACAATATATTTATCATATATTATTGGCCTGAAGTAGTTTGCATACTCATTACTGAACCCATGGGTCCAAAAGTGATGTTAGCTTTCCCTAAGGCTGGGTGGGGTTCATGGTCGAAAGGGGAGTTGGGATGAAAGGAAGGAGTGGGGGATACCTTTAAAAGGCAGGTTTCTACCGAAAAGGAAGAAGAGGGAATGACTGGAGGATAGACAACTGATATGCTATCTTCTATAGCAAATATATGTTTATGTCACTTTGAAGTCATAGTACCTATGATTATGTCCTGCACAAGATAACAGTTCATGAAGTATTATTAATATTGATGTTGCTGATGTTGAAATGTCTTCAATAATATACAAGTTTTAATTAGCTCCAGAATGCACAATTATTCATTCTGTAGAATGTTTAATACTGTCCTAATTATACATTGATTTTATAACTTAACTGCGTCAAATTCCTTACAAATAAACACAAATCTTTGGAGAGTTTCTTCATCCCTTAAATATGCTGTCAAAAATGAGGTGACAGAAAATACACAGTACTGAAGATATAGCTTTGTGGTTGACAACAGTAGCCACATTTCATCTCAAGTGATTCTGGTTCCTTTGTGGCGCTCGCTCTTTCCCCACTAACACAAAAATCACACACTCTACAGCCCAATGCAACCCATTAATTGACGACGTTATGCTTATTTCAAAGTTGAGTCGAGCAGATTATCCAAAGGGAGGTATTTTTCTCATTGATACCCTTACTCAGACAATGGTCGGCATCTCCACCCTTCATTTCTCTTAGTGAGGAGCTATTCAGGAGCCAGCTCTTCTTACATTCCAGGGGTCTTGTTATTTCAAATAGCAAGGTTAGAGTGGAGCTTTACCCCTTCCTTTGATCGCTTCCCATCTATAGTAGAAATACCTTGGGAAAATATTATGTGACAAGTATTGTGTCATTTGCTGTGAGAAAAATAAAAGTGTTATGATACATACTCCTGGTCCTTAAGTAAATTGGAATGTTATTGTGGAAGCTTCATAGATGTATGTAATTTAGAAAACATATATAATAGTTTTTAATTTTGTATTAAATAGATGATTCTAAAGGTATACTTCATAAGGGTTTTAGAAAGGTAGAAATTATTATGATTTGTAAAAATTGGCAGACTTGGGAATCAAAACATGTTCTTTCAATATTTTTATTCCTTAAATTACTTCACATGAACTAAAACAAAGTCTGCAATAAAGATTGTAATAAAATTTTAGAATTCTTATATTTGGTTGCATGAAAGGATCATATGGCTAATTTCAAAAAAAGGCAGCAGGTTGGACAGTGCAACATGAGACTAAGCAAATAAAACACTAAAATGATTTTAAGAATTGTTCAATTTAAATGTTTAACAATGACCCACACAAATTGGACGTGGGAATAAATGAAGATACTACAAAAAGAGAACGTCAAAGTTAAATACAGACATTACATTGAAATTTCAAAATACACTAAAACCATCAATTACCTTTATTTGGTAAAGGGAAGGCAATAACAGTAAAATGCATATCGGCAACAACTGTGATTTGGAATTTAAAGCTTTAAAACTCCTTTAAAATCAGGCTGGTAATGATGTACCATATGCACTGATCTACAGTTGCCTGAGGATCCCTAACCCGTGGCTTCTTTTTTTCTGTCACATTACCTTGTTAAATAAGGATGAGTTGAGAACGTTTAAGTATTCACAAGATTGTAGATAATATAAAAGTTGACAATTTTAGCAATGTATATTTTTCTTCTTGCCTTATGAGATATTCTATATATCTGTTTTAATCTGCCGTGTATGCTTGTTTCCAAATTTTAAGTATAATGTAATAAAAGCTATTTATATGGAGTAAAACAAATTAGTCATTCTGACTACAGATTTATAGATGCATTCTGGTAAGGGAACTGGTTTAATATGATGATTACAGACGCCTATTAATCAAAGCACTGATCAGAAGTGATAACGAAAATGATCCATATTTTATCACCATCTTCCAAGACACCCAGTTCTTTACACTTCTTTATTATTCACCTTTATAAATAATTCAGTGCCTATTCTCTTTTCCATACACTTACATCTCTTTCATTAACACCTGTGAAAGCTGAGATTTTATATTGAAGGTAGAAAAACCTGCAGCTATAGCTGAACATTTTCGGTTTTTTAGCCCAGAGAAATTGTGAATAAATATGCTCTGAGTCTATGAGATAAGTGAAATAACATTTTTATTTACATGTTTTTGACAAATTGATTATTCACATTATTTTCCTTTTCCAGGTTTAGTGGTTTGTCCTTACTAAATAGGCATGCCGCCACTAGGATTTTCACAGGAGGAGAAAACTATCTTTGAAGTTATTACATATAGCTATGTAGTTTTAAGGCCTGAAATTTAACACATGAAAATTTTAAGGGTGCACGTATGAAATTTCATCTCCACCAGGTTAATTGACCAATCATCTGTATTGTAAAATACATTACACATTTTTAAGAGGCTGGCATTACTTACTTTCAAAATTAATTCATTAAAATTCTTTGCTATCAAGTGACATAATCACAGGAACCTTAAACTGTATTACTTGAAGATATTAAAAGTCAAATATTCAATTCTCACGTGACATTTCCCTTTCTCTTTCTCCCCCTCTTTTCTTCCCTTCTTTTAGATGAATTATTCTAGAAAACTCTCATGTCTTTTTTTTTTCTCATGCCTTTTTAAAGAGGAAAAGGGATTTGAATCACTACTGACTTCCTCCCACTTTTTATCCACCTGCTTGCTCCCCATCCCCCATTATTTCTGAATAATAATAATAATAGTTTCTGAAAGGATCAAGGTGGAAGAGCACAAATATTCATTTATAATCACTTGAAGTAAAATAAAAGCTTGTTTTTGTTATATTATTTGCATGCATTATAAAGTGTAACATGAGTCAACACACTTTTTCTGTAAAAGTCCAGCTAGTAAATATTTTCTACTTTGTGAGCCATACAATACTTGTCCCATGTCATTTCTGTCATTTTAGCACAAAAGCACTCTTACAGTATACGTAGATGAATTAATGTGGATGTATTCTAATACAACTTTATTAATGGACACCGAAATTTGAATCTTATATAATTTTACCTACCAAAATATTCTTAATTTTTGTAAATTAACATCTAAAATATCTTCAAAATAATATCTAAAAATATAAAGACCAGTTTTATCTCTCTGTTCCAAAATGGATGACAGGCCATATTTAGCTTGCATGGTGTTTAACCCCAGGTATATAATAATAATACATAGAATGGCTTCCAGTTAAATCATGACTCAGGTAAAAAAACAATAAGTACACATAAAATAATATTGCCCAAATCTCAAAGTTTTTTTTATTGATCTGCATAATACATAGATATTTGCAAGGTCAAATATCTTATTCCTGTGTGTTTTCTACTGTTTTGAAGGAAATTACTTTGTTTCCTCGTACATATATATGCATATATATATGTGTGTGTGTTTGGGTGTCTGTATTCCTTCCTGATAAGATGTCATAATCCAAATACAATTAATATTAATATTTTTCAAACCATAATCATAATCGTTGAGTCCATTCTACCTAGACATCTACAGTCAATTCATATCCTCTGTAAATAATTTGGAAATATACTTGGGACAAAGTTGAAACAATCCCTGATAACTTCCTAACCTTTAGTTCCTGACTCTTCTATTTGAAAGTGCAAAATCTCTTTAAATGTCTGTTTAGAGGTTCTGGCATTGTTATATGCCCAAATCAGTCCATTTGTGTGTCCCACCTATAGATCTAGAAACACCAGACAAAGTACCTTGTGATTCTTCCTGCTTGGATGCACATAAAGAATCACTGTTTGACCCTTGACTCATTGAAAATGCTTCCTTAATTGTATTTTTAAAAGCAAATTTACAGCTTAGAGGAAATTTCCTTTAAAAGCTTTGGTTTTACACTTGCAAATAAGCTAATTTACTTACTTTTAGGGTTAAGCATTATATTTTTGAATCATCATTTCTTTTTTCTGGCTTTGAATTTTTTTCATTTATTTAAAATATAAGTGTTAAATCTCAAAGAAGCAGCAACCTTTAGGATTTTCTTTTTGTTTTGAATTGTATTACCTCTTTGCTATCAGAAACATGATTTGGTGGATAATTCTATATGCATTACAGCAATTTTGCTCCCCGCACCAAAAATGTAACATATGTGAAAATGCTGTTCAAGGTAATCCATTTGGGAGCAGAGAAACATTTTCAGTTATATCATGTGACCCTTATATTTTAGAATAGGAATAAATGTGCTTCATTTAATGTGTACTCTAATTTCCATATATTTTTAGGTCAGCAATATTTTTGGCAATGGCAGACATCTAGACTAAACTTAGGATAGAAGCTATATATAATCAAACAATGAAGAATAAGGTCTGTCTCAGACTTTGACAAACTCTATACTTTTTATAGGTCAGTTTGATTATAATATCAAGCCAGATCAAAACCAACTTAGAACTGTTTTCAATGAATAAACAGAATTTTTGCTTAACACAGATTTAACCTCACTAAAATTTAGACAGGTTTCTGCCTGACTCTGGACCTCTCTTGTCTTGGAGCATTTACTTTAGAAAACCTGTAAAGTGTAAATTCTTTCTCTGCCCTTTGAGGTATAAATTTTCTCCCAGCCTCTTTCCAGTTTTACAACCCAAGAATGTCTTTCTCAAGGACCTGGGAGTCATCCCTTTCAAATATAATCACCAAGAAAAATAGCACCCTTATCTCTCAGTCTCCCTGAAAGGGTAGCTGTCTAACTTCGATCAAGATCAATGTCAGTTAGCAAACATAGATGGTCTAATCACACTGACCAACCCCCCCAACTAATGCCCTCCAGCACTGCTCCACTAGCTCACCCCAGTGCTTAAAAACTTCCCTGCTTTTTGTTTTAGCAGATTTAAGTTCATTCTCTCTCCCTTATTTAAATAGTCTTGAATATAGTCTTCCTTTCCTCTGGTGCAATTTTTCTTTGACATTTTCCTGCAACTGTTTTACTTGAAGTAAGTATGAGTGTTTCTGGTAGCAGACTGCATACATGCACTACATACACACACTACATACACACATTCCCACATCAGAAGGAGTAATGTAGTAATAAATCATTCTAGTATAGTGTATAAGTGCTGATAAAGCTATTCCTTGTTTCTTTATTTTTCCCCACAGAAAAACATAAATAATTTCAAAGAGAAGTGGATTTGGTGGGAAAGGACAAAGAGGACAGTCTATTCAATTAGAAGTTCAGTTAATTCTTATCTGTTACAAGTGCTGTCTCTTCCTCACATATAATGGAATGTGATTCCATTTGGAAATACCTGCTGATGGGTTATATTTTGCTTCTAATTCATTAGGTAGGTGTATTATTTATCTATTGCCACAAAAATGTTGAGTAACAGAGAACATCAGTGACATAAAATAATAAACATGTATTTGGCTCCTGAGCTTACAAAATTCAACTGATTTGGAATGGGCTCGGCTGATCTTGGCTGCTCTCTCTAATGCTTCTGTGATCAGTGGTGAGTCAACTAGGCAGCTCTAATGACCTTGTCTGGTCTCATTCACATAACTGAGTTTATAAAGGAAATCCTTGGCTGAAAACTTGGACAATTTGGTTCTGTTCCACATATCTTTCATCCTCCACCAAACTAGCTCAGGCATATTCTCTGGCAAAGGAAAGAAAGGCAAGTGGAAATACACAAATACATTACCGAGTCTTTTTTGCATCACATCTGCTAGCATCACATCTGATAACATCCTACTTAGCTAAGCTAATCCAAGATAGCAACAAGGCT
The DNA here is from genome assembly GCF_965194825.1 of Balaenoptera physalus. Classification (NCBI taxonomy): domain Eukaryota; kingdom Metazoa; phylum Chordata; class Mammalia; order Artiodactyla; family Balaenopteridae; genus Balaenoptera; species Balaenoptera physalus. The sequence goes on from NC_138895.1 coordinate 27,720,384, forward strand.
AATCAAGATTCACGGTGGTGGTGGTAGTGATGTAAAAGTGAGGAACATAGTGAAAGACCCTAAAAGTCACATGGGAAAGAGCATGAATACAGTGACAGGCAGAAAATTGGGGCTTTTCATATGCTTGATCCACTAAGGTAGAAATATGCTCTCTCTTAAGCCTATTTCTGCATCCCTTTTTTGGTTTACAATGTCCTACTTTATCCCCAGTACTTGGAGGAAAAACAGCTAATTATTTTGCAAATATATTTATACATATGGTTTTATTGTAAATTTTTATGATCCAAACAATCATCTGCTATGTGAAATGGCAAAATGCTCTATTTCAAGTATATAATAATCATGAGTTTTAGAATAATGTGTTCTCTCATCCTTGGTTGAAATTTTTTTGATGTGCTAGGAACCTTTACTAGAAGAGGGAAGTTAAACATTAATAAAGTTTTTCTTTTGAAGCATTTTAATTAAACTTTGGGCGGTTTTACATTTCACTTAATCCTCTTGCATTATCTCACATTTTTGGAAAAAATTAATGAAAAGGGCACACAGTATTCATGTTTTATTAAAGAGTGGAGGCAAACTCAGTTGAAATAGATGTTCAACATTTTGCAGCACTAGCCTCAGGATTTGTTACATACAAATCCTTGAGGCAGAGCTTCCACTTTTGATAAACCCACCACCATCTCATCTCATTTTACGCAGGATTCTGTGTCTCTTCTGTATTCACAAACAAAGACACTGCAGTTCAATTGTTTGTATGGCACCTAAAATTATGCAAATGTTTGATTCATTGTAGTCCTTGATTTTATGAGCTCGTATTCTTGCAGGGCCAGCTAGAGTGTAATGCTTCCTAATTGTAATCTTCCTAGTTGGCCACAAGCAGCTGGTGGAAAAAAATTCATTTTGTAGTCTTTAAATTTCCCACCCTTTTACTTGAATTTACTGCAAAGCACAGCAGCAATCATGCTAATAGGAATACTTGCACAAAGTATGCAGTTTGCCAAAGACTCCTGATATACGACTAGAAAAGTAAAAATTTAGGACTCTGCAATTCAGAATATTCAATAATCTGTATTTTTACTTTTTCTCTGAGAGACTTGTAAAGCATTAGTTTACATGTCATCAAGGGGTGGTCCACGTGGACATCACTCAGAATTTTCAGATACTTTAGCTATTAGCCACTTGTTCCACTGATTCAATAATCGTATCTGCTAAGAAGCACACAGGAAAAAAAAATCTCCATCTCTGTACTATTTTGACCCTGGATTTGGGTTTGAGAAAAGAAAATCTTGCTTCCCCTTCTCTTCTCTATCATTACTGTATGATTTTGGTTTAAGTCACTTCCATGTCTGAATCTTAGTTCATCTTTAATATGAGCTTAATATGATCTACCATTGAAGATATTGTAGAGTTATAGGCAAAGCTACGCAGGTCCCAACTCAGTGACAGTTAGACTATTAGCATAATTATCATTATTATTAGACTTTTCTGAAGTCAAGGGTATCTGTACAACACTAACAACAAATTCAGCTTTTTAATTTAAGAAGCCCCAGATAAATCGTCCAGTTGCTAGTTGCAGAGATTCTCCTCACTTGTGTGTGCAATAGGCTGGGTACTTTTTAAGGGGGGGACGGGTATTTTTCATTCATTTGATAAATTCATAATACAGATAATTTAGACAAATAAACAGCCATTCCTAATTTTAAAATGGTTGAAGAGTGGTAGCTTTGATCAAAATGAGTAGAGAAGTCCTTAGAATCTGCCCCATGGAAAAGAATTGTTTTTAAAGCTGAGTTCTCTATGGAAGAAGTCCTTTGCAGCCTGGAGTTTTGGCTAACAAGGCTAATTTTGGTTATTTTCAAAATAACACTACAAGATATATGAAGTTTCTATACACTCAAGTTGACTAAAAATGACATGTCCTGTTGAAAGTGGAAAACATTAAATCATATTTTCTAGTCATAAATTTACTCTTCATAGGAAAACTATTAAATTATACGGAACAGTGACAGAACAATCCTGGTACCAGTTTTCATTACTGGGTTGTAAGCGCTGTGAAAAAAATTTATTTATTTTTTTGCATGTCTGTGGGGTATTTATAAAATCTGTAGAATTTGGAATTTTGTGAAATTACAGTTATATGCCAGTGGTAAATATAATTTAATCCCCTCTATTCAGGAGGTACTATGATAGGCACTGCTACACACATTATCTCCTTTGATGGACTGGTGAAGCTACTCTGTTTACAAAAGAGCAGTTTTTATAGATAATATCTTTGTTGAACAGCAAGAGTTTTTTAATCAGTATGATAGAGCAGCTTACTTGGGGTGGTTGAGTTTGTTATTAACACATAAAGATACCACAGGCAAGTATCTTTTATGTTAAATTTTAAATTTCCAAATTTTGTTCTTTATTTTAAATGTTTACACAATAAAAAGAGTTGACATTATAGAAATTTAATGCTAATGTTTCTTGTTAAAGTAAGAAATACGACACTTATATGCATGAAATAATAATTTCTGCTGGAAGTCCTAGCAACTCATTGCTACTAAGTATAAAAAGAAAATTATTAAGCAACTGGTTAGGCACAAACAGGGCTAGACTCAGACAATAGCAGTTATCATAGGGTAAAATAACACATAAAGCTTTTTAATATCAAAGAGCAGGAGAAGTACAAAATAAATAATATTAGATATTACGTACAATATTTGAGTAGTTTGTCCTGAATATTCCATCACAGTCTCTGACATTAGATTAGGGCTTTTTCTACTGCCAATACATTATGTTTTATTCTACTCTTATTTTACACACTCTCACTCTGATCCCACCACCTCCCCTGGTGGCTGAAGCTGATAGTTCTGAAATCTGGAATTTTATTTTATTGTCCTCTGCATGCTCAAGCTCCAACAGTTTACTGGACATCTCTCTTTGGTTTTTTCAGCAAGCAACTCCAGCTAACTATGTCCCAGAAACTTATCCTTTTTTATATTTCCTATTTTAATAAGTGACCCTATGAGGCACCCATGATGGAGACTTGGAATTTAACCTGAAATTATTTCAAAATGCTTAATAACTACTTCTTAAATGCCTGTGTTTTCCACTCTATACTTATTGCAAATAGTTCCTTTGTTCAGATCACCATTATTCTTGTATGGCTTAATGCAATATACAATATTGAAATATAGTGTGGAATGTGATGGCTTATCTGTGCCATTTGAGTAGTTGGAGGATATCTTTAAAGTCTGATGGTAATTTGAAGAAGTTGCCACAGATAGTGTTTTCTTCTTTTTAGTTTAATTATAGACATTTGAAACCTTGACTGAGCCATGCAAGATAAGTATGATATACGAATTATACTTTCATTGTTGAAGGACCGACTCATTATGAAGTAGTCAATACATACATATATAAACTATGAGAGAGTGTACCAATTGAAGTAAAATAATGAGAGATATGATGTCCAAGTTTAAATCGGTGTTTTCAAAGTTTTATAAGCAATATTGAGTGCTTGGCAATAGGGTAGTCCACATATACTGTTAAGCTTCAAAGAGGTTCTGCACTCTAATAAGGGGAACCCTATTAGTAAGATCATAATTTTACCTGTAAGGAGAAAGCAACATAGGAGATGATAAATCAGATTAGTTTTCTAGTTTTCAGACTTTCGACTTTCTTGCATCCCAGAATCGCATAAATTCCTGGGTCTTTTGTATTTAATATTCTTTTCTTCTCTATTGCAAACTTCTTAGTTCCCAGACTACAGTTTCTATAAAGACAGATCTCCAGTCCAAAGCTCTAGTGTCAACTATTCTTTCTAGAGCCACACACACATTAATATAAACCTATTTATTTTTCAACACCCAGTAGTTTCTCTTTAACCTCAGATATTATTTCTATAAAAGCCAAAGCATGAATCTTCAGTCTTCTTTGATCGTATCCTCTTTCTCATTCTGTCCCTATCCACACATCCATCCAAAAAGATGTCGCATATTCAATATTGTGTTCTAATTTGTTCTCAAAGCTATTTGTTTGTCTTTATCCTAATGACTTTAAGGCCTTATTTCCTCATCTTCTAGCTCCAGAAGGCACTTTACATATATAAACACTCACATTCATCTCACATAAATGCACACACACACATACATACACAAAAGTTTTGTTTTTTAAAATAATAAGCCAACATATATCTGTCATATAATATTTATGTCATATTATGTATATATAATACAGTATATATCTTGATACATCTGTATTAATAAATAAAGAGTTGTTTTTAGGTAAAATAGCTCATAATCACTTATTCAATTAATACATATAAATCTACATCACTCCTTATTACCTTCATGTCATGATATTATATGGATGTTCTATAATTAAATTTGTTTTTTCTCTATAATGGACATTTAGGCTGTCTCCAATTTTCTCACTATTGTCAATAATATTACAGAGAATACCCTTATAAATGTGTCTATACAAGATTTTTCCCTCCTGTGAAATGGAACCACATATTATCAATCATTTGACTTTGTACTTTTAAAATTTTTGTAGCTACTTCAAGTTATCCTCCAAAAATGATATATTAAGTTGCACTATCACAAAGGTAAGGAATTGCCCATTTTTACTTATATTTAACAGCAAAGATATTGTTATTTCTTTAGTATTTCCTGAATTTAACATAAACTGTTGTTTTTTAAATTTGCATTTATATATATATATATATGTTTAATGAGGTTCAACAACTTTTAAAATATTTATTGGCCATTTTTACTTCTACCTTGAATTTTTTCATATCCTTTGCCCATTTTTCAATTGATTGTTTAAATTTATTATTGCATTTATTTGTGAGAGACTTAATATAATATGTATATATGTATATCTATATATATACTGTTATTGTTGTTAGGATATCAATTCTCCCCCAAAGTTTTAAGTGATTGCTGATTTTATCAAAAATTATTTCTATTTCTCATCAAATATATCCTTTTTGCTTCTCCATATTTCTGAATTTTCTGTTACAAATATGTGATATTTTTGTTTAGGAAAAGAAAACATAAATATTGCTTTAAAATTACTAGTAGAATTTGCGGGGGTGATAAAATTAAAGCACTGTCAGTCTTGATGTTAAGTTGTAAACCTCCTTTTTCTTCTTCCCCCTTTCTGCAATCAATCTCTGGCACTTGCACACCACACAGAAAGTCAGGTATATAACAAGACAGGCCAGTATGAAAAAGGAGAAAAGAATCAGATTCTTTATGGTATCTATTCAGATTGATCATTGCCTTGTCATACCAATTGTCAAATATTTTAAATATCATTTCTGCCTATGCCAAGTGTAAACTTTATTTAAGGTCTCTTGTTTTACATTTAGAAATAAAATTCTACTCTTGCCCCCATACTATGGCCCTGATGGTAACTAAAATTCATACAGCTTCCAAAACTCACCAAATACGGTCATGCATCGCATCTCATGACGTTCACAAAGATATGAGAAAAGGAGGGTAGTAACTAATATTTGCATTAAGGAGAAACAGAACTGAAACAAAACTAAGATGTTACTCAACTTGTCTAATATTATTCAGTTAATCAAGTGTTAGAACCAGGACATGAACTTAGCTCTTCTGATGCTACCCATCTATCAGCATGGCTTCTCTGTTGAACTGAATTGAATGCTTTTCCCCAAACAATCCCTGCTCTTCACCAAACTCCTGTATTTTATAATACAGTTTACTTTATTTGGAATCCTCTCTTACTAGGATTTCCACATTTAGCAAATAAAATACAAAACACCAGTTAAATTTCAATTTCAGATAAATGATTTTTTAAAAATAATAGGTTTGTCCCATATATTACATATGTCATACTTATTCTAAAATAATATTCATTGTTTCTCTGAAATGCTCCTTTAACTGAGAGGCCTGTATTTTACCTGGTAACCCAATCTCCAGTCCTGTTTGTCCTCAAAGTCTTAGCCATTCTTTAACAAAATGTATTCTTCCTCCTTGAAATGTATTCTAACCTTTCTAACTAAACTAATCACTTTTCTTGTGACTCATTAAATTCTACCTTATATCATAGTTTTGTGGCTTCTCCTTCCTTTCTACTATGTTACAATGACTTTTACAGATACAGGTTATTCATCCTGTAACATCCCAAAACAACTAACATCCTACATAGGATGTTCAAAAAACTTCACTAACTTGAGTTAGTATATGCCAATCTCTAGCTATCATTTCAATATACCTATATGTATTATCTACGACAATATACACTAATAAGAAAAAAAAAAACTGCTTGTACATTTCAAAAGACAAATTGTCTGAAATTAGTTAAATCATAAAGATGTTTGTATATTTGGGATATCTGCATGTTTAGAACAACTTCTTTTTCAAGGTGTTAAGTGGCCAAGGTCATAACCTACCTGGTTTCCTTTTTAAGCTCTTGAGTAAAAGCCTACTTTTCCTTCACATTCTTCAAATAATTGATCATAATCAGGATGAGAGAGCTGAGTCTGATTTTTTAAAAAATCTTAACAATAATTTATAAAGTTTCTCTTACATTCAAAGTAAGTTAATTTCTACATGCTGTCAGTGATATTGAAACAAATAATTGCCTCCATTTAATGTTTGAGTACTCTGTGCCAGGTCCTGTGTTAGAGATAAATGAAGTTACATGGTCCATGATCTTAAAACATTCACATTTGAAATTATATATATATATATAACTATATATATATATGAATTTTTAATGTAGACTCAAAGTCTCAACTTATACTTTACATCTACCTTAAAATTAGCTTAAGGAAATGATGGATGCAAAAATTCAGCTAAACAGATGTCCATCCCGTCCTATCTGTTAATGAATACATATATATATATTAAAATGAAGTTGTGATAATATTGTCATGAAAAAGATATTTTTAACAAATTGTTCAGTGAAAAAAATTAATCATCATGGCAAGAACTATACATTTTTTTTGTTGTTTTTACATAAAATAGATGACTGCGTATGCATAGAAAAAAATTAAAAAAGGCAAATGAAACCACTTCAAGGAAAACGATTTTTTAATAATACTATATTTTTTACATATTTAACTCTTTTTATCTATTTTTCTGGTATACATGTGTACTTTACTTTTCTATCTATCTACCCATCTTCCATTTATATAAAAGTTAAAAGATAGTAAATAAAATTGTTCTAAGTAAAAGTTATACTTGATATTAATAATTATTTTGGATGCACAGATGCAGGAAGCAACACAAATAATGTCACTGAGATTCAAGCTCCTTCTGTGACTAACCTACTCAATGTCAATGAATCCAGTTACCTCCAGGTACAAACGGCAGACTTGAGGATTGGCCACAGAATTTTGATCCAGATGAAGCACTGATGCTGTTAAATGCATCTTGGAAAGGAACAATGGCATGTTTATGCTAGATTAAACACACACACACACACACCAGTCAGAATGACCATCATTGAAAAGTCTACAAATAACAAATGCTGGAGATGGTGTGGAGAAAAGAGAAACCTCCTACACTGTTGATGGAATGTAAATTAGTGCAGCCACTATGGAAAACAGAATGGAGGTTCTTCAGAAAACTAAAAAGAAAGTTGCCATATGATCCAGCAATCCCACTCTTGGGCATATATCCCAACAAAACTATAATTCAGAAAGATACATACACCCTTATGTTCATAGCAGCAGTATTTACAATAAATAGCCAAGACATGGAAGCAACCTAAATGTCCATTGACAGATGAATGGATAAAGAAGATGTAGTACATATATACAATGGAATACTACTCAGCCATAAAAAAGTATGAAATAATGTCATTTGTAGCAACATGGATGGACCTAGAGATTATCATACTAAGTGAAGTAAGTCAGAAAGAGAAAGACAAATACCATATATGATATCACTTATATGTGGAATCTAAAATACAACACAGATGAACATATCTATGAAACAGAAACAAACTCACAGATATAAAGAACAGATTTGTGATTGCCAAGGGGGGGATGGTGAGGGAGGGATTGATTAGGAGTTTAGGATTAGCAGATGCAAACTATTATATACAGAATGGAAAAACAACAAGGTCCTACTGTATAGCACAGGAAACTGTATTCAGTATCTTGTGATAAACCATAATGGAAAATAATATGAAAAATAATGTATATATTTCCATATAACTGACTCACTTTGCTGTATATCAGAAATTAACACAACATTGCAAATCAACTATACTTCAAGAAAATAATTTTTTTAAAAAAATCTTTCTCCTTCTGTTACTGTCTTTATATCAAAATGTAAATATGTCAACTCACCACAGTAGAAGTGTCTTTTTTGAGCTCAGCAAATCAGTTTGGAGTTCAGTTTACCTACCAGGAGTTAAGTTATTTTACCCTTCTTTCTGTGACATCCTTTACTCTAGTACCTGCCTCACACAATATTACAAATATGTAGCTCAGCTGTTCTGTGTTTAGAGTTTATCCATTTGGGTCAGACTTAACTTGTTAAACTCTTCCTCCTGCTGGAGGCTTTTCTGTTACTGTTTTTTTTTTTTTTTTTTTTTTTTTTAGAAAGATATTTCAAAGTTTCTGATACAATTTTTTTTTTCTTTTTTAAAGGGGAAGAGGAGGAAATGAGGAGTCTTTTTTTAATTGATTGATTGATTGATTGATTGATTGCTATGTTGGGTCTTCGTTTCTGTGCACGGGCTTTCTCTAGTTGCAGCAAGCAGGGGCCACTCTTCAACACGGTGCGCGGGCCTCTCACTATCGCGGCCTCCCTTGTTGCGGAGCACAGGCTCCAGACACGCAGGCTCAGTAGTTGTGGCTCACGGGCCTAGTTGCTCCGCGGCATGTGGGATCTTCCCAGACCAGGGCTCGAACCCGTGTCCCCTGCATTAGCAGGCAGACTCTCAACCACTGCGCCACCAGGGAAGCCCTCTGTTACTGTTTTATAGGGTGACTGTTCTCTAGAATTTAGCAAGTCAAATGTATTTAACTTCAATAAAATAAACATTTGTTCCCAAAATTTTGGCATGAGTTTAGCTTAGGATTTATGAGTAAGTAAAGTATATAATTTTTAAAAGAGCAAAATCTATTTGTGTAATAATCTTCACATTTTAAAGAACATATTGAACATGTCAATAAAATTTGTTAAAGTAGACACACAAGTGTTTCTAGATACAAAATATATTTTAATGAAGTGAAATTCTCTTTATTTTTTTTTATTGTGTGTTCACAGAATAGATACAGAATAGGCGTAGCAAAAGAGCTTTCCAGTACTCTTATAAAATATGTGTCAACCATGTTGTATACAGAACACTTCTGTGGGTGAGATGATAGTTCAGTGAGGATGTTGATTCGGTTTGTATCATTGACAGAGACTGCCAACAAGGGTACCACTTGCCAACTGGCACCCATTACCCCGGCTTTTCCCCTTAGAATAATTGCTTATCAACCAGGAATTTCATTTATTCATTGGCACTATAAATTTAACTTCAGTTTTTGAGGCAAGCTCTAATACCTCCAGAATTTTTGTCAATAAAATTATTTGAGATTTTTTATTAGACTATTGTTTGAAAACATGGCATTGTTGGCTGATTTTGTTCCTCTTCACTGCACTAATTGTTTATAAAAATTACACTCCATAAGCTTTTTGAGGAATCAAGTACTTTAATTAGCACACCATTTTAAAAATTGAAGATAAGTGATATAGGAGCCCAGGCACTAGAAATTTGCCTCAAATTATTTTAAACATATCATCCAGCAATCATTATCTCACTAAGTTTATCACAGGTAAAATTCAGAAAGGTTATGGTTTTATTTATATCTACTCAAGTGTGATTCAATGACCTACTAAAGAAGGAGCAGGAAACTCGCTTGTACCTCCGCCCACTCTGATCAATGTGAAATATACTGTGAGGAGTTCTGCTACCATAGGCAATGCATGAGAAGAGAGGGGTGGAGGAGAAAAATCAGCTCAGATCTAGGACCCTGCACTGATATGAAGCAGAACTCTGCTACCACTGTGGGAAAAACAAGAATTCTGAGGGCACTCTACCAGTGAGGCACTGGTGGAAAAGGTCTGCCAGTGAGAGAGCAAGAGAACTAAGACACTCCCCTGCAATGAGTAAAAAAGGAAGAAGAGTTTATTGCTGGGGAAGAGGTAAAAGAAGAGAGAGAATGAGACTTCTTCCATGGCAAAGGCATGTAGGACTTGTTGGGGAGTAACAGAAATGCTAAGAAATACTCCTCAATACTTCAGGCCTCATATTCTGCACAAGACATTAGCTTCATACAACCAAAGAAATGTGAAGCCTCTGGTTCCCTGAAGAGAACTAGTACAACCAGAAACCCACACTCAGCTCAACTTCAACACTGACCTTTTCCTAATGGCAAGAAAAAAAAAGAGGTGTGCACATTTCCAGGTGTAAATATTATTTACCTCAGCCTCTACTGTTCTTTTACTTACAATATCTAGCAGTCTATCAAAAATTATGAGACATTCACAAAAACACAGTACAAGAGTATAACCCATGGCAAGGATTTAGGGTACAAGGTGAGAAACGTGCATGGACAGATGGGGAATTTGAACAGAGATGGAAACTTTAATAAAGAATCAAATGAGGAGATTGAATGAAGATGGCAGAGTAGGAGGACATGAAGCTCACCTCTCCCCACAAGCACATCAAAAATACATCTACATGTGGGACAATTCTCATGGAAAACTAACTGGAAACTGGCAAAAGAACTCCTATACACACAAAACTGCAAGTAAGATTTCCACATAACCAGGTAGTGTGGAAAAAAAGGCATAGGGTTGGGACCTCCACCCCAGGATGGATGTGAAAGAAAGAGAAGCTCTACACAGGTGAACCCTCGCCCTGGAGAGTGAGCAGGTCAAGCTACAGACTGGGCATTCCAGTCCTGGGGTCCTACACAGAAGAGACAAGCTTGCTTAGCTGCTGGGAGAACTGCAGGGATAGACAGGAGGGCTAGGGAAGCTTAGATTCTGCTCACAAAGAGTGTGTAGGTGCTGGCTTGCCAACAATCAGAGTAGAGAGAGCTCTGCACTCGTAGCTGCTGCCTCACTGTGCTCCCCAAACCAAGTGGGGCAAACACCTCAACCCTGATCTCTCCACACCACAGCTGGCATAGGATCTGGGTCTAGCTATGCAGACTGCCCAGGGGCCTGGGGTGTAGTCCAGTTTGGGTGGTGGTGGCCATACCTGGGTCCACACTCCAGGCCACATCTCCCAGCCAAGGGAATTCTCCAGCCCCACCCACTGCATGCTACAGCTTGGTGCAGGATCTGGGGCAAACAGGTTCTGAGAGAAGACTGCCATAGAAGCAGCCCAGATATCTGCCATCAGCATGGCCACCTCAATTCCTGCAGCCATAATGCCTTTACCCCCAGTGCCAGCCTAGCAGATACTCTGGCCCCATCCACTCCATGCTGTAGGTTTACATTAGGTCTGAGACAACCACAACAGGGGAAGGGATGTGACGGGCTGCATGTGAGCAGAGCTGTGGACGCCTACACAGGTGGCACATCATTCCTCTTTTAGCATGTTGGCCTCACTTGCTGCAGTAAACCCCTCCTTTGGGACAGAGCACACTCTCAAGGGGAATGAAGCCTGATTGAGTCCAACCCTCAGGACTTCTACTCCAACATCTAGGGGGCAGAACAGGACCCTGACAGGGCAGCAACATCCACAGAGCATAGAGGAAGTCTCGCCTCACACTCTGCACAAGCTTTAGATATTCCAACACCAGCCACTACCCCAATCATAGTGATAGTGGCCAGTACACCCTGAGGAAAGATGTGGCTGAAGTCCATATCAAAACCAACCCTTGCACTAAAAACACTGAACACACAGCTTACGCAGGGACACTCCCACATAAGACACCCTTTCAAGACCAAAATAAATAACTGTTTCTCCTAAATTCACAGAGACAGAGAAAGTTAAGGAAAATGAAAAAGCAGAGGAAGTACTCCCAATTAAAAGAGCAAGAGAAATCCCATGAAAGAACACATAATGAAAAAGAGCTCATCAGTATACCAGATACTCAGTTCAAAAAGGTGGTAAAGAAAAAAAAAAAAAATTACCTGGATTAAAAAAAGATTATCTTGATAGATAATCTTGTTGATCACTGCAACAAGGAACTAGAAACTATAAAGACAAAACAGAAACAACCAAAAATAGATAATTCAATTTCTGAGATATAAAGCAATCAAACAGCAATGAATAGCTTTCTAAATGACACAGAAGAATGAATAAGTAATCAAGAAGATAGAATAATGGAAATCACCCAATCAGAACAGCAGAAAGAAAAACAAATTAAAAAAAAAAAAAAAAAGAAAGCAACATACAAGAGCTGTGAGATAATATAAAACGTGTCTACCTACGCATAATATGGGTTCCACGAGGAAGAAAGAGAGAGAAGGGGATCAAAAAGGAAAAAGTATTTGAGGAAATTAGTTCTGAAAAATTCCCAAATCTGGAGAAACAGATATCCAGGTAGAAGAAGCTCAGAGGATCCCAAAAAGATGAACACAAATGGACCCACAACAGACATATCATAATTAAAATTGCAAAAGTTAATGATGAAGAGAGAATTATAAAGGCAAAGAGAGAAAAAAACAAAGGGTCAGGTACAAGCAAACCCCCATAGGGCTATCAGCTGATTTCTCTGCAGAAAGTTTTCAGGCCACAGGGAGTGGCATAATATATTCAAAGTCCTGAAAGAGAAAAAGTACAACCCAGGATAATCTACCTGGCAAAATTATCATTTAGAATAAAAGGAATGATAAAGAACTTCTCAGACAAACAAAAATTAAAAGATTCAGCAATACTACACTTACTCTGAAATAAATACTGAAGGGTCTTCTCTAAATAGAAAATAAGCCAGAATCCATAGGACAGGGAAAAATTACAATAGGAAGAGCAAATCTATGATAAGGAATGAACTTCAATTCAGTAAGCCAGTATGTAGATTAAAAAGCAAACAAAAAATTGTAAAAGAGATTACAACAACAATAAACAGTAAAAGGATAAGCATGAAGATGTAAAATAGGAAATCAAAATCACAAAATGTAGGGGAGGGGAGTATAAAAATGCCAATATTTAGAATGTATTTGAGCTTGAATGATTATCAGTTTAAAGCAAGTATTGGCTTGGCCAAAAAGTTTGTTTGGTTAATGAATATGTTGTTCAATAAAGTTCTTAGTGAAATTGAACAATGTGTCTTTTATTTTTAATTAGAATGAATTTTTGGCCACCCCAATAGATATATTTATGGATCATCCCATGGTAACCACAAATCAAAAACTTAATAGATTTACAAAAACCAAAAAGAAAGGAATTCAAGCATACTGCAAAAGAATATCATCAAACCACAAAAGGAAAAACTAAAAGAAATAAACAAAGAACTGCAGAAACAACTTGAAAACAAGTAATTAAATGGCAATAAGTGCATATCTATCTATAATTACTTTAAACATCAATGGACTGAATACTTCAATCAAAAGACATAGAGTGGTCAATTGGGTTAAATAAAATGAAAGAACCTGCAATATTCTACCTCTATAAGATGCACTTCACAGTGAAAGACATACACAGACTGAAAGTGAAGGGATGGAAAAAGATATTTTAGGCAAATGGAAATGACAAGAAAGCAGGAGTAGCAATACTCACATTGGACAAAATAGACTTCAAAACAAAGCCCATAAAGAAAGACAAATAAGGGCATTATATAATGATATATATGATAAAGGGATTAATACAAGAGTGGATATTATGCTTATTAACATATATGCACCCAATATAGAAGCACTAAATATATAAAGGAAATACTAACAAATATAAGGGGAGAAATTAACAATAATACAATAATAGTAGGAGACTTTAATCCTATGCCTTTTTATTGGAAGAGTTAGTATTGCTAAAATGTCAAAAATGGGTGGCCAAAGCAATCTACAGATTTTAATGCAATCCCTATCAAAATACCCAAAATATTTTTTGCAGAACTAGAACAAGCCATCCTAAAATTTATACGGAAACACAAAAGACACAGAATTTCCAAAGCGATCCTGAGGAAAAAGAACAAAGCTGGAGGTATCATGATCCCTGACTTTAAACTATACTACAAAGCTAAAGTAATCAAAAGAGCATGGAACTGGCACAAAAACAGACACATAGATCAATGGAACAGAATAAAAAGCCCAGAAATACGCCCACACACCTATGGTCAATTAATCTATGACAAAGGAGGCAAAAATACACAATGGAGAAAAGAGAGTCTCTTCAACTAGTAATGTTGGAAAAGCTGGACAGCTACATGTAAAACAATGGAATTACAACATTCCCTCACATCACATACAAAGATAAACTCAAAATGCTTTAAATATCTAAATGTAAGACATAATGCGATGAAAATCCTAGAAGAGAACATAGGTGAAACATTCTTTGACATAAATCATAGCCAAATGTTCTTAGATCAGTCTCCCAAGGCAAAAGAAATAAAAGCAAAAATAAAAATGACACCTAATCAAACTTAAAAGCTTTTGCACAGCAAAGGAAACCATCAACAAAATGAAAAGACAATCTACAGAATGGGAGAAAATATTTGCAAATGATGTGACCAATAACAGTTTAAAATCCAAAATATACAGACAGCTCATACAACTCAATATCAAAACAACAAAGAACCCAATCAAAAAATAGGCAGAAGAGACCACTCTCTCCCATCAGGAAAGTTGCAAAAGCCTCTTAGATAGCCACATCCACCAGAGGGCAGACAGCAGAAGCAAGAAGACTTACAATCCTGCAGCCTGTGGAACAAGAGCCACATTCACAGAAAGATAGACAAGATGTAAAGTCAGAGGGCTATGTACCAGATGAAGGAACAAGATAAGACCCCAGAAAAACAACTAAAAGAAGTGGAGGTAAACAACCTTCCAGAAAAACAATTCAGAATAATGATAGTGAAGATGATACAGGACCTTGGAAAAAGAATGGAGGGAAAGATTGAGAAGATGCAAGAAATGTTTAAAAAAGACCTGGAAGAATTGAAGAACAAACACCTAGAAGAATTAAACAACAAACAAACAGAGATGAACAAAACAATAACTGAAATGAAAAATACACTAGAGGAATCAATAGCAGAATAACTGAGGCAGAAGAATGGATAAGAGACCTGGAAGACAGAATGGTGGAATTCACTGATGCAGAACAGAATAAAGAAAAAAGAGTGGAAAGAAATGAAGACAGCCTAAGAGACTTCTGGGACAACATTAAATGCACCAACATTTCCATTATAGGGGCACCAGAAGGAGAAGAGAGAGAGAAAGGACCCGAGAAAATATTTGAACAGAATATAGTTGAAAACTTCCATAACATGGGAAAGGAAATAGCCATCTGAGTCCAGGAAGCTCAGAGAGTCCCAGGCAGGATAAACCCAAAGAGAAACACGCTGACACACATAGTAATCCAACTGACAAAAAGTAAAGACAAAGAAATATTATTGAAAGCAACAAGGGAAAAACGACAAATAACATACAAGGGAACACCCATAAGGTTAACAGCTGATTTCTCAGCAGAAACTCTACAGGCCAGAAGGAGTGGCATGATATATTTAAAGTGATGAAAGGGAAGAATCTACAACCAAGACTACTCTACCCAGCAAAGATCTCATTCAGAATTGACAGAGAAATCAAAAGCTTTACAGACAAGCAAAAGCTAAGAGAATTCAGCACCACCAAACCAGCTCTACAAAAAATGCTAAAGAACCATCTCTAAGTAGGAAACAATAGAGAAGAAAAGGACATACAAAAACAAACCCATAGCAATTAAGAAAATGGTAATAAGAACATACATATCAATAATTACCTTAAAAGTGAATGGATTAAATGCTCCAACAAAAAGACACAGGCTCACTGAATGGATACAAAAATAGGACCCATATATATGCTGTCTACAAGAGACCCACTTCAGACCCAGGGACACATACTGATTGAAAGTGAGGGGATGGAAAATGATATTCCATGCAAGTGGAAATCAAAAGATAGCTGGAGTAGCAATACTCATATCTGATAATATAGACTTTAAACTAAAGAATGTTACAAGAGACAAGGAAGGACACTACATAATGATCAAAGGACCAATCCAAGAAGAAAATATAACAATTATAAATATATATGCACCAAACATAGGCACACCTCAATACATAAGGCAACTGCTAACAGCCATAAAACAGGAAATCGACAGTAACATAATAATAGTGGGGGACACTAACACCTCATTTAAACCAATGGACAGATCAACCAAACAGAAAATTAATAAGGAAACACAAGCTTTAAATGACACAATAGACCAGATAGATTTAGTTGATATTTATAGTACATTCCATCCAGAAACAGCAGAATACAATTTCTTCTCAAATGCATTCAGAATATTCTCCAGGATAGATCACAACATGGGTCACAAATCAAGCCTCAGTAAATTTAAGAAAATTGAAATTATATCAAGCAACTTTTCTGACCACAATGCTATCAGATTACAAATCAATAACAAGGAAAAAATGTAAAAAACACAAACACATAGAAGCTAAACAACACATTACTAAATAACCAAGAGATGACCGAAGAAATCAAAGAGGAAATCAAAAAATACCTAGAAACAAATTAAAACAAAAACACGATGAACCAAAACCTATGGGATGCAGCAAAAGCAGTTCTAAGAGGGAAGTTTATAGCAATACTAGCCTACCTCAAGAAACAAGAAAAATCTCAAATAGACAATCTAACCTTATACCTAAAGGAATTAGAGAAAGAAGAACAAACAAAACCCAAAGTTAGTAAAAGGAAAGAAATCATAAAAATCAGAGCAGAAATAAGTGAAATAGAAACAAAGAAAACAATAGCAAAGATCAATCAAACTAAAAGCTGGTTTTTTCAGAAGATAAACCAGATTGATAAACCTTTAGCCAGACTCATCAAGAAAAAGAGGGAGAGGACTCAAACCAATAAAATTACAAATGAAAAAGGAGAAGTTACAATGGACACTGCAGAAATAAAAATCATCACAAGAGACTACTACAAGCAACTCTATGATAATAAAATGGACAACCTGGAAAAAATGGACAAATTCTTAGAAAGGTATAACCTTCCAAGACCTAACCAGGAAGGAATAGAAAATATGAACAGACCAATCACAAGTAATGATATTGAAACTGTGATTAAAAATCTTCCAACAAAAAAAGTCCAGGACCAGATGGCTTCACAAGTGAATTCTATCAAACATATAGAGAATAGCTAACACCCATCCTTCTCAAACTCTTCCAAAAAAATTGCAGAGGGAGGAACACACCCAAACTCATGCTATGAAGCCACCATCACCCTGATACCAAAACGAGACGAAGATACTACAAAAAAAGAAAATTACAGACCAATATTGCCAATGAACAGAGATGCAAAATCCTCAACAAAATACTAGCAAACAGAATCCAACAACACATTAAAAGGATCATACACCATGATCAAGTGGGATTTATCCCAGGGATGGAAGGATTCTTCAATATATACAAATCAATCAATGTGTTACACCATTTTAACAAACTGAAGAAAAAAAGCATATGATCATCTCAATAGATGCAGAAAAAGCTTTTGACAAAATTCAACACCGATTTATGATAAAAATTCTCCAGAAAGTGGGCATAGAGGGAATCTACTTCAATATAATAAAGGTCATATACAGCAAGCCCACAGCAAACATTCTCAGTGGTGAAAAACTGAAAGCATTTCCTCTAAGATCAGGAACAAGACAAGGATGTCCACTTGCACAACTACTATTCAACATAGTTTTGGAAGTCCTAGCCATGGCAAACAGAGAAGAAAAAGAAATAAAAGGAATACGAATTGGAAAAGAAGTAAAACTGTCACTGTTTGCAGATGAAATGATACTATACATAAAGAATCCTAAAGATGCTACCAGAAAACTACTAGAGCTAATCAATGAATTTGGTAAAGTAGCAGGATACAAAATTAATGCACAGGAATCACTTGCATTCCTATACACTAATGATGAAAAATCTGAAAGAGAAATTATGGAAAGGCTCCCATTTACCATTGAAACAAAAAGAATAAAATACCTAGGAATAAACCTACCTAGGGAGACAAAAGACCTGTATGCAGAAAACTATAAGACACTGATGAAAGAAATTAAAGATGACACAAACAGATGGAGAGATATACCATGTTCTTGGATTGGAAGAATCAATATTGTGGAAATGACTATACAACCTAAAGCAATCTACAGATTCAACACAATCCCTATCAAATTACCAATGACATTTTTTACAGAACTAGAACAAAAAATCTTAAAGTTTGTATGGAGACAAATAAGACCCTGAATATCCAAAGCAGTCTTGAAGGAAAAAAATGGAGCTGGAGGAATCAGACTCCTTGACTTCAGACTAAACTAAAAAGCTATAGTAATCAAGACAATATGGTACCGGCACAAAAACAGAAATACAGATCAGTGGAACAGGATAGAAAGCCCACAGATAAACCCACACACCTATGGTCAACTAATCTATGACAAAGGAGGCAGAGATATACAATGGAGAAGACAGTCTCTTCAATAAGTGGTGCTGGGAAAACTGGACAGCTACATGTAAAAGAATGAAATTAGAACACTCCCTAACACCATACACAAAAATAAACTCAAAATGGATTAGAGACCTAAATGTAAGACTGGACACTAAAACTCTTAGAGGAAAACATAAGAAGAACACTCTTTGACATAAATCACAGCAAGATCTTTTTAGATCCACCTCCTAGAGTAATGGAAATAAAAACGGAAATAAACAAATAGGATCTAATGAAACTTCAAAGCTTTTGCACAGCAAAGGAACTACAAACAAGACGAAAAGACAACCCTCACAATGGGAGAAAATATTTGCAAATGAATCAACGGACAAAGGATTAATCTCCAAAGTATTTAAACAGCTCATGCAGCTCAATATTAAAGAAACACACAACTCATTCCAAAAATGGGCAGAAGACCTAAATAGACATTTCTCTAAAGAAGACATACAGATGGCCAAGAAGCACATGAAAAGCTGCTCAACATCACTAATTATTAGAGAAATGCAAATCAAAACTACAATGAGGTATCACCTCACACCAGTTAGAATGGGCATCATCAGAAAATCTACAAACAACAAATGCTGGAGAGGGTGTGGATAAAAGGGTACTCTCTTGCACTGTTGGTGGGAATGTAAATTGATACAGTAACTATGGAGAACAGTATGGAGTTTCCTTAAAAAACTAAAAATAGAATTACCATATGACCCAGCAATCCCACTACTGGGCATATTCCCAGAGAAAGCCATAATTCAAAAAGACACATGAACCCCAATGTTCATTGCAGCACTATTTGCAATAACCAAGTCATGGAAGCAACCTAAATTCCCATCAACAGACGAATGGATAATGAAGCTGTGGTACATGTATACAATAGAATATTACTCGGCCATAAAAAGGAATGAAATTGGGTCATTTGTAGAGATGTGGATGGATCTAGAGACTGACATAGAGTGAAGTAAGTCAGAAAGAGAAAAACAAATATCGTATATTAACACATATATGTGGAACCTAGAAAAATGGTACAGATGAACCGGTTTGCAGGGCAGAAATAGAGACACAGATGTATTGAATAAACGTATGGACACTAAGGGGGGGAAAGTGGCGTGGGGGTGGTGGTGTGATGAATTGGGAGATTGAGATTGACATATATACACTAATAGGTATAAAATGGATAACTAATAAGAACCTGCTGTATAAAAAAATAAATAAAATAAAATTTAAAAATTCAAAAGAATAAAAATAGGCAGAAGACTTAAATAGATATTTTTCCAAAGACGACATACAAATGGACAACAGGCAAATGAAAAGTGGCTCAATATCACTAATAATAAAGAAATGAAAATCAAAACCACAGTGAATTATCACCCACACCTGTCAGAATGGCTATTATCAAGAAGTCTACAATAACACATGCTGGAAAGGATGTGGAGAAAAGGGAACACTTTTAAACTTTTGTTGAGAATGTAAGTTGGTATAACCTCTTTGGAAACAGTATGGATGTTACTTTAAAAACAAAAAATATAACTTCCATATGATCCAGCAATTCCATCCCTGAGTATTTATCCAGAAAAAAACAAAAACACTAATTCGAAAAGATACATGCAATCCAATGTTCATAGCAGCATTATTCACAATTGTCAAGGTATGAAAGCAACATAACAGTATTTAAATCAACTATACTTCAATAAAAATAGATAGACAAATAAACCTAAGAAATTAAATTAAAAAATAAAAACACTTCCTAGTCTAGAAAAGAGTCAAAAGGAAATTCTAGAAAAGAAAACCCCATATCAGAAATTAAGAATCCCTTTGATGGAATTATCATGACACTTGATAGAGTTGAGAGAAGAATTAGAGAACTGAAGGTTATTTCGATGGAAATTATCCAAACTGAAAAAAAAGAGGAAAAGAAGTAAAACAACAACAACACAATAGTGTATTTAAGAGCCAATGGAAAATATAAACAAGCATACAGGTAATGAATATATTATAGAATATACAACACCACCACAACAATCAATTTATCCTAATTGACATAGAAATTTAAAAAAAAAAATTACAAGGAGAATAATTATTTCCAAATTATCTGCCACATTCACAAAATAGACCACATTCTGGGCCATGAAATAAATCTCAATAAATTTAAATGTTAAAATCATTTTAAACATGTTCTCTGAACATAAGGGCATTAAGCTATACATTTTAAAAAACACAATAATTTTCCATAAAATACCTAGAAAAATCTACAGTGTTTAGAAATTAAGCAACACACTTCTTTTTTTTTTTTTTTAATTTTTTTTTTAATTTATATATTTATTTTTGACGTGTTGGGTCTTCGTTTCTGTGCGAGGGCTTTCTCTAGTTGCGGCAAGTGGGGGGCACTCTTCATCGCAGTGCGCAGGCCTCTCATTATCGCGGCCTCTCTTGTTGCGGAGCACAGGCTCCAGACGCGCAGGCTCAGTAATTGTGGCTCACGGGCCTAGTTGCTCTGCGGCATGTGGGATCTTCCCAGACCAGGGCTCGAACCCGTGTCCCCTGCATTGGCAGGCAGATTCTCAACCACTGCGCCACCAGGGAAGCCCAACACACTTCTAAAAAATCCATGGTTAATGAATTTACTTAGTGAGAAAACATTGTAAATTAGATGGATCAAGAAAAACTACAGAATATGCAAGTCACCAATATTAGGAATGATTGAGGGAATATCATTACAGACTCTACAGAAATTAAATAAATAATAGGGATAAATATGAACAACTGAATGACAATCAATTCAAGAATTTAGGAAAATAATCAGATTTCTTGGAAGATGCAAACTATCTAAGTTTATTCAAGGAAACATAAATAACCTGCATAGCCCTATATTTATTGAATAAATTGAAATTATAGTAAAAAATTTATTCAGACAAAGTTTCAGACCAAAAAGTCTTCACTGGGAAATTCTACTGAACATTTAAGTAAGAAATAATACAGTTTTACATAATCCCTTTTAAGAATGGAAGAATAAGGACAAGTATCCAACTCATTTCATGAGACCAGCCATACATTTGTTCCCAAAACACAGACCTTACCAAAAATAAACAAAAAACAGAAATCAAAATCTATAGACTATTTTTCCTCATGACACAAAAATCCTTAAATAAATTACAAACATTATATTATAAAATAAACAATCATTATATTATTAAAAATTATAAATAAAATCTAAAATGTATAAAAATGACAGTACATCTTGACCAAGTAAAATTTTATTTACTTATTCTACTGATAAAAAGTTGATTCAAATTTGAAAGTCTTCAATGCATGTCACCATATCAAGACACTACAAATTGAAAATGTTATAAAAATCTCAAAAGATGCAGAAAAAACCTTGATAAAATTTAATGTCAAATTATGTTGAGTGCTAAGCAAACTAGCAATAGATCAGAACTTCCAAAATCTGATAAAAGGTATCTAAGAAAAATATATAGCTAACATCACATTTAATGGTGAAACCTTGAGTCTTTTCTTACTGAATATGTAGTAAAACAAAGGTGTCCAGACTTACAATTTCTACTTAACATTAATAATGGGAGTCATAATCATTTACAGAACCTTTAATTTTCTTGCAATGTAGCAAGAAAAATAAATTTAGAACACAATTAATGTAACTATCTTGTTTCATAGATGACGTGGTCATCTATGTAGAAAATTCTAAGGAAAATACAAATAAACAGTACTAGAGCTAATAAGCAACTTTATCAATATCACAGGACAGTAGGTGAATACGCAAAAATGTAATACATTTTTATATTTAGCAAGGAGTATGTGGAAATTTAAATATGAAAACGATACCATTTAGAATAGCATAAATAGACATAATTAGGTAATTTTGACAAAATATGTGTAAGACCAGTAAATTGAAAATTACAAAATGTTGCTGAGAGACATTGAAGAAGAGTAAAATACATAGAGATCTATACTGTGTTCATATTTCAGAACACAAGATAAGATAGCAATGCTCCTTAAATTGATTTACAGATTCATTGTATTCCCAATCAAATCCCAGGAGGCTTTTTTTTTTTTTCTGCAAAAATTGACAACATGATGATAAAAATTATTATGTAATTCACTTCCAGTTTCCTGTTCTGAATGTCAGGAGCATGGAAATCACCACTGTGTCCTAACAACAAATAAAAAGTTGACCAGACTGAAAAACCAACAACTCTTCATGGATCCTTAAAAGAAAGGAAGACTTGGTGTAAATCATTGTTCCCCAAGATTAGAGATATACAGGCAATTCCTGGGTGTCACAGCTTATGGAAGCAGTGATTTAGGAGTAGAACCACCTAGGAATCAGTGCCAGGGTAGGAAAACCTGAGTTGTAATTGATGAATAGCTGGATGCTCAGTATGGGTAAGTCTAAGAGTTAAAAACTTCAGGGGGACCCAGTCATACAGAGGCTCACAAAATATTGATATTTACATCCAGGACCTTGACCAAGTTCCCACAGTAGTGCGATAGAAAAATCCTCTCACGATTCCATCAGGAGAAAGGGAAATAGAATTATTTTGAAATACACCAGAGCATTTTGTTCTTCTTAAGAAGGCCTGCCCTCAGGGGAACTAATTAACAAGAGCCTAACCGTTAGAGTGTTATCAGAGCCTAACTGGCCTAGAGGAAGGGAAATACCCAACTCCAGCCCACTCTAGTCATCCTGTCCCACCTATGGGGGAAGAAAAAAAAAAAAAATCTAAGAAACACTGGCAAAGTTCTCAGTTCAGAGGCACAGGCACACTATAAGACTGAGACCTAATTATAGGACTACAGAACACTTTCCTCCCCCACCACCCCACCACCTCACTACAACATTACCAAAGGCCTATTTACAGCTGTTTCTTTTACCTAGTACATCATGTTTGGCTATCAAGAAAAAATTATTAGGCATACCAAAAGGCAAAAAAACACAATTTGAAGAAAAACAACAAGCATCAGAACCAAACATGGCACAGATGTTGAACAAATGGGCAATGTAAACAGAAAGATGGAAATCTTAAGAAAGAAATAAAAATAAATACTGGAGATCAAAAAGACTCTAACAGAAAAGAATACCTTTGTTAGGTTTATAATAGACTGGATATGGCTGAGGAAAGATCTTTGAGCTAGAAAATACATCAATAGAATCTTCAAAAATTAAAAGGTAATAAGAACAAAGACTGAAAAAAAAAAAAACAGAACTGAGTATTCAAGAACTGTGGGACAACTATAAAAGGTTAACACATGTGCATAATGGGAATACTGGAAGGAGAAGAAAGGAGATAGATAGGAGCAGAAGAAATACCTGAAACAATAATGACTAAGAATTTCTACAAATTAATGTAAGACAACACACTACAGATCCAGGAAGTTTAGAGAGCACCAAGCAAAATAAATGTCAAGAAAACTACATCTAGACATATCATTTTCAAACTACAGAAAATCAAAGATAAAGAAAAAAAATCCTGAAAGGAGCCAGGGAAGGGGTGGTGAAGGAAATACTTATATAGGAGCAAAGATAAGAATTACACCCAGCTTTTCAGAAGCCATGCAAGCAAGAAGAGAGTGGAATGACATTTAAACTGTTGAATTCAGTATCTAAAAAAATTATCTTTCAAAAGTGAAGGAGAAATAAAGACTTTTCAGACAAACAAAAATTGAGGGGATTTATTTCCAGTAGACCTATTTTGCAAGAAATGTTAAAAGAAGTTATTTAGAGAAAAGGCAAACAATATAGGCCAGAAACTTAAATCTACATATGGAAAGAAAGAACATGAACATCAAAAAAAGAGTAAGTAATGGTAAAATAAACTTTTATTTTTCTAATTCTTGATTGTCCTAAGCGATAAGTGTTTCTTCAGAATTATAATACTGAATATCATATTCAATTATATAAGCTT
Organism: Balaenoptera physalus; assembly: GCF_965194825.1. Classification (NCBI taxonomy): domain Eukaryota; kingdom Metazoa; phylum Chordata; class Mammalia; order Artiodactyla; family Balaenopteridae; genus Balaenoptera; species Balaenoptera physalus. The sequence goes on from NC_138895.1 coordinate 27,744,952, forward strand.
ATGTATATATCTTATGTCCATATATATGCTTACGTATCCTTATAGATAAGTAAAATGAATGACAACAATGATGCAAGTGTTGGGAGAGAGGAATTACAATTATTTTGTTATCATAAACTAATCACACTATCTGTAAAGTAGTACAATGTTACTTCTGTGTGAACTTGGATTAGCTGTAAATTATAACGCAAACTAAAATATGACCATATAGAAAAGTGTAAAAATAGTATAAACAATATGCTGAGAAAGAAGGCAAAATGGAATTACAGTTGAACCTTGAACAATGTGGGAGTTAGGGGCACTGACACCCCAGCAAGTCAAAAAATTTGGCTATAATATTACAGTCAGCCCTCCACCTCCGAGATTCCGCATCAGTGAATTCAACAAATCACAGATCCTGTAGCACTGTAGTACATATTTATGGAAAAAATTCCATGTATAAGTGAACCTGTGTCTTTCAATCATGTGTTGTTCAAGGGTCAATTGCATATAAAATGCTCAAATAAAACCACAATTGGTAGGGAAAGTTGGAAGACAAAATTAGGAGCAAAGAACAAGAGCAACAAATAGAAAACTGTAACAAATATAGTAGATAACTAGTTTACCAATATCAATAGTCACTTTGAATGTCATCAACCCAAATGTATCCATTAAAATAGATAATGGAGATTGTCAGGGTGGACCAAAACATAAGACTCAACTATATGTTTTCTCCAAGAAACTTACTTTAAATTTGAAAACACATATAGATTAAAAGTAAATGGATAAAGGAAAATATACCATGTTAATCAAAAGAAAGCAAGAGTAGTTATATTAATTTCAGACAGAGCAGAATTCAAAGCAAGGAAAGTCATCAGGGATAAAGAAGGGCATTACATAACAATTCTTAATGTGTACGTGCTTAACAACAGAGCATCAAACTATGTTAGCCAAAAACTAATAGAATGGCAAAGAGAAATATCTGAATGCACTATCATAGTTGGATACTTCAAAAATCCTGTATCAGAGATGGACAGATCCAGCAGGCAGAAGATCAATAAGGGCAAAGATGAACTCAACCACACCATTATTTGACTGGATATAGTGGACATTTATGGCTTGTTTCATTCAAAAACAGCAAAACACATCCAAGAATTCATTCTTTTCAATCTCTTATAGAACATTAACTATGATAGACCACATTCTGGGCCATAATGCATACCACAACAAATGTAACAGAATAGAAATCATACAATGGTTGCTCTCAGATGATGATGATATTTAATGATGATGATGATATTACTAGAAGTAAATAACCAAAAGACAAACTGGAAAACCCCCAAATTCATGGAGATTAAACAAGACATGGTTCAAAGAAAAAATATCTCAAGGAAAATTTAAAAAGTATTTTGAGCTTATATGAAAATGAAAACACAACTTATAAAAATTGGTAGCAAGCAGTGAAAGCAGTGCTTAGGAGAAAATTTATAGCATTAATGCATATATTAGAAAAGAAGAAAGGTCTAAAACCAATAATATAAAGTTTACACCTTAGGAAACTAGAAAAGAAGAGAAAATTAAATCCAAAATAAACAAAAGAGAAGAATTAATAAGAAGTAGAGGAGAAATCAATGAAATGGGAGTAGGAAATCAATAGAGAAAATCAATGAAATCATATGATTCTTTGAAAAGATCAATAAAATCTGTAAGTCTCCTGCCAGGGTAACTAAGAAAAAAGGAGAGAAGACACAAATTACTAATATCAGAAATTAAAAAGAAGGCATTCCTAGACATCTTATAGACACTAAAATGATATTAAGGAATACTGTGTACAACTCTATACCCATAAATTTGATGAACTAGAGAAAATGAACTAATTTCCTGAAAGGCACAACTGCCTAAACTCATACAAGAAGATATAGACCATCTAAATAGGCCTATATCTATTGAATAAATTGAATCAATAATTAATAACCTTTGAAAATGGAAGGCACCAGGCCCAGGTGCATTCACTAGTGAATTCTACCAAACATTTAAGGAAGAAATTATACCAATTCTCTACAATCTCTGTCAGAAGATAAAAGCAGAAAGAACACTTCCTAACTCATTCTGAGGCCAGCATTATTCTAATACCAAAACCAGACAAAGACATTACAAGAAAAGAAAATTGCAGACCAATATCTCTCATGAACATAGATGCAAAAATCCTCAACAAAAAAATTAGCAAATTGAATCTAACAATGTCTGAAGAGAATTCCACACTGCAACCAAGTGAGCTTTATCCCAGTTATGCAAGGCTTGATCAGCATGTGAAAATCAAATAATGTAATCCATCACATCGACAGTTTAAAACAGAAATCACTTGATCATATCAATAAATGCAGAAAAACATTTAACAAAATCCAACATCCATTCATGATAAAAACTCTCAGTAAACTAGGAATAGAAGGGAACTTTCTCAATTAGACAAAGACTATCTACAAAAAGTCTACAGCTAAACACCACACTTCATGGTGAGAAACTCAAAGCTTTCCCTCTAAGATCAGGAACAAGGATAAGACATTCCTTCTCATAACTGCTTCTCACCATCACACTGGTAGTTCTAGCTAATGAAAAAGGCCAAAAATTAATAAATATATAAAAGATGAGAGGCCAGCACAGTGGTGTGGTAACAAAGCAGATCTCTGGGAAGAAAAGAAAGAAAAAATAACCTGATTGTAGTGTTGGCTAATTTCTGTGGTGTAAATACTTCCACCATGGGGAAAATTTCACCATACCACTGAATATGGAGTTAGACGTAGAGTTGGACCTATGGAACACAGGGTGAGACTGGATTTTCTGGTCTTATACATACTGGTTCCATCAAGCTGCTGAGTCAACACCCAGCAAAATATTTTATTTAAAAATTTCTTGTGTCTTTCCATTTGCTTGAGTGCAAAGGTGCCCACAACTTGCACTTGACCTTTTTCAATCTTATGAACTTGAGGCAGTAGGCTATGTCCCATAAAGTTCCCAAAGTTCTTGGTTCTCTTGGGTACATAGTGTGTGTCTCCTCCAATCCAACCAGGTCAATGGTGATATGTTGAATCTAAATTCAATGCCCAAAACAGCCATCAGGTCCTGATTTTTTCCAACATTCTTGCTCATGACATTTCATGGAGCTTTATTTTCACTTTTATTCTCACTCTCCTTATTTCAGATAGAATTCCTATAGTGACCAGGCTCTTTTTAATGGCTCTTCCACTACCTACTCATTTAAAATCTCCCAGTATTGTTTTCCCCCCGATCAGATTCTTCTTGGTTCTTGCCTCTTAAACTATACCTGAGCTTATATTGTCATGCACACCCCTTGTATTTTTTATTAAGATATAATTGATATATAATCAAACCCCTTGTATTTTATCTCTATTTTTGTCGGTATCAACCTTCAGACCACAATTTATGCTTCCAATTATCCACACATTTTTTTACCTACTATTTCTTCTCTGAGCATACCATTCTGTCTGTACCAATAGCAGTGTATTATTAAACTGTGACTGGAAACTGACCATGTTGCTATGAAGGCAAAAAGAGTTAGAGGTATAAATATAAGCATATATAAAAATGCTCAGTGTATGTATAAACTAAAATGTTAATAGTTTTTTTTTTCAAAGTTATAAGATTGTGAATGGCTTTTTTTTTTTTTTGTATTTTCCACTTTTTCCATAGTGAGTATGTATCACTCATATAATGAGAAAAAATGTAAATGATGTCCAAAAATTACTTTTTTAAAGGAATATAATGTACTCAGTTTAGTTATTCCTTTTAAATATAACTCAATGAGCTGAAGGAATCATTGGTACACTATCTTTAACAGGAAGAAAAAATATTTCTTCTTCTATTAAATGAAAGGGCTGATTTAGCCATTAAAACCTGTATGAAGAAATATCAGAGAATAGCAAAAGTTTTGATTAAAACATCTTGAAGTTGTGGGGAACTATAAAAAGATTTTACAATTAGCAAATATGGAAAGGCAAAAGTGACTCAATGAAATATTCAGGCTGCTCTTCTAAAGTAATGATTTTCAAAATCTATTTAGTCATAGACCTCTTCCTTCAAAGAAATCATACCTGGAGAGCTAAGATACAAAACAGGCAAAAAGAGAGCTGCCGTTGTTGAAATAAAGATGGGGAGACCCTCAGCAGCAACCCCTTCTGTGAGACCCTGGGGCACAGTCTAAAATTCACTTTTCTGGAGTATAGAAAAGAGCAATAAAATTAGAACTGAGAATATTAATAACAAGCAGGCCCTAGTATATACAAGTATTGTTTAATTCCATGGGTATTAAAATATCCCAAATCCTTGAGCTGAGTCTGTGAACAATGACAGAAAAGAAAGAAAAAAAATAAAAAGAAAGTATCCAGAGCCCAGAAGCTTACCCTGGCTAAAGAGTAGAGATTTATGCTGGCAGCAATTAATGAAAAGACAAACAATGCTGTGTTGCAAGAAAGCAAAAAAGAACACATTTTCATAATCACTACCTCACAGGGAAAAAAAAAAAAAAACACTTTGATTTTGAATACACAATTGTATAATACAAATGTGGTGTTCACAAGGCACAAGGAGAGCCACATAAGGTTTACGTCTTTAAAGATCCACTTATTCACTGGAAACAGCATTATGTACATAATACACAATATAAAAATATGCACAGGCAATTGTACCACAAGATCAAAGTTAAGCATGACATTTCTATAGAATGCTGGATTGAAGAGGAACAAAACCAATTCCAACTAATATAAACCAAGTAGAATGTGCTGCATACAGTTCTAATTGTATCTTGAATGAATAGGATTGACAGGAGGGTTTAGAAAACTTAATTATTCTCCCTTTGACCATTCAAACGCTTCCTGTGGGTTAGGTTATTCCCCTGACTCTGTATGAGATCTAGTGCAAGTTTATTATCTCAGATAATAAAAAGACCTCCAGATTCAATGATTGGTATATTCAGTCCTGTATGACAAAAATAAATAAACTCCAACTTTCATTTAAAGGTAAATCTCCAGTTTAGGTTCAATACCCTGTATCTCCACTCTTTGTTTTAGAAAAGAAAAGGAAAGTTAGTTAAGGAAAAGAAAGGGAGAGGAAGACAGAGAAGGGAAGGGAAGGAATGTCTCCCACCTTCATTGAAAAGATAAAGCTCCCTGCTGACTTGAACCTGCTTCAGGCTGGCAGGCTGAAAGTTGAGGGTCCTTAGTAACATTTCTCTTTCCTGGTAGCCAGTTCCCCACCCATGCTCTTCAGGCTGCCTCTGACTTCCCCAAGGCTGAAGAGGAGGAGGGAAGGGATGGATAGAGGTAAGGGAAAGAAAAAGTCACACTTAACCAGTATCAATCTAATCTGATCTCCATTTCCTATGACCTGATCATATGTTTAAAGCAGACTCTTTTCTCTTAGCATCTGTCCTTTCTGGGTTGTACTAACTGCAGCTGCCATGGGAAGGGGCTACCCTGTCTTTGGCTTGCTGCTTAAAATCACCCATCAGGGTCTGCATCTGTCACCTCATCTGACCAGGACACTATTTCTACATCTGACTGATAAGGATAGAGTAAAGGGACAAAGTAGGTAATTAAATAGTTAATCCCACTAGGGGATTGTAAGTAAAGGAGAAAGTAAGGGAGACCCCTGTAAGTTAATGATCATTCAAGAAAGCAGGTTTGCTTAACCACAAAACCAAGCAGGCTTTGCTTAGCAACAAAACCATGCAACAGAAGCATACCCCAAAACAATAAAGCAATGGTGGCATGAGACCCACATCCTGCCCAGTGAGCTCAGTAAGTTAATGACCCCTAGGATATACTCTTTGCACACATAAAAAACAATAATTTATGGAAAGGTGACATTTCAAAATGAAAGACCCTCATTGTACTGAGACCCAAAATAATTTTTCCATAGGGCCATGACAGTCCTGGCTGGACCATGTAGGGACAAGAAATATTACCTGTCCAACCTGGAGGAGGAGGAGCTGATGATGAAAACTTGACATCTACTCAAGAATTTGGAAGAGGGTGGTCTTTTCCCCCTCCCCACTTTTCCTTAGATTATAAAACTGTAGCCCACTAAGTTCTCAGGGCACAGCACCCTCTTACCTGCCCGTTTGTAAGCCTCACAAGCATTCTATTCTAATAAATCACTTTTTTTTTCTTACATTTATCTTTGTTTATTTAAATTTTGCATTCACCAAAGTTTGTTTGTTCTTTTTCTTTGATTTTTTTGGATACAATTTCCTTTGTTTCAATTTTTCTTTTTGTTTCAAATTTAAAATTATGTTTCTTTTCCCAACGATTGCAATTTCATTAAAATGTGTCTAGATGTGACTATATTTTCAATGCTATCCAAGACTCATCTCTGTATTAAAATCTGGGAAATTATCCACCATTTATGTCTTTAAATATTACCTCTTGCCCATTCTCTGTTCTTGCTTTCCATATAAATGAGAGAGTGTCCAAGATGAAAGCCACAGTCTTTTTTTTTATCTTTTTTCAAATATGATTTCAGAAAAGGCATTCCATCATTTCTATGGTATTCTACTTTGTAAAAGTTAGTCCAATAAGTCTAGCCCACACACAGGGATACGAATCCAGGACACAGATATCATTGGGGATCATTGTAGAGACTGCCTACCACAATAATTAAAGTAATAAATCACTTCTTAGCTATCACTTTGCTTCTCACAGAATTCTTTCTGCACTGAGACATAAAGAACCAGAGCTCCTAGGAGTCCCCTGAAACGCCACCTAGCGGTTTCAGACCTTGAACCCACCATCAGTGCTAGCAAATTAATCCCCATAGAGCCTGTTCCCTGCTGCCCTGGCTCCTCCTGCCACTCTTACCTCTAGTTCCATTTGGTTATGGGCATAATTCAGACATTTGTCTACTGTGTTTCCCAAAATCCAAGGGACAGGGGGTTAACTCTCACCTGAGGTTAACTCTCAGGTTAACTGTCCTTCTTGGGGCTCCTCTCCCTAAGGGCTTGGGGTCATTAGCAAGCAAATTCTGCTCATCCCCACAGGAGTGGGAGGTAGGTGGGTCCTGTCACAGCACTGAAACAGCTTATCTAAAGAAATCCCCTCACTAATCCTCAGGCCACTTCAACTTCAATCCTTTAATACCTCAAGTATTTTTTTTGTAAATTTTATATTTATTATAACAAAAATGACATGTTCATTTGTGCATTCTGCTTTAATATAACTCTTGGTATGTAAATGATTTAACTGAATTCTAACAATCATGCTAATTGTGGCAGCAGTAAGGAACACAATTAAAAGTGTCTGCAAAAGAGGCTGGGTGGTCACAGTAGAGGAAGAAAAAGGGTCAGAGGCCCCTCAGGTGCAGGTTCGTTTCCAGTGGCCTAAGGTCCACCTTTTTGAAAAGCAATGCTCTTAGCAATGCTCAGGCTCATCATTCAATGAACTAAAAAGTTGGGGGATGAGGGGGGTGTGGGCGGGAAGGTGTGTCAGAGGGGAAGGGAAGGGAAGTCAGTTGTTTGCATATCTATAAAACCAGTCTTCAATGGCTCCTTTGCAGTCCCACCACTTTATTTGGAAAGTGGGAGTACTTATGACCTATGGATTTGTATTTGCCCTTGGAGCTTGAACCAAAACTAGGACAAAAATAGTGCCATTTTAACATCCTATAGTATTAACTAATGGAGCAAAGATGATTTTCGTCCTGTGCACATGAAATACAACTGCCACAGTGGTGCCAGAAAACCATATCTGAAATGAAAACATGATTATAATGATAGAGAAACCTATAAGTTGGACTAGTCTCTTCACAATATATAGGAATTGCTATATTTATATATATGATCCTGGTAACACAATAAATCATCTTTTTTCAGTACTCTTAATTTTAATTAATAAACTAATAAAATAAAGTTTGAAGGACAAAAATTAAATTAATTAAGCAATTGTCTCCCTGAAGTCAAATTTTATTACTCACCAACACACCTCACATGCACACACACACACAAACTCAAACACATGTTGTGCTGATTAAACTGATGGCTGTTTTCTGTGATTTGGAAATGGTTATGAACATATAAAGATTCTCAGTGTTTCTTATGGTTTGCATAATGACTCTGATACTTAGGATACCACAGTAAAACAAATCCAAGCACAATATATGTAGAGAAACAAAAGTAAAGTGGATAATTGAAACAATTATCTTGAGATTTCATGCCTAATTTGCTGAAATAATCCCTGAAATATCCAGATAATAACAATTACAGGCTATTAGTATAAAAGCTTCTGGAGAGAGGAGTCATCTCAAACCAATACCCCACTATCTGGCAATGAAATGTTGTTTTTTGAGGAAACAAGGCTTTTTAAATTTTCTGTTTAACATATGGTTACAGAAGGCAGGTCTCTTCCTCCAGGAAAAATCACTAATGAGCATATGCTAAAAAAGCTCAAATTTGGTGGCAGGATCTGAAGATGCAGGGCAATCTTACCTGGCTTTACCACTTGATAATAGGAAAAAACATTTAAAATTTTCTGAAAATTTTCCTTCCAGGTATTGATTCCTCTATTGTTTATTTCTCCTTCTCTACCTCCTTTGCTTTGTATTCTAGTGAGTTGGTAAGTATGCAGGGATGTCAGAACACATTTTTAAATAAACTTAAAAAATTTTAGAATAGTTTTAGATTCTCAGACAAGTTGGAAAACAATTTCCCTTACCTCCTTACCCAGCTTGCTCTATTATAACAGCTTACGTTACCAGGGTACATTTGAAACAACTAACACTGGCTCATTACTATTAATTCAACTTAGATTTCACAAATCTTTTTCTGTCCCAGGATCTAGGGCACCACATTACATTTAGCAGTCACATCTCTCTACTTGCCTCTGGTCTATGACAGTTTTTCAAGTTTTCCTTACTTTTCATGACCTTGAGAGGTTTTTGAATACCAGGAAGTTATTATATATAAAAACTCTCAATTTCTGTTTGTGTGATGTTTTTCTCCTGGTAAGGCTAGGGTTAGAGGTTTTTAGGAAGAATATCATAGAAGTGAAGTGTTCTTCTCACAGCAGAGTAAGAGTACAGGTTATCAACATGACTTATCCCTGACAAAGGTCACCTTGACCACGCGGCCAAGGTAATGTTTGCCAGGTTTCCCCACTGTAAATTTAATTTCCTCTTTTCATACTCTTTTCTTTAAAAGTAGTCATTTGGTGCAGTCAACACTCAATGATGAGGAAACTAGTCAAAACACATTTTAAAGTGCATAATTGTCTTTAATTACAAAGTAATTTTGAGTCTGATTCTTCCACTAGACACAAAATCTATAAGTTTAGCTGCATCATATTTTGAGAGGAAAACAGCAATTCCATGTAGATTTTTATATTGTTCCATGTAGACTTTCAATTCAAATATTTTTGCCTTCTCAGGGGTTAATGCAGTATACACGTGTTTGTGTATCTACATGCACAAGAAATTAATGTAAATATTTCAAATATAAATTTTTTAGCACTTAAAGGAAACAGTGCACTTATAAATGCACAGTACCGAATATCTGACAGTAATTTGGCAGTATACCAATTATCTTAAGACCTGAGTATACTCATAAATAATTTATCCCAATATTTATAATAAACATTTATTTTTTATTGTTTTGAGTGCCATTCATTAATATCCATTCTTTGTCAAATAAAACAATGGAAAATAAAGCAAATATAAAGAAAATTAAAATTGCCCAAGATGTAAATGCATAAAATTGTAAACGCCTTGCATCAACTATATGTACTTATAAATCTTTCTATTCAAAATGCCTTTCAGAGTGAGTACACTTTTCCTTTATAGTTGTAAATATCAGTGTATTGTCCAAACCTTAGGTCAACTTGTCATAAATAATTGGAGACATTTTCTCAAACCTACTGAACATTCACTTATGCAATCAACAAATATTTATTGATCTATCGAATACTAACTACATGACAGTCACTCTTCTAGGTATTTGAGTTTTAGGAAAAGTCGCCTGCCCTTTCAAGGTCATATTGGAGCATATTAACAGGTACGCCCAAGATTATTTAATTATCAAGCAAACATGTCCTTGTTGATATATGCACTTTCTTAAGGAGGCTCATCTTTTCATTCACTCAGCATGTCCTATGTGCATCCCTTTAAAACATTTTGCAAAATAAAATTTAAAAAAATGTTAAGACCTTTCTAGGGACTCACATTTAATAGGCAGTTGGGGTTATTACTAATATTTAAGATTTAATGTTTTGTCCCTGTCACCTATAGTCAACAAAAAGAAACTCATGCAGCATTTTTTGTAAACCCCTTTTCTAGTTATAATTATGTTATTTCCTCCATATTATTAAATATTTTCAACATTATTTAAATGGCATCTGTCATTTGCAATTTATGTTTCTCCAATTTTCCTTTATAGTCAAAAATTCCATATGTATTCATTCTTTTAATCAAATATTTGATAACTTCCATGATTTCTTAGGAAAAATTCCTAGAAAATAAATGTTGGGGTCAAAGAACATGAATTTTTTAAGACTTTTAATATATTTTACCAACATTCCCTCTGAGTAGATTATTGATTTTGATTTTATTGCTTACTAAAATGTATTCACCTCTTTCATTTCTTGTATCTTATTTATCCAAATCATTAGTTGGATCCTGGACTGGCATAGTTCATTTTACAGTTTATAGCAGGGTTTATTTAGGCAGTTCTCCACCTACACTATAGGTAATAATTGCTCACTTCTTATTTTATTGATTCTTAATATAAAACTGTCTGAATCAGTTAGATCTGGCAGCTTACATGCTTTCATTATGTAAAACATCCATGCTTTTTAGTATTTCTCACTGCCTTCTTTATATATTTTTCTCTTTTTTTCCTAGAATAGCTTTAAACTACTATTTCAGGCTGCACAGTAGGCCCTGTGATTCAGAGATTCAGCATTTCTGCTTTCAACAATTGGACAATGACCACTGAAATCTAGGTCACATAATTATTGAAATTTTGCCAAACAGAAATTTGAATGGTGGCAATGTGAGTCATTTAGTTAATGCATCTGCATCTCTCTGCACGTCTTATTTACTGGCATCTCTGTTATCTCTAGGGAAAGCACTAATTCTTATTTACTGTGAGAAAAAAAGCCTGAAAAAAAATTCACCTTATAAAGTTGGAGCAGAAATATTAGACAAAACAATGGGTTTTTAAAAGGCTGTGGATATCATTGAGAAAATAGAGAGTCTTGGTTAAATAAAGCAGTGACTTTATTAAGATCCACAACCAAGTTGTGGATCTTATCTAAGCTATTTTTACTTTCATCTCATGTTGAGTAGAGAAACCAGAGCAGTACGTGCCACTTCTCAGCAAGGGCCTTGACAGTATGTTGCATCAACTTAGAGGTAATACCCGAGAGACTTTAAATACTACTAACTTGTGTTTTGAGGGTATTCACAGCAAACACGTACCTCTTGAAGAAAATACATTCCAGGTTAAACCCAGGAACCTGCACAAACATTTCCACAAAGGTTCTGAACAAAATAGTACTGTGAATAAAAGCTGATATTGAGAATTTTAAGAAGAATTTAATTGGAGAAGCAGCTTTTGCCAAATATGTACCTGCTAAGGCTTAGCCTCCCAAGCCAAAAAACTTCACAGAAGGGAAGGTCCAGAGGCCAGAAAGAGTCAGTGAGGACAAGCCTGTTTGTACTGGAAGAAAATGCCTTCCTGACTAGGCAAGCATTTAATCCATGCACTGCTCAGCTGTAATCATCATTCATCACCATTGATTCACTTTGCTGACTCAGAGAAGTTCAGAGTTAGGTTACTACAGTAATAATGTAATGTAATGTGGAGTTTATTTTAATGGCAGAATTAATTTTAACACCTTTATAAATTACTTTATTTCTGTATTTATAGAACCGTTAAAGTTTTGAAGGGGTCAGTCATTTTTTTAGTTATACTTTACTGCATTTATAAAAAAAATTATGTTATGTTGGTATGGGTGAATTAACAGATTTCAAAAGCTCTAAGGGTGTAGCACTCAAGAATATACTCTTTTCTGAAACATAAATTATGAGTTCCTCTACCCTCTGCAGCATTTACAAGTTTATTCTCACACTTAAGTGAATAATTCTTCCCAACACTTGCTTTCTCATGGGAACCAGCAAATTCTCGAAAAATCTAAACATCTTTAAAAGGTAAAATGCCGATTAACCAAAGGTAAAACTAGTCTTTTTTGTAACTGCCTCCATTATTTTTCTTTTTCATCCATCATGCCCTCTTGCTTTAAGCAGGGGCTGTGAGCAGCCAAAGAAGATATGAATTACAGAAGCAAAGTTAGAAAAAACAGCCTAAATAGCTCTTCTCTCCACTGGGTAACGTGTAAGAACTATATGTAAAAGCATAAAAGGTAAACTTGCTTATCAAAGAAGGTATTGGAAAAGAGGCATGCTGCATGATAATTATATGTTAAGATCTTAAGATTTTATATGATGATATCTTAAACTCATCTTGGAAATTAATTGAGATATTTTCTTAAGAATAATTACTTCTAAGACTATGGACTCTAGAAAAATCATAAAGATGCTGTCAAACATATTTCAGTAAGCAGCAAATGAACCTCACTTGCAACCATAAATCATTAATCTTTAATCACCAGCCAATTTCTCAGTAAGCTCATTGGCATAGAAACCGTAAGATACTCAAAGGATAGTTCTCGCCAATCTGGCATGCATGGTTGGCTTGTGTGTTTAATTACTGTTTATGCATCGGCAGGATCCAGGCTTTTGTATGCAATAAATAGAATGTAGTCATAGTGTCCAGATGGTTTTAGATGCAAGGCCCAGGGAGCATGTTTGGAGATTATAGGACTGATTTACTTTCTGTTTGCACCAGTTCAATTGTAAAACTCATGCTAACAGTATGCATATCAAGAATTCTGCATTATGGAAATAAATGCAGTGCTATATTGGTTACTTTGAAAGACATTTAAATTTGACTTTACCTTATCATCAGAAAATTTAAAGAAGTTCTGAAGCAAAATTAATGTCTTTGTTTAATATTATGTTCTTTTATTTTTGAAGGAGATAGAAAGAGAATACCTACTTAGAGTCTAATCACTACCCCATAAAATGGGTTTTTTAAATAAATGAATATATGAAAAGATGTTTTCTAATAACACCTCAAAACAATCCTTTCACAAATTAAAAAATTCTCATTAGTCATGGTAGTATTCTTAATAATAAGTTGTAGGAGTGATAAAAGTGTATCCACTGACTCATTTTCTCCCACTCTTTTGACTTAATTCCACGTTATAATATTTTTAATGACAAGATCTGAAATAAAAGTGAATTAAATATTATCTATTGATAACTATTTTATTTTCCTCATATGAATTATTTTTGTTTTTGGAAAATTCAGATACAGGTTGTTAAATGCAAGTTTTGCTGAAATAGTAGAACATTTTCAACATATGGATAATCCAAAATCCTTCAGTGTCATTGTAACTGGTTTGAATCATGAGCTTTGCCGCCACTCTTTATGAAAAGGAGGAGGAAAATAAAATGTTTTTTAAAGTTTAATACTATTTTAAATGACTGGTTTGAGGACTAAAATTAGAATAAGCTGAAAAAAAAAAAAGAGGATATTCTGTACTCAATTTCAAAATCTATAAGAACATTTCTATCCAGGAGTCTGTAATTGAATATTTACAGCTGTTTGCTGAAAAAAATATCTATAAGAAAGAAAATTGTTCTAAAACTGGCCTTTGACAGAATTTGTGAATGGGTAGAATCTATTATCCCTCTGGGAAGTAATTAGAATTCCTATTAAAATGTCTTAGTAGAGACACCAATTATTTCAGAGTCATTCTGAAAAACATGTCTATTTGTAAGTCATTCTTGGGAAGGAGCCTAACCAGACTTACAAAGAGATTGTGGTTTTTAAGGGGAATACAGTTTAATAATGATCATCTAGCTATTCCATTTTCCCTATAAAATGTCTTTAGCTTATGATTTGACAGGTTTGAAATACAATTTATCAGTGTTCTTAAAGGTTTGTCTGAGAAAATGTATTAACACCTACCAGGAGGTGCTGATGGGGGACCTCAACACCCAAGGGGTTAGGAGGAACCCCCTGAGTGACCAGTTAGGACATGGGGGGGATTGAGGGGGCAGAAGAAATGGAGGCCAGATGGGACCAGTGCCCCTGAGGGGTGGCTGGGGGAGAGGAGGGGTTCCCATGCCAGGAAGGACCATGGGGGGTTTGGAGGATGGGGGAGAGGTGGTTAGTGTTTCCCCTGACCACTCAGGCTCTGGGAAGGATGCTGGGGTCTGGGGCCTGATCATCTGCACTCCGAAGCCAGAGGCACTCTGGGGCCCCTCTTGCAGCACTTAGCCTAAGCCCTGCCCCACACTGCCCCCCAGGGCCTTTTCCGGCCACGTGTGTTCTAGACCTAGACCCCGCCCCCACCTAAGACCAGCCCCACCTAAGCACCTCCTCCACCTAAGCACAATCTCTCCCCCCCCAGAACCAAGGCCTTTTCTGGCCATTTTTTTTTTTCTTTTTTGCTATTGGGGTTCTGTTTTACCTTCTGGTTGTTGTTTCATTTATATTTTTATTTTTTCTAACATATCTGTTAGTTTTCTAATATTTTATTTTTTGCTCTTTATTATTATTCGCTTTTTTTTTTTTTTTGCCATATGTAAAAATTCTTGGGAAGGTAAAATTTTCAAAGACTGAACCAGGAAGAATTAGAAAATATAAGCAGACCTATCACAAGTAATGAAATTGAAACTGTAATTTAAAATCTTCCAAGAAACAAATGTCCAGGACCAGATGGCTTCACAGGCAGCTTCGAACAAACATTTAGAGAAGAGCTAACACTTATCCTTCTCAAATGCTTCCAAAAAATTGCAAAGGAAGGAACACCCTCAAATTCATTCTACAAGGCCACCATCACCCTGATACCAAAACCAGATAAAGAAATCACAAAAAACGAAAATTACAGACCAATATCACTGTTAAACATAGATGCAAAAGTCCTCAACAAAATACTAGCAAACAGACTCCAACAACATATTAAAAGGATTGCACACCATGATCAAGTGGGATTTATCCTAGGAAAGCAAGGATTCTTCAATATATGCAAATCAAACAATGTGATACACCATATTAAAAATTAAGGAATAAAAATGATATGATCATCTCAATAGATGCAGAGAAAGTTTTTGACAAAATTCAACACCCATTTATGATAAAAACTCTCCAGAAAATGGGCATAGAGGGAAGCTACCTCAACATAATAAAGGCTATATATGACAAACCCACAGAAACATCATTCTCAATGGTGAAAAACTGAAAGCATTTCCACCAAGATCAGGAAGAAGACAAGGATGTCCACTCTCACCACTCTTATTCAACATAGGTTTGGAAGTCCTAGCCACAACAATCAGAGAAGAAAAAGAAATAAAAAGAATACAAATTGGAAAAGAAAAAGTAAAATTGTCACTGTTTGCAGATGACATGATACTATACATAAAAAATCCTAAAGATGCCACCAGAAAATTACCAGAGCTCATCAATGAATTTGGCAAAGTTACAGGATACACAATTAATGCACAGAAATCTCTTGCATTGCTATACACTAACAATGAAAGATCAGAAAGAGAAATTAAGGAAACAATCAATTTACCATTGCAACAAAAAGAATACAATACATAGGAATAAACCTACTTAAGGAAGCAAAAGGCCCGTACTCAGAAAACTATTAAACACTGATGAAAGAAATCAAAGATGACACAAAGAGATGGAGAAATATACCATGTTATTGGATTGGAAGGATCAATATTGTGAAAATGACTATACTACCCAAAGCAATCTATAGATTCAATGCAATTTCTATCCAATTACCAGCAGCATTTTTCACAGAATTAGAACAAAAATTTTACAATTTGTATGGAAACACAAAAGACCACGAATAACCAAAGCACTCTTGAGAAAGAAAAATGGAGCTGGAGGAATCAGGCTTCCTGACTTCAAACTATACTGCAAAGCTACAGTAATCAATACATTATGGTACTGGCACCAAAACAGAAATACAGATCAATGGTATAGGATAGAAAGCCCAGAGTTAAACCCACACACCTGTGGTCACCTAATTTATGACAAAATAGGCAAGAATATACAATGAAGAAGTCAGCCTCTTCAATAAGTGGTGCTGGGAAAACTCGACAGCTACATGTAAAAAAATGAAATTACAACACTACATAACACCATACACAAAAATAAACTCCAAATGGATTAAAGGTCTAAATGTAATACTGGACACTATAAAACTCTTAGAGGAAAACATAGGAAGAACACTCTGACATAAATCACAGCAAGATCTTTTTTGACACTCCTCCTAGAGCAATGGAAATAAAAACAAAAATAAAAAAATGGGACCTAATTAAACTTAAAAGCTTTTGCACAGCAAAGGAAACCATAGACAAGACAAAAAGGTAACCCTCTGAATGGGAGAAGATATTTGCAAACAAAGCAATGGACAAAGGATTAACCTCCAAAATATACAAACAGCTCATGCAGCTCATATTAAAACAACCAACAATCCAATCTAAAAATGGGCAGAAGACATAAATAGACATTTTTCCATGAGTACATTCAGATGGCCAAGGGACATAAGAAAGGATGTTCAACATCACTAATCATTAGAGAAATGCAAATCAAAATTACAGTGAGATATCATGTCATACTGGTCAGAATGGCCATGATAAAAAAATCTACAAACACTAAATGCTGGAGAGGGTGTGAAGAAAAGGGAACCCTCCTGTACTGTTGGTGGGAATGTAAATTGATACAGCCACTCTGGAGAACAGTATGGATGTTCCTTAAGAAACTAAAAATAGAACTACAGTATGACCCAGCAATCCCACTACTGGGCATATAACCTGAGAAAACCATAATTCAAAAGGACACATGTTCCCCAACATGGAAACAACCTAAATGTCCAACAACAGATGAAAGGATAAAGAAGATGTGGCACATATATACAATGGAATATTACTCAGCTATAAAAAGGAATGAAATTGGGTCATTTTTAGAGATGTGGATGGACACAGAGTCTGTCATACAGAGTGAAGTAAGTCAGAAAGAGAAAAACAAATATCATATTTTAATGCATATATATGGAATCTTGAAAAATGGCACAGAGGAACCTATTTGCAGGGCAGGAATAGAGACATAGACATAGATAACAGACATGTGGACACAGGGAGGGAAAGGGAGTGTGGGTTGAATTGGGAGATTAGGATTGATATATATACACTACTATGTGTAAAATAGATAGCTAGTGGGAACCTGCTATAAAGCACAGGAAACTCAGCTCAGTGCTCTGTAATATACTGGATGGGTGGGATGGGGGGGTGGGAGGGAGGTCAAAGAGGGAGTAGATATATATATATACCTATAGCTGATTCATTTCATCATACAGCAGAAACTAACACAACATTGTAAAGCAATTATACTCCAATTAAAAAAAACAAAACAAAACAAAATCAAAGCCAAAAAGCAAAAATGAAGAAAACAACAACAAAAAATAATCGATCAATATATCTAACTTAAGGACCAAGCAACTAACAGAGAAGTAATATGTTTGCATAAGAAATAACAAAAACAAAACAGTAAACAGACTCACACACCTACGGCCACTTGATTTATGGCAAGGTAATCCTGAAGTATATTGGGTAAAACATGTTCTCTTCACTAACCCTTGAATCAATTGTATATCCACAAGGAAAATAATTAATCTTGATCCCTACCACACACCATACATAAAAATCAATTCCTATGACTAACAAATCCACTCCTTGGCATGTACCCAGCATAAATGTGTTAATATAGGTACAGAAAAAATGAAAAGAATGTTCATAGAGGTATTCTTTGCCATGGCCCCAAACCGTAAACAACTCCAACTTCTATTGGCATAAAATAACAGCAATTTGTTCCTGGCAAACTTTTGGAACACAATTTGTGCATCAAAAAATGTTAAGTATTTTTTAAAGTTTTGGCCATATTATTCTTCTGAAGTTTTTGAAGTTAATAAATTATATCAAGCTGGCACATTCTCTGGATACCTTGAGTACTATTCATAGATATTTGCTGAATGAGACAAGCATAAACATAGGCTGGAAAGAGTACAACAGATCAGATATTTCTATCTATATCTGGGTGCCTGGTTAGAAAGAACTTTTGTAAAGATGCCAATTAAAAGTTGCCAGATGCTTCTTTATCTACCTGGATTTTTGGAGATTATATATATTATTATTTTATTATATATGTTATTATCTTATAATATATGTAATCTCCAGAAATATGTAAAATATTACACATTTTAGACAATATGCATTTATATAGTATGCAATATAAAATATATATTATATATATTTTATATATCATATATTTTATATTATATTCAAGTTATGCTCAAAGGTGACTATATATGTGTGTGTATATATATATATAGAGAGAGAGAGAGAGAGAGAGTCAACTTTGAGCATATCTTCTATGTACTGTGAAGAATTGGTTCTAGGATTAAATGGTTTAAAAACTTAAAAAACTTCAAACTTAAAGAAATAGTTATTCTTAAAGTTGAGAAATTGAAAAAATACAAAATTACACTTGAGTGTAATATAAACTCATTCCTGTAAAATAAACTGATTCCCAGATGCCATACACATCTTAATTTGTTTTTCCTCTGGCTGTAATGGCTTCAACTTGTAGTGCCACCACCATCCTCTCTACTTATCTAAGTTCGTTCATCAGTTAGTCTGCATTAGCATTTCAAATAGATCTAGAGACCATGCAATGTGGATTCAAACATATATATATATATGATATAAAGTTTCCTATCCTCAAGATGCCTTCAGTCTATAGTATCAAATCCATTTGTAATTAATAATTTGAGTACAGAGAATTCATTTTTATTCTGGTATAGCAGAGGAAAGATGGCATCCCTACTTCCCTTCTCAGAAATAACTTAACAATTGACTAGAAGAGCAAGGACCAAATATCATCTTCTGTGAAATTAAGTTTTATCTATATTCCTGGACTACAATAGCAATCGAGGTCAAAAAGTAATATTATAAGACTTTGAGAGAGGATGTCCATCAGACATTGCTAGTAGAGAATCCTACTCTGAGGAAAGTGGCACACGCCTAAAAACAAATAACTCCTTGTTTAGAACAATGAACATCATTACAGGTACCTGCTGTAAGAACTTCCCTGAACCAACAGACAAGTCAAATTTGCAGAAAGAGGTTTGTAGAGGAGGTGTGGTGAAGAAGACAATGCTGTCAGCACATCTATGGCTTCCAAGCTCTGTTCGTTGTTGCATGGAGAGGTATGACACCTAAAAGATCCACCCCGCCTTCACACACACACACACAGAGACACAAATATGTGTCACAGAGGATTTGTACTAGCCAGAAACTAAGCTTACTCCCTTCTCAACATAAACATCTTGGTTTAAGAAGAATATACCTCATAGAAAGGTAAGTAATAATCACAAAGAAACCAAAGGGAGTATAAGATGCTCCATGACAAAAGGAAAAAGGGAACAGGAAAGGCCAATGGCAAGTACAAAACATTGGCCAGAAAAATCTCTTCACACCGTAAATGAAACGAAATGCTCATGAATGAAATGAAATGCTCATGTATATGAAATAACAAAAAATTTCATGTATAAAAGACCAAAGCACAGATATAAAAATTCAGGGTTAATATGGCAAGTCAACAGGAATAATTAAACCATGAGCTGGTAGAACTCAGGAGAAATAGAATTTTAAAAATTAAGTGAGTGGATATGTCAAATGCTATAAACTATTTGACGTTGGCTAGGATGACAGGATAAGTCTTCAAAGAAGAGAAAAAATTAATATAGTTATTAAAGGATGAACAGAATCGAGGTCAATCTGGAGACAAAAATAAGTCTAGTCATATATAACATGTACAAAGGCATAAGTGTATTTTCAGGGAACTAAAAATTGTTATCCACATCTGAATACAGGATATGAGAGAGAGAAAAGTGGTGAATGGGACTGGAATTGTAGATAAATACTGGATTTTGAAGAGTATTTTTTTGCCATGTTAATAAATGTAACTTCATGTTATTAGTGAAGAGGATCTGCTAGTGCTTTATATCAGAGATTTCACATGATCATTTGTATTTTAGAAAGATTATTATATCAACAGTAAGGGAGGAGGATAGATTGGACTGAAAATAGGGAGTAGACAAAGCTATGAGTATAATGGCCATTCCTTTCAATAATCTAGATAAAATATAATGTCATAATTGTATATATTGACTATAGGGGTAGAAAATAATGGAAAAAAAGAAATGTTTAATAAATAAATATCCACAAAACTCCTTGGTCAATTGAAAACAGTACGAAAGGAAAAGGACTTAAGAATGACACTAAGTTTCTGCAATGCTTGACTGGTTGTATGGCATCAGAGCAATAACTATAGACATCCTGCAGGATATACAGGTTTGGTGGAGGGAAGAAAGAGGAAGAGATAATGAGTTACTCATAAGGGAGTATATTGTAATAAATCGAATAATCCAAATTACTAAACTCTAATAAAAGATGATAAGGTATCAAAGCTGACTACCATAATGATATTGGCAAATTTTGGCTGTTGGTAAAATAAGAAAACAATCCATATGTTTTCACATCAGATTTCATAAAGAATTTTCATCCAGCATGGTTTTAAATGTCTTAAAATATTAAAAATCATCACGAATTGTGTGTCTCTCAGTAGCACTAAGTGCTTGAAGGAGAATTTGCACAGAAATTAGGTAATTTTGAAAAGTAAATCTTTAAGGAAATCAACCTAAATTACAGAAATCATGTTATAGGCTTGGTTAGGAAACATGAGTACTCTCTACTTAAGAACAACATTACCTTACTTTTTTTTTTCTAAAGTAATGTGTTCTTTGTAACTTTATAATATCAACAATCCTAGATAATAACAACTGTTATTCTATTTATTTCAATCTTTTCATTTAACTTTTACTTTCATGTTGATTAATACGATGAATATAATCTAGATTTTCTGTTGTGCTATATAAATTTAAGGATACCTCTTTTCTTGGTGAGTATAGTTGCTTTACAATATTATATTAGTTTCAGGTGTACAACATATGGACTCAATATTTTTGTAGATTATACTCCATTTGAAGTTATTACAAAATAAGGGATATATTTCCCTGTGTTTAAAATATATGCCCATTGCTTATGTATTTTATACATAATAGTTTGTATCTCTTAATCCCAGACTACTATCTTGCCCCTCCCATTTCCCTATCCCCACTGGTATCCACTAGTTTGTTTTTTATGTCTGTGAATCTGTTTCTGTTTTATTGTATACATTTGTGTGTTTTATTGTTCCGATTCCACATACAAGTGACAACATACAGTATTTGTCTTTCTCTGACTTTTTCACCAAGCATAATATTCCTTAGATACATCCACTTTGTTGCAAATGGCAGAATTTCATTCTTTTTTATGACTGAGTAATATTCCTGTGTGTGTGTGTGTGTGTGTGTGTGTGTGTGTGTGTGCGTGTATGCACATTTTCTTTATCTCTTCATCTGTTGATGGACACATGGATTGCTTCCACATCATGGCTATTGTATAATAATAATGCTGTTATGAACATTGGGGTGCAAGTATCTTTTTGATTTAGTGTTTTATTTTTTTTTCAGATGTATACCCAGGAATGGAATTGCTGGATCATATGGTAGTTTTATTTTAGATTCTTTAGGAACCTCCATACTGTTTTCCACAGCTGCTGCACCAACTTACATTCCCACCAACACTGAACAAGAGTTTCCTTTTCTCCACATCCTCACCAGCATTTGTTATTTGGAGACTTTTTCATGATACCCAATCTGACAGGTGTGAGGTGATATCTCATTGTGGTTTTGATTTGCATTTCCCTGATGATTAGCGATGTTGAACAACTTTTCATGTGCCTGTTGGCCAACTGCATGTCCTCCTTGGAAAAATGTCTATTCAGGTCTTTGGCCCATTTTTGAATTGGGTTATTTTTTTGATATTGAGTTGTTTGAGTTATTTATATATTTTGGATCTTAACTCTTTTTGGTCATATCATTTGCAAATATTTTCTCCCATTTGGTAGACTATCTTTAAATTTTGTTAATAATTTCCTTTGCTGTGTAAAAGCTTTTAAGTATAATTAAGTCTCATTTTTTAAATGTTTGCTTTTATTTTTTTTGCCTTAGGAGACAGATCCAAGAGAATATTGCTATGAGTTCTGTCAAAGAGTGTTCTGTCTATGTTATCTTCTAGGCATTTTATGATTTTCAGGTCTTTCATTTAAGTCTTTAATCCATTTTGAGTTTATTTTTGCATATGGTATGAGGAAATGTTCTAATCTCATTCTTTAACACGTAGCTATACAGTTTCCCCAGCACCACTTACAGAAGAGTCTTTTTCTCCATTGTTTATCCTTGCCTCCTTTATTTAGATTAAATGAATACAGGTGCATGGGTTTATTTCCAGGCTCTCTAGTCTGTTCTATTGATCTATAATTCTGTTTTTGCACCAGTGCCATGCTGTTTTGATTACTGTAGCTTAGTACTATAGTCTGAAGTCAGGGAGTTGATACCTACAGCTTTGTTCTTTTTTCTCAAGAATTGCTTTGTCAATTCAGGGTTTTTTGTACTTCATTATAAATTTTAAATTCATTTGTTCTAGTTCTGAAAAAAATGTCCCAGGTATTTTGATATGGATTGTGTTAAATCTGTAGATTGCTTTGGGTACTATGGATAGTTTAACAATATTAATTATTCCAATCCAAGAACACAAGATATCTTTCCATTTCATTGTATCACCTTCAATTTCCTTACTCAAAGTTTTATAATTTTCGGAGTATAAATCCTTCACCTCCTTGGTTAAGTTTATTCCTAGGTATTTTATATTTTATGATGCAATTTTAAGCTGGATTTTTTTAAACTTTCTTTTTCTCCAAGTTCATTATTAGCATATAGAAAAACAACAGATTTCTGTATGTTAATCTTGTATCTTGCAATTTTACTGAATTCATTTATTAGTTTTAGTATTTTCTTTGGTTGCGACTTTAGGATTTTCTACATATAGTGTCATGTCATCTGCAAATAGTGACAAATTTACTTCATCCTTTCCAATTTGGATGCTTTTTATTCCTTTTTGGTGTCTGATTGCTAAGGCTAGGACTTCCACTACTTTGTTAAATGTAAGTGGTGAGATTAGGCATACTTATTTTGTTCCTGATTTTAGAGGAAAGGCATTCAGTCTTTCACTGTTGAATATGATATTAGCTATGGTTTTGATATAAATGGCCTTTATTATGTTGAAATATGTTCCCTCTACACCAACTTTCATGAGAGTTTTTAATATGAATGGATGTTGAATTTTGTCAAATGCTTTTTTTGAGTCTATTGAGATGATCGTGTGATTTTTATCTTTTCTTTTGTAAATGTGGTTTATCACATTGATTGATTTGCAAATATTGAAGCATCCTTGCATCCCTGGAATAAATCCTATTTGATCATATTATATGATCCTTTTAATATATAGTTGAATTCAGTTTGCTAATATTTTGTTGAGGATTTTTACATCTATATTCATCAAAGATATTGGCCCTTAATATTTTTTTTTTCCTTTTTTGTGGTGTCTTTGTCTGATTTTGGCATCAGGATAATGGTTGCTTTGTGGGGTGAATTTTGGAGTGTTTTCACCTCTTCAATTTTTGGGAACAGTTTAAGAAGGATAGGCATAAGTTCTTCTTCATATGTTTGGTAAAATTCCCCAGTGAAGCCATCTGGGTCTGAAATGTTGATCTCTGGGAGATTTTGTGTGTGTGTGTGTGTGTGTGTGTGTGTGTGTGTGTGTGTGTTTGTGTTGTTTTGTTTTGTTTTATAGATTCTATTTCACTTCTTGTGAACAGTCTCTTCAAATTGTTTGTTTCTTCTTTACTCAGTTTTGGCAGGCTATATGTTTCTAGAAATTTCCATTTCTCCCTTTATATCTGCTTGTATTTGCTTTATATATTTAGGTGCTCTTGTATTTGGTGCATATATGTGAACAAGTGTAATATCCTCTTCTCGTACTGATTCTTTTATCATTATATTATGCCTGATTTGTTTTTTGTTAAAAACTTTGTTTTAAAGTCTATTTTGTCTGATATGAGTATTGCTACTGCTGCTTTCTTTTTATTTCTGTTTGCATGAAATATCTTTTTCCATCTGTGTGTGTCTTTAGCTCTGAAGTGAGTCTCATGATAGCAGTATATACATGGGTCTTGTTTTTAATCCAATCAGTCACCTTATGCCTTTTGATCGGAGCATTTAGTCCATTGACATGTAAATTAATTATTGATAGGTATATACTTATTGCCATATTATTTCTTGTTTTCCAGTTGTTTTGTAGTTCTCTACTCAGTTCTTCTTTTGTTTCTTCCCTTTTTGTTTGTTTGATGATTTTCTGTGGTGTTATGCTTGTGTTCCTTTCTTTTTGGTTTTTGTGTATCTATTGTACGTTTTTGATTTGTGGTTACCATGGAGTTCATATATGTTGACCTATAACTATATCTACTTATTTTAAAGTGGCAGTCATTTAAATTCAAACACAATCTAAAAGACCTACATTTTTTGCTCTGCTTCCCCACACTTTGTATTTTGATGTCCTATTTTACATCTTCATGTTTATCCCCTTTAATTTTAAATGATAATCTTGCTGAGCAGAGTATCCTAGGTTGCAGGTTTTCCCTTTCAGCATTTTGAATATATCATGCCACTCTCTTCTGGTCTGCAAAGTTTCTGTAGAAAAATCAACTGATAACCTTGTGGGGGTCACCTTGTATATGACTCTTTGTTTTTCTCTTACTGCTTTTAGAATTCTCTCTTTAACTCTCTCCATTTTAATTATGATAAAATTATGGTGTTGGTCCATTTGGATTCATCTTATTTGGGACCTCTGTTCTTCCTATACCTGGATATCTGTTCCTTTTTAGGTTTGGGATGTTTTCAGCCATAATTTCATCAAATACATTTTCCAACCTCTTCTATCCATCTTAACCTTCTGGGACCCCTATAGTGTGAATGTTGATACACTTGATGTTATCCCAGAGATATCTTAAACTGTTCTCATTCTTTTGATTTGTTTTTCTTTTTGCTCTTCTGAATGGATGATTTCCATTATTCTATATTTCAGATCATTCATGTGTTCCTCTGTATCACTTAGTCAGCTGTCCTTCTAGTGTTTTTATCATTTCATTTATTGTATTCTTCAGTTATGACTGGTTCTTTTTTTATATTTTCTAGTTCCTTGTTAAAATTCTCACTGTATTTGTATATTCTTTTCTCTGACTCAGCATCTTTATTTCTAGTGCTTTGAATTCTTTTTCTGGTAAATTATTTAATTTCGTTTAGTAATTTACTTTTTCAGAGGTTTTCTTTTGCTCTTTCAATTGAGACCAGTTCCTGTTTTCTCATTTTGCTTAACTTTTTTTAGGTGAAAGAGTTACCCATTCCATTCTTGAAGCAGTGTCCTTATGTGGGAGCATACCTATATAGTCTGCGTGTTCTCAGGCTTTGGTGGGAGATCTGGATTTCATGTGAACACAAGTTATGTCTTTCCTCAGGGAGTGCTGGCAGCTATCACATTAGTAGGAAGTGGGGCTGGAGGAGGGACTAGGGCCCAGAGCCATGTGTGAGGTGGGGTTTCCCTCTGCTCAGTGGCCATCACCACCTTATCAGGAGCAGGGGCAGATCCCAAGTTGCTGGAGCAGAAGACCTTAGTGTCAGGTCCAAGTTGGCTCTGTTCCCTTCAAATGTGTGCTTTCCCCTCTCCCAACACCAGCACCCCTGCCCCAGAGGGGAGCAGTGCTGGAACAAGAAGGGTCTGTGTGAGCTCTTGGCTTGTGATGGGTAAAGACTGTGGTGGTCTAGCCACAGACAGAGGTTCAGGCTGCCTCTGATGCACTGCCCATGCAAGTACCAGTAATGGCTGCCCCTTCCCCACTGAGACACTGCTTTGGGTCTAAGTGTGTACCATGGCCAAACTCTATCCTCAGTCTTGGCAGCCCTTGCTCCAGTGTAGACCTGTGACATGAAGTAAACAGGGCTGGAACATTTGCTCAGCTTAGGCTAGGGTGTATGGTCGGTGGTTGCAGGAAACTGGGCAGCCACTGAAGCATTTTCAATCCACCATCTCTGCCCCACCTCTGGAACAAGTCAGTGTGCATGTGCTCCTCACAAGTGAGTGCAAGCTTCCCACAACTGTCCTGTTAGTCCCACTGGCCCACCAATCAAACAAGGGGGCTCATATTCCCTGCATCAGACTCCATGGCTGTGGGCACCCCACATGTGGCTCAGCCTGCTCCCTCCCCAGGGCAGTTACACACCCCTGTGATCTCCCTTTCCTTCTAAGACCCCTCCCAGACACACAAATCCTTACCTGATTTCTTCTCTTCCCTTCCTTCCCAATTCCATGTGGATCTTTCTTACAACCTTGGTTGTACAGGAGTCTTTCTGTCAGTTTCCAGTTAGTTTTCAGTGAGAATGTTCCATGCGTATGTGTATTTTTGATGTGTTCATGGGGAGAAGTGAGTTCCAAGTCCTCCAACTATGCCATCTATCTCTTCACATTACTTTTGTGAGTGAAAAATGTTGCCTGCCATATCAGTAAACAAAGGATGTTGCAGCCATCAAGCCATCACATTACAGCTGTCCCAAAAGTGAGCCCTGAGGGAACTCAGGATAGAAACAGGATGCTGCCATTGAGCCATAAGCCACTGCAGCCACCCCCAAATGGTGCACCCTGAAGAGGCTTAGGATGGGAAAACACAGGATACTGGCCACAGATAGCTGAGGTACATATCAAAGGAATGATTTCAATAAGGCCAGAATTTTGTATCTTCCCATACCTAGAAAAGTGCTAATTTCTTATCTTGAGATATCTGTTCTCTTTAAGAGTAATCTTTTGATTTTTGTTTGTTTGTTTGTTTTGGTGTTCTTTGCTGCAAAAACACCTATATATCCTGTCTCCTCCATTACCTCTTCGGAGCAGTCTCTCAGAGCTATCTGAGGACCTGCACCCCGGGCTTAAGTCCTCAGTTTTGTCCACCAAATAAAACATAATTCTCAACTTTCAGGTTGTGTATTTTTTTTCAGTCAACAATTTCAAGTATAAAGGTTGCAGAAGATTTGTCATCAGCATGCAAGATCTCAAGAAATGTTTTCTCCATGAGCCTTCACTTAAAATCTATTAAAGAATCAGCTTCAGACAACCAAAATGACTGCAAAAACTTTGATGTTAATGATGATAAGAATTATAGACATAGTGATTTACCTATAGAATCAAAATTAATGTAGGCTTTAAAGGTGAGAGTATAAAATATATCAACAGCATGTTCTGACGATGGGTACAATAAAACTGTGAATAAATCATAGAGAATGAGGAGAGCATTTGCAAAAATGACTTTTTTAAACTAAATTGGTGCTAATGTTGCTATTACTATCTAAATGTACTTTGTATGTAATGTACCATAAAATAAACAATTCTAATTTTATCATCCCCAGTATCCTTACAATTCAAGACATCCAATGTGGGGGAGAGGAGGTATGTATGTAAAAAGGTAGAGGTTAAGATTTACTGAATATCAATAGGAATTTCAGGTAAAATCAAAAGATGCTTTATTTTTTAAATATATACATATCTATGGCTTTGTCTACATATGTGTATATGTTCATATAGATAGATGATAGATTAGATAGATGATAGATAGATAGATAGATGGATAGATAGATAGATAGATAGATGATAGATAGAACACTCATATATTTTCTAGTTCTGTTCACTGGAAAATTCTTGAAACCATGATCAACCCATCAGGAGTGAAACCCCTTTTCTCAAACTGTAATCTCTAAATACCATCTCCCACTAAAAGGAACCAGGGCTACTTGGATAACTGGCTGATTCCAGGTCTGAGGCAGGAAATGTACAGTATTCTGATAGCAAGACATTAGAGCAGAGATATAATTGATGAGGGAGAGAATATGCCAGGTTTCTGGGAAAGAGCATTCTAGACAGAGGGAACAGCAAGTGCAAAGCCCATCGGTAGGATTGTTTGCTGTATTGAGAAAAAGTTAGGAGATCCTTGTGGCTGTGGCTTAGTAAGTGAGGGTAAGTGTGGTAGGAGAAGGGGGATGGTTTGGAGGTGGGCTAGATCATGAATGACTTTGTAGACCATTTTAAACAATTTGGTTTTTCTCTGAGAGAAATAGTTCATAGAGTTATTTTGAGCAGAGAAGTAACATTATCTGATGTTTAGTTTTAAAGGGATCGCTCTGGCTGCTGTGTCGCAATACATTATTGGGGGAAGAGTAAAAACAAAAGCAGAGAGACCAGTGGGAGCCTACTGCAGCAACCTGGGCAAGATTTAGTGGAGGTGTGGACCAGCATGAGAGACAAAGTGGTGAGGAGAAGTGGTAGGGTTCCAGATATCTCTTGCATGTACAGTCAGTGTGTTTTGTGATGGCTAAATGTAGGGTATGAAAGAAAGAGAAATATTAAAGATCATCCCAAGGTCCTGGGCCTCATCAGTTATAAAAATGGAGATGGAAATTCCTGGGACAATGAAGACTGATGTGTTATGAGGGAATAAATCAAATGTTAAATTTTGCATAATTGTTCACTGTTATTAAAATTATACAGAAATATTTGTTTTAAAATATTTATTTTTTCCTACCACTACATTTGACAAAAAAATTATAGTCAATCTTTGCAAACGCAACTTTAATGCCGCAGGCTTTGTCAAAATAAGGGCAATTCTTTGAGCCATCTAACACATTTTAAAGAGTATATCAACTTCACTTCTATATGAGTTGTGAGAATTAGGTCTGATATTGTCCCTGGAGATTTGATCATATATATATATATATATAAGACTTTTTTTGAAATATTTGTCTTATAAATGTGAATATGTGATCTCAAAATATAAACTGCTCATTACACTATAGTAAATCTTAATACAGTTCTATAAAGTGTTCTTAAAGAACTAAATAAAGCCTTCTTGAAGAACTAAGAAGTAATTACTGTGCTATTATTTTTAAAGAAACTAATATCACTCTTGGAGAGTTACAGTTGAGATTAACTCATAATGGTACAAAGAAGAGTTATGCAAAGTCTCCCAGTGAAACAGTACTCTGAAGTAAAGACATTCTGGACAAAATTGAAAGTATTCATGTATTTAAAGAAAGAATGTGACAAACAGAAAGCGATTGATAACCTAAGGAAAACTAGAGAAAGAATAACAGTAGAGGCATTGCAATTTCCAAGGGTCCAGGGATGAAAGTATTTTGCCTGAGGGGTTTTAGGTATTTTGGCCCTATTGGTAAAACCATTCCCGTTTGAGATAAACACAAAAATTTATCTTTTTCAATTTCTCTAACCCTACTCATCCTAATTACATGTTTTAGAAGAGAACTTCTGACTACACTTTCTTATTGGGGAGAGAATAATCTGACTCCATCAAATCATGTTGAAATAATTCAACTGAAAAAAATTTTAAAACAGAATTTGATCTCACATGTCACTCTATATCATTCTCCGTTTCTTTACTCCCCTCTACATCGTTCTTCCAAAGACTCACCTGTTGTCTCTCTTGATAATTCGTCTTGGCCTAATTTCTTTTGGTTGTACATAAACCACTGTGAGCTTCTTTGAAAGTCACCACTGCAATGGCAATGCCAAGAGTCATTTTGTCCTCTTATTACTTAGTATCAGCAGATTTAAAAATTATTATTAATTTTTCACACATACACAAAAGTAGAAAGAATAATACAATGAAACCCCATGTAGCCTTTACATATATTTTTAAAACACATTCTTTTTTTAATTTGTTTTGTAGTAAGAACACTTAACATGAGATCTATTCTCTTAACAAATTTTTAAGTGCATGATACAATATTGTTCACTACAGGAAAATGTTGTATATCAGATCTCTAGAACTTATTCATTTTGCATAACTGAATCTTTTTACTGTTAAACAGCAGCTCTTCATTTCCCCCTCCCTTCAGTCTCTGGAAACCACCATCTGGAGAATGGTGAAGACCACCATTCTACTCCCGTTTCTATGAGTTTGATTTTTTCAGATACCTCTTATAAGTGTAATCATGCAGTATATGTCCTTCTGTTACTTGTACACTTTTGGAGGGAATGTAAAATGATGCAGCTGCTATGGAAAACAGTATGAAGTTTCCAAAAAAAATTAAAGATAGAACTACAATATGATCCAGCAATCTCATTCTGGGTGTACATCCAAAGGGGGTAAATCAGGATCTTAAAGAGGTATCTACACTTTCATGTTCATTCACAACAGCCAAGATCTGGAAACAATGTAAATGTCCACTGATGGATGGATGAATAAAGAAAATGTGATGTATATATAAAGTGGAATATTATTCAGTCTTTAAAAAGAAGGAAATCCTGCCATATGCCACAAACATGGCTGAACCTCGAACACATAATGCTAAGCCCTTATATATTCAAACAATGTCCTTCACCCGTCACTCAAATTTAACCACTGTCAAGATTTTGTCACATTTCTCTTTTTTCATTTGCTAAAATATGTATAGCTTGTGAAGCCAAAATATGTTAAAGCAAATTCCCAAATTTATCACTATTCAATATGCAGCTCTAAAAAAATAAACATTTTCCTGCCAAAACCCCAAAATACGTGATCTCATCTAGCAGAAGAAACAGTAACAAAATTAAGAACAACATAAAATAATATCCAGTCTACAACCAAATTTCCCCAATTATCTAAAAATTGTGTTTGTATTGTTGCTTTATTCTAAGTAGAATCCAGATAGGGCTTTTAGTTTTTTGTTTTTTTCTCTTTAAATAGAGCAGTTCTCTCCTGGGTGGTAGGTTTTTTTTTTTTTTTTCTTAAATGGCGTTGAAAATTAGTCTCTGGTCATACATTTTATGATTTCTTCCCAGAGCATTTTTTGAATGGTTTCCTAGATATGACTGGGTCAAGTATAAATGCATATATTATTTTGCTAATTATTGCTCAATTTCTCTCTATAGGGGCTAGAACATTTTTCATTCCCACTACCAATATGAGTATTTGTTTCTTCACAGCTTCTGCATCAGGGAATGTTGTCAAAATTTTCGATGCTTACCAACCTGATAGATAATAGGTGGTATCTCAATGTAATTTGAAATTTCATTTCCTTTAACTAAGTACAATTAACTTATTTCATGTGTGTAAAGGCCATTTTTAATTTCTTCTAACTACTTTGATGTCATCAGCTTTCAAAATGTTTTATCATTACCTCTTTGATATAATAGTTTTCTTCTTTTGATTTCCAAGGCACATCACTCACCTTGCTTCTCTTATCCTTCACTGCCCTTTCTTCTCTCACTTTTATGCCAGATTATTCTCCTCTTCTCAACCTCTAAATGTCAGCTAGCTCAAGCGCTCAGTCTTTGAACATCTTCTTTTCTCCATCTATACAGTAGGCTTTCCATATTCGCAGATTCCGTATCTGCAGATTCAACCGTGATGGAAAATATTCAAAAAATAAGTTCCAGAAACTTCCAATAAGCAAAACTTGAATTTGCCACATACTGGCAACTATTTACATAGCATTTACATTGTATTAGGTATTATAAGTAATTACGAGATGCTTTAAAGTATATGGGAAGATGTGCATAATTTATATGCAAATACTATGCCATTTTATATAAGGGTCTTGAGCATCTGTGGATTTTTGTATCCATGTGGCTCCTGGAGCCAACACCCCCACAAATACCTAAGGAGGACTGTGCTCACTCACTAGGGGATTTCACCTTAAAATACCACCTACACACCGAGGACAATACCCAAATTTATAGCTTTGGCCCTTAACTTTACTGTCAATTAAAGAGAAATACACAATTGACTATTTGATATGCCCACTTTAATACCCAACCATGTTCTTGATCATCCCCACACTCTAGAGTGAACATCCCCTAATATTCCCCTTTTCTGTCTCTTTCCAGTAATTGCTCAAGCCAACCACTCAGAGTCATCAGGACTCCTCTCTTTCTCTAAGACCCCACTTCTAATCCAGAGACACATTTAATTGACTCTACCAGAATGTGACCATTTTTACCACCACCTACACCATTAGAGTTCTAGCCCAAAACAACATCATCACTGTGTTGGATTTTGGGATAGCCGTCATACTGGTCCCCTGCTTTCACCTTGTCTTTCTACATACAGCAAGAAAATGATCCTTTTAAAATAAGTCAGATCAGCTCCAGTAAGTCTATTTCTGGTTATATATCTAAAAGAGTTGGAAGTAGGATCTCAAAGAGATACGCATATACCCATGTTCATAGCGGCATCATTCACAGTAGACACTGGGTAGAAGTTTATTGTCCAAATATCCATTGATGGATGAATGGATTTACAAAATATGGTATATACTGACAAAGAAATATAATTCAACCTTAAAAAGGAAGGGGATTCTGACATATGCTACAACACGGATGAACCTTGAGCACATTAGTCTAAATGAAATAAGCCAGTCACAAAAACACAAATACTGTGTGATTGCACTTCTATGAGGCATCTAGAGTAGTCAGACTTATAGAAACAGAAAGTAGATGGTGGCTGCCAGGAGTTAAGGAGAAGGGGAAATGGAGAATCGTTGTTTAATAGGAAGAGAGTTTCAGTTTTGCAAGATGAAAAAGTTCTGGAGATTTGTTATACAACAATATGAATATACTTAACACTACTGAAGTGTAGACTTAAAAAAAATGGTTAAGAGGGTAAATGTTGGGGGGTGGTGGTGGTGTGATGAATTGGGAGATTGGGATTGACATATATACACTAATACGTATAAAATTGATAACTAATAAGAACCTGCTGTATAAAAAAACAAATAAAATAAAATCCAGAGTAAATAAATAAATAAATAGAAACAAAAAAACGATCAAGATGACACTGATCAGACCACCACATGACCAATTAATTTCAAGATGATTGTCAGAGCTAACTGTGGTAGTCTGCATGTATCCCCCCTCCACCCACCTGTGCACCCCTGAAATCCCCCTTTAAAAGCTCTTTCCCCCTGACTGGCAATGGGGAGTTGGTTCTTTGGGAGTTGAGTCTACCTTCTCCCAAGGATTGCCAGCTTCCTCAATAAAGATATTTTTCCTTTTACCCAAAAAAAAAAAAAAAAAAAAAGAGGGTAAATGTTATATTTATTTTACCACAATTTAAAAAATTTTTAAATATCAGATCTTAAGGTATATTTCCTTCAAACCCACCAATAAATTTCCTCCTCTCTTAGAATAAGTCCAAAATTCTTCCCAGAACCTTCAATGTCTTATATGATCTGCACCCCTCCCCCACTCAACATTCTCCTCTGACCTCATCATCTATTACCTACTCTCTGTCTCATTCTGTCACTGTTTTCCTGTTGTTGCTTGAACTTGTCAAAAACACTTTTCCCTCAGGTCCTTCACTATTGATGTTTCCAGATATATTTACATAACTTGTTCTCTCATTTCAGTTCACTACTCAGAGAAACATTCCCTGACTACACTATCTAACTAGTGTTTTCTTGCTGTCACCTTTTAACATCTTTTACTCTGATTTAATATTCTTCATACCCCTGAGCACTACTTAATATATAACATTTATTTTTGTATTATTTTCCTCTCTCTTTTGATTGTTCATGTGCCTTAATTAGGTTTTCTACCTCAATTATTAAAATTATTTTTTTAATTTCCAATGTCTCTCATAAATAAGTTGCCTTATATGTTAGGATTTTCATCATTCATTATTATTTTCTTCCCTGTGACAATATCATATTGCCTTCATTTCTGGAGATTCCTATCAAGTCTTGATATTTGTTAGATAAAACGCAACAACTTATCTTTCAAAAATTGTCCTGTCTATTCTTGCTCTTTAATCCTTCACATCTATCTAAGAATCTGCTGGTCAAGTTCCACGACAATAATTTGTGTAAATTTTAACTGGAATTGCGTTGAATTTTTACATTATTTTGTTGGAGAGTTTACACCTTTACATTACTGGTTCTTCCTATCCTTGCATATAATGCAATTTATTTAGGTTATTAATGTCTTTCAATAAAGTATTCTGATTTTCTGAGAAAGATCTTTTACATATCTTGTGAGATTTATTTTTAGTGCCTTGTATTTTTGGTTATACTCATAGATAACATATATTTTAAAATAAAAGTTTCTCTGATTTTCTGGTGTAGGGAAATGCCATAGAATTTATCTTATATTTGGCTACTGTTTTCTAATCTCTAATTAATTCTGTCTGTAGAGTCTTTTGGGGCTTCTGTGTTGGAGATCATACATCTATGAATGCTGATATCTTTGTTTCTTTTTCAAAACGGTATGTCTTTTCCTTTCCTCTTATTCTGGCTAATCCCTTTAGAACAATATTGAATAGAAATCAAGACAGTGGGTATCCTTGTCTTATTCTTTTTTAAAAGAGAATTGCTTTTAACATTTTACTATTAAATGTTATTTTCTTCTCTAGATTTTATCACATTAAAGTTCTCTTCTGTTCCTATGTTGCTAAAGTATTTTTTGTTGTAATTCCTGAAAGACTTTCATGATTATTTTATGCATCTATCGGGATGATCCTACTTTTGTTAATTTGTAAATGCAATAAATTACATCACATCAATAAATTTTCTAATGTTGAATTAGCCTTGCATTTCTTTAATACACCAACTTGGTTGTACTGTTATGTCACTAGATTTGGTTAACTAATATTATCTTTAAGATGTTCCCATTATACATACAAAAGAGGTTAACCTGTAATGTTTCATTTTCATATGGTTATTTTCTGTTTTGCCAGCAAGGTTAAACTCATGCCATTAAAAAAATGTAAAGATAAGTTCCTTGTTTTAAAAAAATTCTCTCATAGACATGTGCAAGATAGCAACTATTTTTCACTTTAATTATGTGTTTAAACTGGCCCTCATATTTTCTTTGTAGGTAATTTTTTGAATATTCTTTCAAATTCTTTAATGATTGTATAGCCCAACCCTCTACAGTTGAAGTCCTGCAATCCAATTATTATGCATTTACCTGCTGGCAATGTCATATAAAATAAAATATATGTAACATATCATGTTCTAAAATCTGAAAAACTTTGATTTCAAAACAAACAAAAAAATTTTCCAAGAATTTTAGGTAAGAAACTTTGGGGTTCTAGCTGAATTTCTATTTTTTCTTGAATTAATTTTGGTAAGATACATTTTTTCCAAAAGGTTGCCCACACAATTATTTTTTCCCAGAAAAAATGTATTTAATGAAAAGATCATGAAAAAGACATGCATATTTTTGATGTTGGGAGTTTGGAAAGCGTTGGCTTTTCTACTCTGCAAATCTCCAAATTAGTGGATTCCTACTCAATTTTGAGAATGCCTCTGTTAGCACAGCTGTACTTCATTTTATCTATAGTCTCTCATTGATTAATTCTTTTTAAATCTTAATTAATTTATTTATCGTTATAAGCAGATTCTTATTACTTATCTATTTTATACATATTAGTGTATACATGTCAATCCCAATCTCACAATTCATCCCACCACCACCAGCCCCACTGCTTCCCCCACTTGGTGTCCAGACATGTGTTCTCTACATTTGTGTCTCTATTTCTGCCTTGCAAACTGGTATATCTGTACAACTTTTCTAGATTCCACATATATGTGTTAATATACGATATTTGTTTTTCTCTTTCCGACTTACTTCACTCTCTATGACAGTCTCTATGTCCATCCATGTCTCTACAAATGACCCAATTTCGTTCCTTTTTATGGCTGAGTAATATTTCATTGTATATATGCACCACAGCTTCTTTATCCATTTGTCTGCTGATGGGCATTTAGGTTGCTTCCATGACCTGGCTATTGTAAATAGTGCTGCAATGAATATTGGGGTACATGTGTCCTTTTGAATTATGGATTTCTCTGGGTATATCCCAGTAGTGGGATTGCTGGGTCATATGGTAATTCTATTTTTAGTTTCTTAAGGAACTTCCATACTGTTCTCCATAGTGGCTATATCAATTTATATTCCCACCAACAGTGCAAGAGGGTTCCCTTTTCTCCACACCCTCTCCAGCATTTGTTGTTTGTAGATTTTCTGATGATGCCCATTCTAACTGGTGTGAGGTGATAACTCGTTGTAGTTTTGATTTGCATTTCTCTAATAATTAGTGACGTTGAGCAGCTTTTCATGTGCCTCTTGGCCATCTGTATCTCTTCTTTGGAGAAATGTCTATTTAGGTCTTCTGCCCATTTTTTGATTGAGTTGTTTGCTTTTTTAATATTGAGCTGTTTAATATTTGGGAGATTAATCCTTTGTCCATTGATTTGTTTGCAAATATTTTCTCCCATTTTGAGGGTTGTCTTTTCGTCTTGTTTATAGCTTCCTTTGTTGTGCAAAAGCTTTAAGTTTCATTAGGTCCCATTTGTTTATTTTTGTTTTTACTTCTATTACTCTAGGAGGTGGGTCAAATAAGGTCTTGCTGTGCTTTATGTCAAAGAGTGTTCTTTCTATGTTTTCCTCTAAGAGTTTTATAGTGTCTGGACTTACATTGAGGTTTTTAATCCATTTTGAGTTTATTTTTGTGTATGGTGTTAGGGAGTGTTCTAATTTCATTGTTTTGCATGTAGTTGTCCATTTTTCCCAGCACCACTTATTGAAGAGACTGTCTTTTCTCTGTCGTATATCCTTGCCTCCTCTGTCATAGATTAGTTGACCATAGGTGCATGGGTTTATCTCTGACCTTTCTATCCTCTCGTATTGATCTATATTTCTGTTTTTGTGCCAGTACCATATTGTCTTGATTACTGTAGCTTTGTAGTATAGTCTGAAGTAAGGGAGTTTGATATCTCCATCTCTGTTTTTTTTTCCTCAAGACTGCTTTGGTTATTAGGAGTCTTTTGTGTCTCCATACAAATTTTAAGATATTTTGTTCTAGTTCTGTAAAAAATGTCATTGGTAATTTGATAGGGGTTGCATTGAATCTGTACATTGCTTTGGGTAGTATAGTCATTTTCACAATATTGATTCTTCCAATCCAAGAACATGGTATATCTCTCCATCTTTTGTGTCACCTTTCATTTCTTTCTTCAGTGTATTATTGTTTCCTGAATACAGGTCTTTTACCTCTTCAGGTAGGTTTATTCCTAGGTATTTTATTCTTTTTGTTGCAGTGGTGAATGGGATTGTTTCTTTAATTTCTCTTTCTGATCTTTCATTGTTAGTGTATAGTAATGCAAGAGATTACTGTGCATTAATTTTGCATCCTGCAACTTTACCAAATTTATTGATTAGCACTAGTAGTTTTCTGGTGACATCTTTGGGATTATCTACGTATAGTATCATGCCATCTGCAAACAGTGACAGTTTTACTTCTTTTCCAATTTGTATTACTTTTATTTCTTTTTCTTCCCTGATTGCCGTGGCTAGGACTTCAAAACTATGTTGAGTTATAATGGCGAGAGTGGACATCCTTGTCTTGTTCCTGATCTTAGAGGAAATGCTTTCAGTTTTTCACCATTGAGAATGATGTTTGCTGTGGGTTTCTCATATATGGCCTTTATTATATTGAGGTAGGTTGCCTCTATGCCCAATTTCTGGAGAGTTTTTATCATAAATGGCTATTGAATTTTGTCAAAAGCTTTTTCTGCATCTATTGAGATGATCATATGGTTTTTATTCTTCAGTTTGTTAATATGGTGTATCACACTGATTGATTTGCATATATTGAAGAATCTTCACATCCCTGAGATAAATCCCACTTGATAATGGTGTATGATCCTTTTAATATGTTGTTGGATTCTGTTTGCTAGTATTTTGTTGAGGATTTTGCATCTATATTCATCAGCAATATTGGTCTGTAATTTTC
This sequence comes from Balaenoptera physalus, assembly GCF_965194825.1. Taxonomy (NCBI): domain Eukaryota; kingdom Metazoa; phylum Chordata; class Mammalia; order Artiodactyla; family Balaenopteridae; genus Balaenoptera; species Balaenoptera physalus. Next base: position 27,782,966 of record NC_138895.1, read on the forward strand.
TTTTTTTGTAGTATCATTGTCAGGTTTTGGTATCAGGGTGATAGTGGCCTTGTAGAATGAGTTTGGGAGTGTTCCTTCCTCTGAAAATTTTTTGGAAGAGTTTGAGGAGGACAGGTGTTAGCTCTTCTCTAAATGTTTGATAGAATTCACCTGTGAAGCCATCTGGTCCTGGACTTTTGTTTGCTGGAAGACTTTTAATCACAGTTTCAATTTCATTACTTGTGATTGGTCTGTTCATATTTTCTATTCCTTCCTGGTTCAGTCTTGGAAGGTTATACCTTTGTAAGAATTTGTCCATTTTTTCCAGGTTGTCCATTTTATTGGCATAGAGTTTCTTGTCATAGTCTCTTGTGATGCTTTGTATTTCTGCAATGTCTGTTGTAACTTTTCCTTTTTCATTTCTAATTTTATTGATTTGAGTCCTCTCCCTCTTTTTCTTGATGAATCTGACTAAAGGTTTATCAATCTGGTTTATCTTCTCAAACAACCAGCTTTTAGTTTTATTGATCTTTGCTATTGTTTTCTTAGTTTCTATTTCATTTATTTCTGCTCTGATCTCTATGATTTCTTTCCTTTTACTAACTCTGTGTTTTGTTTGTTCTTCTTTCTCTAGTTCCTTTAGGTGTAAGGTTAGATTGTTTATTTGAGATTTTTCTTGTTTCTTGAGGTAGGATTGTATTGCTATAAACTTCCCTCTTAGAACTGCTTTTGCTGTATCCCATAGGTTTTGGATGGTGGTGTATTTTTGGTCATTTGTCTCTAGGTATTTCAATTTTCTTAAATTTATCGAGGCTTGGTTTGTGACCCAAGATGTGATCTATCCTGGAGAATGTTCCATGTGCACTTCAGAAGAAAGTGTAATCTGCTGTTTTGGATGGAATGTCCTATAAATATCAATTAAATCTACCTGGTCTATTGTGTCATTTAAAGCTTTTGTTTCTTTATTAATTCTCTGTCTGGATGATCTGTCCATTGGTGTAAATGAGGTGTTATAAAGTCGTCCACTATTATTGTGTTACTGTTGATTTCCTTATTTACAGCTGTTAACATTTTGCTTTATGTATTGAGGTGCTCCTATGTTGGGTGCATATATGTCTATAATTGTTATATCTTCTTCTTGGATTAATCCCTTGATCATTATGTAGTATCCTTCCTTGTCTCTTGTAACATTCTCTATTTTAAAGTTTATTTTATCTGATATGAGTATTGCTACTCCAGCTTTCTTTTGATTTCCATTTGCATAGAATATCTTTTTCCATCCCCTCACTTTCAGTCTGTATGTGTCCCTAGGTCTGAAGTGAGTCTCTTGTAAGCAGCATATATATGGGTCTTGTTTTTGTATCCATTCAGTGAGTCTGTGTCTTTTGGTTGGAGCATTTAATCCATTCACATTTAAGGTAATTATCAATATGTATATTCCTATTACCATTTTCTTAATTGTTTTGGGTTTGTTTTTTTAGGTCCTTTTCATCTCTTGTGTTTCCCACTTAGAGAAGTTCCTTTAGCATTTGCTGTAGAGCTGGTTTGGTGGTGCTGAACTCTCTTAGCTTTTGCTGGTCTGTAAAGCTTTTGATTTCCCCATTGAACCTGAATGTGATCCTTGCCAGGTAGAGTAATCTTGGTTGTAGGTTGTTCCCTTTCATCACTTTAAATATATTGTGCCACTCCCTTCTGGCTTGTAGAGTTTCTGCTGAGAAATCAGCTGATAACCTTATGGGCATTCCCTTGTATGTTAGCTGTCATTTTTCCCTTGTTGCTTTTAATAAATTTTCTTTGTCTTTAATTTTTGCCAATTTAATTACCACGTGTCTCGCCATGTTTCCTCTTGGATTTATCCTGCCTGGGACTCTCTGCACTTCCTGGACTTGGGTGGCTAATTCCTTTTCCATGTTAGGGAATTTTTCATCTGTAATCTCTTCAAAAATTTTCTGGGGTCCTTTCTCTCTCTCTTCTCTTTCGGGGACCCCTTTAATGCAAATGTTTGTGCGTTTAATCTTGCACCAGAGGTGTCTTAGGCTGTCTTCATTTCTTTTCATTTTTCTTCCTTTATTCTGTTCCGTGGCAGTGAATTCCAGGTCACTTACCTGTTCTTCTGCCTCAGTTATTCTGCTACTGATTCCTTTTAGTGTATTTTTCATTTCAGTTATTGTATTGTTCATCTCTGTTTGTTTGTTCTTTAATTCTTCTAGGTCTTTGTTAAACATTTCTTACATCTTCTCGATCTTTGCCTCCATTCTTTTTCCGAGGTCCTGGATCATCTTTGCTATCATTATTCTGAATTCCTTTTCTGGAATATTGCCTACCTCCACTTCATTTAGTTGTTTTTCTGAGGTTTTATATTGTCCCTTCATCTGGTACATACTCCTCTGCTTTTTCATTTTGTCTATCTTTCTGTGAATGTGGTTTTCATTCCACAGGCTGCAGGATTGTAGTTCTTCTTGCTTCTGCTGTCTACCCTCTGGTGCATGAGGCTATCTAAGAGGAGTGTGCAAGCTTCCTGATGGGAGGGACTGGTGGTGGTCAGAGCTCAGTAAAACTTTAATCTGCTTGTCTGCTGATGGGTGGAGCTGAGTTCCTTCCCTGTTGGTGTTTGGCATGAGGCAACCCAGCACTGGAGCCCACAGGCCCTTTGGTGGGACTAATGGCACCTCCAGGAGAGCTCACACCAAGGAGTACTTCCCAGAACTTCTGCTTCCAGTGTCCTTGTCCCCGTGGTGAGCCATAGCCAACCCCTGCTTCTGCAGAAAACCCTCCAACACTAGCAGGTAGGTCTGTTTCAGTCTCCTATGGGGTCACTGCTCCTTCCCTGTGGGTCCTGGTGCACACATTACTTTGTGTGTGCCCTCCAAGAATGGAGTCTCTGTTTCCCCTCTTCCTGTTGAAGTCCTATAATCAAATCCTGGTAGGCTTCAAAGTCTGATTCTCTGGGAATTCCTCCTCCCATTGTCAGACCCTCAGCTTGGCAAGCCTGACGTGGGGCTCAGAACCCTCACTCCAGAGGATGGACTTCTGTGGTATAATTGTTCTCCAGTTTGTGAGTCACCCACCCGGTGGTTATGGGATTTGATTTTATTGTGATTGCGCCTCTCCTACCATCTAATTGCGGTTTCTCCTTTGTCTTTGGATGTGGGGTAGCTTTTTTGGTGAGTTCCAGTGTTTTCCTGTCAATGATTGTTCAGCATTTTGTTGTGATTCTGGTCCTCTCGCAAGAGGGAGTGAGTGCATGTCCTTCTACCCTGCCATCTTGAACCAATCTCCCTTGCTCATATAATTTATGTTTTAAAAATTATTGTCATCAAGTTCATAATATTGACTCTTAATTTGATGATCTCTGCTGCATCTATTTATCTGGGCTTTACTTCTAGTATGTTTTTTTAATGTATATTCTTTTAATCTTATCATCCTGCTATATGTTAACTGTATAGATGTTTAAAACAAACACATGTAACTTTTTTAATTCTCTCTATTGCATCACAATTTTATGTTTTTAATTAATTTCTGCTCTTATTTTTTTTTCCACTTTACCTAAATGTATTTGTTTATTATTCTTTTTGTAGGTTCATAAATTGGATACTTAGGTCATAATTTATTAGGCTTTCTTCTTTTCTAATGAGAATACTTATGTTTCACTTTCACTGTATATCACATGTTTTGCTCTGAATAATTTTTATTATTACTGGTGCCAAGTATTTTCTAAAGTCTAGTATGATTCTAACTTGACTATTGATCATTTAGAATTATATTGCATATAAATTTTTCATGTTTTTTTAAATTTCTAACTTTATTTTTGTCAGAAAGTAAGTTCTGTATGTTCTTAATTTTTTGAAACTTTCTGTATTTAATTATAGTACCTTTGGTTCAAAATGCCATTTACTGTTATGAACATGTTATTCTAGGAAGGAATTAATTTCTTAAACTTGAAAGTGAACTTCCTATCACCAAAATTTTGAGCTTTAGTTTTCTCATATATTAAATGAGAATAAAAATATCTCCCTTGAGAGGATTAAAAGTGACATATATGAAGTACCTATCACAGTTCCCTGCCAATAGTAGATGTTTTTAAAAGTAATAGCTAAATAAATGGACTCTCTTAGGTGCATATATGTTTTGTTTCATGCACTTGATTAAAGTCTTCTTGAGAGGCATGCATCTGATTTTTGTGTGTGTGTGTCAATTCAGTGCTTTCTAACGTAATACCTTACATAAGGTAACACTAAATACTATCTGTGATTTATTGATTGACTATTTGGGTGATTAATTGTAAGTCAATATTTCAGAATTTTCCATAATTTTTTAAAACTTCAGGTTTCAACTGTTAATATTAAACATACAAGAAAAGCACACTGATGAATAAAGATTGTTTAATAAAATAATGTTGAATTCATTGCACCACTTCCTGTATGGAGATTTACTGAAAGAGTGGTTCAACGAATGATCTCTTATGGAGAAATGTTAAGGATGAACCTTAATACAGAGGCCCTGGATAGCTGTATATGTATGTGTATACACACACACACACACACACACACACACTCTAATGCTTCATTGAAGTCTGTTGCACACATTCAGTATTTTAGAATACTGCTATAGGAATTAAAGAATATAACACCTCCTGCAACACAGTTAGGCAGGAAATAGCAGTATCACAGCAAATGTATAATGATTCTAGTATGAAAGAACAAAGCTCAGAAGGATTTGAGGGAAACATTGAGGAGCATATGACGTGAAGAAGTAGATGCACCTGGAAGATTTGTGACAGATGTTAGTCATCCTCCTTTTCCACATATACTACAAAAGGTCCCTCTTGAAGAAAATGAGACTGAACTTTATGGCACTCAGCAATGTACACTTAGTCTGCTTCTCCAAGAAGGCCGATGTTATCTCTGATGGGATAATTAAATTACACATTCACTATCCCCTACTCATACAAACCAAATTATGTGCTTCTTATCAGCTTCATTTGCAAGCTTCTCTATCCATCTATTAAATATTGTTTCTCCCAATAGCTCATTTGTTTTAGTTTTTGAAGATGTTTTTATCTCACTCTCAGCTTTCTTCTCTAGTATCTGAGGTGACTCCAGTGTTGATATGCATGGCCAGTCCAACATCTAATCCTCCAATGTTTTGCTCTTAGTTGATTGCAGTTTACTGCTCCTCTTCCTACCCTCCTTATCATCTCAATCTTTGCCATCTCTACTCTCACCAACAGTCCTGATTTTAGTATTCTCTCTGATCACAACCTGGTCTCCTCCACATTGCTTATTCAATTATTCACCTTGTAGCTGATAAATTAAATATTTTGAAGAAATGCTTTATACAACTCTTACCTTCATAACACTTTATATAAACTTTCACCAACTCCTTTCACTTTTAGTTTTACTTTCTAAACATGTCTTACATCTGTCACTAATTCTAGTCCTCCAAATTCTCATAATCTCTAATCTCTTTCCTGGACTACTACAGTAGCATGCTAACAGCCTTTTTGCACTTACTGTGGTTTCTGTCCAATCTGTAGCCAAACTGATATTTTTTATAAAGTTTATCTATTCTCTCATCTCTCCCTCATCAAGCTTAAAGTATTACTAAATATTTACATTATTTTTAAGATAAAGACTAAAATCTCTAAATGCTCCAAAGGGCTGTCAAGATCTTTTCCCTATCTACCTTCTCTTGGTTTATTAGCCTTCTTTCAGTTCCTAGAAAGCCCCATGCTCCCACTTGCCTCTGAATCTGAGTGTCTGCCACAGCCTCCCTCACCCATCCTTCCCCTTTAGCTCTCTCTTTCCAGTCAATTCCTATTCTCCTAACAGAATAAAGCTTGGTATTTTTTCAAATAAATATTTATCATAGTGACAATGATATGCTTAAGATGTTTCTTTGATATATATTTATGGAAAATCCTTATCTTTTTCTTTGGCTAGATAGATCTGGCTGAATAAACAAAAATGATCACTTCAGAAGCAAGACAAATAGCAGGAAATCCATAATACTAAAACTGGATGGTAAATTTCTGATAGCATAGAAAAATGTTATGCCTATTTTCCAAAAAATATTTTAAAATGCTAATTTTGTATATTTATCAAGGGAGATTATTAATGGTGAATAATCAATATCACTAGAAAAACATCTAAAACCCCCTGCTTGAGTTGCAAATAGTTTAATTGACAATGTTAATTTAAGTAAATATACAATTATAACAGATGAAAGTGCAATAATCAAACAAATTCAGATTTTCTTTTCCTCTATGAGTGGTTGGCTTAACTAATGAATGGAAAGTTGGGTTTTCCTTCTGACTTTAGTTATTTTAAGCATTAGACAAGGAGCTCAGATCAGTAGAGAGGTCAAGTAAAGAGGCAAGGCAGGATAAGGACTGACAAATATCTCTGGATTTGGCAAATAGTAGGCTACTAGTGTTTTTGGAGAGAGCAAAAATACTGAAAAGTGAGTCAGAAACCAGGTTGTTAAGGGTTAAGGAAAAGAATGATGGGTGACAAAACCAAGATAAGAATGCCAACTGTTATTGCAAAGAGCATGGTTCTAGGGAGAAGAATATTGGAATGCTAGATTAGAATGTAGGACGAAGGGGGTCTTTCTCTTTTTCTTCACCCTCTCCTACTCCTCCTTCTTCTTGGAAAGATTAGTTTGAGAATATAATATTTACATGCTAAAAGAACAGTGTTAGTGTATATGGATGGGTTGAAAGTAAAGTTGAGAGGAGGCAATATTTGTGAGTAGAGATTATCAGATTAGACTAGAGAGGACAGGATTTAGAGCACAGGTAAAGTGATCAGTATTATCAGACAGAGCTTAAGAAATGTCAGGTTTATAGTCAAGTTCTAGAAATTATTAAATGAAGGCAGTATATTTTTATTGAGTACCATGTAGGTGGCACTTTTGAGAAAAGAAGATAGACAAGTAAGAAAGAGATATGACAAACAATAATAAGTACAGTTCCTTCCTTCAACACACTGGTAATTTTGTTGGAAAAAAAAAAAAAAAAAGAAAAACAATAAGCCCTTATTATGTGCCAGGCACTGTGTTGGACACATTAAGTGCATTATCTCACATAATCCTGTAACCTTCTGAAAGGGAGCATTGTTATTTTCATTTACAAATAAAGATAGTGAAGCTGAAAAAGATCAAATAACTTGCCCAACTCACAAAGCTAGTTATTGACTGACTTGGGATTCAAGCCCAGATCTGTTTGAATCTAAAACTTACCCTTCATCCTTTAAGGTACACATTTGAAAAAAATGCATCAAATCTTGAATGATCCTTATGTCCTCAAGATGACTGAATATATAGAAAATTGAAAACTAGGCAGTTAGATTTCACAGCTTATGGTTTCCTTTCTGCCAAAATGAGATCGGTTGGTTTGAATAATTGTATTTGTTATTCTGATTGCTTGGGCAAGATTACGTTTCAAGTATCAAAAGGCTATAAACAAAGTCATTTATATCATGCATAAATCAAAATTGTAACAGACAAAAATACAAATTATTTTAAGAATGTGATTATAATATTTAAAACTTGTACACGTACCCAGATATTTATGTACTGGGAACATTTTGCAAATTAAGGAAAAATAGAGCAGGGTCAATATCCAGCTTCAGCTAGAAAAAGCAAAGTTTTCAATACAAATTTAGATGTTTGGCAACTTCTCTAATTTAGTAAGAGAAAAAATATAAGCCATTCTTTTGATATCTAATGTGTCATCTTGTCCTTTATTATGATGCTAATAGCAATGCTGCCGCTGGTGCTTGACATGAAGCATCTGGTACATTTGGACTGAAGCTTCTAAATTTTTTCTAACAATACATGAATTGGATCTCAGGCACTGCTATGTGGCATACTTATTGAACCAACTAAGGAGTGGTAATTTGCAGGACTTTTGTGTTTATTTATACTCAATTTTAGAATTTCTCAAACTAGGGTCAGCTATCTAAAAGTCCCTGCACATTCTAAGGTACTCACGAGGTGGGAACTTTGAAAAATCTAGATGACAAACTGGTGATGATGGAAAGAGGAAGTCATACGTAGAGTGACCATACAATGTATTAACTCAGTTGGAACATATTTTAGAGCAAAAATGTTAAAATGTATGGACAGGGGCTTCCCTGGTGGCGCAGTGGTTGAGAATCTGCCTGCCAATGCAGGGGACACGGGTTCGAGCCCTGGTCTGGGAAGATCCCACATGCCGCGGAGCAACTGGGCCCGTGAGCCACAATTACTGAGCCTGTGCGTCTGGAGCCTGTGCTCCGCAACAAGAGAGGCCGCGATAGTGAGAGGCCCGTGCACCGTGATGAAGAGTGGCCCCCGCTTGCCACAACTAGAGAAAGCCCTCGCACAGAAACGAAGACCCAACACAGCCATAAATAAAAAAAAAAAAAAAAAAAAAAAATGTATGGACACCAGCACAACAGGTCTTATTAGGACTTGCCAAGGGAAACCAATGCAGAATCCAAGCTAGCTCTAAGTAGCATGAATCACAAAAGGGACCCAGGTGCCTCTCAATCCACCTTCGCCTTCTCTGCAACCAATCTACTCCACATATTGATTTGCCTGTTCTGAGTTGGATTTAGTATCAGAACACATGGAGATTAAAAGAGAAAAATATTTTAGGATATCTCAGGGAAAATCAAAAGTTAAAAAAGTTGAAACTATTTTCAGACTGTAAGTTTCTTGAGGTTAATAGTATATTTGATTCTATGCTTTAATACTGCAATTCCTTTCAAAATAACAAAAATTAGAGAAAATTTTTGTTCTGTGACTATTAACTGTTTAATTAACAAATATTTGCTAAGCAGCTCTTATGGACTTGGTGCAAACACTCTGTGATAGGAGAATAAGTTAGATATAATGCCTGCCTTTACAGGCTAGGGCAAAAGTGTGTGATTCATTCTACAAGAGAAGAAGACTTTAATGCATTTTACATTAAGATTAAGCAATTTTATAAAGCACTCAATAAATCTGATTAATTCACTAAATTATAAAATGTTCAGGTTGCATATTAATATGAAAGATTGATAAGAATTAACATTGAAAATAATTTGTTAACCTCCCTCAACTACTTAATGATATAAAATCTTCATAAATATTTCTTGGCTTATCGCTAATTTACTTAGAGAAAATCTTCAGTATACCACAATAAAAACAGACACAAATGCGCAGAATGCTACAGAATGTGGTCTCAGTAACTGAAACAAATGCAATTAGTTTAAATTCAAAAAGAACATAATATTTAATACATTTTATCAAATGTAAGGACAATTTGGCAATGTCACAGAAAATGTAAGTCCCTGAATAATATGCAGAGTATAGCTAATAAAAATGAAACTGTCTAAGACCAATAACAGTATTTGATTTGAGGCATCCAATACTTAAGAAGTAAGCAAGCACATACAAGTAAGTCAAGTAAAACCACAGTGTTATTTTTTATTTTTTTTCTATTCTATACCATGTATTTGTTTAGGAGAGATCATTTTTATGGGTCATAATTTTCTTTGGACATAAACACATCTGAAAGCAAGATAAGGATGTCACATATTGGTAACTTTATTTCATAGAATATAGTACTGAACAATACCCAAGCATTTTTTGTATAAATCAGAGCATCACAAAAATAAAGCTACCCTTCCATTACTCAAAACAGACTCATATTTCATTTAACAAATGCAAAGAAAATCCTTTATTAAAAATTTAATTTAATTTAATGTTAATAGACATGGTAGAGACAGTTCATAGGATTCTCAAATCATGCAGCCTCTGCTTAATTCAAAATTAGAATTTACTTGTTATGCTAAATGTATAGGGTCTTTCTTGAAGGGTGTCTGAGGCTGAACCAACCCTTGGGATATGGAGAGCACTATTAGATTATTATATTTACATATCATGGGATTTCCAGTTGATAGAAAGTGTGAAGTACTCAATCATAAGTATGATATAGCAAACTGGCTAAGACCAATTATAATATCTGGTTTCCTGGTTAAATACCTAGGAATTGATTACCTAATATAAATGGTAAACAACTAAGACAATCAATGATGATATAAGGTAACTGTATTCTTCCTAAGCTCTTTCAAGTTCTCTCCCATTGTCTCAAATTATACAGATCATCCCAGGATACAATTCAAGTCTCCCTCATCACAATGCCATCCTACATATTCTGACCCACAGTATTTGTTTTATTCACACTCTAATAATTATGATTGTTTACTTTTTTTTACTTGGACAATTTGTACTGTCATATGCTTATTGAATGTCATCTGAATCTTAGACTTTTCTTGGAAGTAGGTTCACAGCATTGGGCAAAGCAGACACAAATTCCTGCCCTCAAGGTGTTTGTATTCTAATGGGGGAGACAAACAATAAACAGCATAAATAAGTAGATTATAGCATATAATAAATGGTGATAAGTGTTATGGAGGAAAATAAAACCTAAAAGAAGACTAGGAAGTGTTCAGAGGGGAACTACCACTTTTAGTAGGATGGCTACTGAAGGCCTAAAAGAGAAGGTCACATATGAGTAAAGAGAAGAAACTGAGAAGCTAGCTGTGCAGTGCATAGGTCAAAAAGTGTTCCAAGAGAGGCAACATCAATTACCTAAACTTTAGGGCAGGATTGTATCTCTCCTGTTCAAAGAAGAACAAGAAGGTCCTGAGCTCTTGTGGCCTAGAAAGAAATGAAATCAGAGAGCAAAAATAATGCAGACCCTGTAAGGACTAGAGAAGGCAATGGCCTAAATCTGCATATCAACCATACCCTTGTTTATTGTGTTTTGCCTGAAAACCTGCCATAACTGGTTCCTCCACTCCCAACATCTTTTGTCTTTAGCTGGAGATGGTATTCAAGGTGATCATTTGGGCCATTTTGGGAGTTATTCAGTTTTTCTGGGTATTTCTCATGTATGCAGGAGGTATACATGTTATTAAGCTTTTGTTTTTCTACTGTTCATCTGTCTTTTATTACAGAGGGATCTCAGCCAAGAACCTAGAGGGTAGAGGGGAAAATCAATTTTCCTCCCCTACAATATCAACCCACTTTCCAGATATGGAAACTGAGATGTAAAGCTGTTGAGTAAATGCCCTCAAATCACATGTTGACTAAGAATCAGAGAGGGAATTTGAAACCAAACTACCCAATCCTGTGACATTTACACAATAGCCTTCCCACACCACTACTCACCACCGATGACTGTGGCAAAAATTGACCTTGAGGTGAGTAGCACAAAGAGACACTTTCAAGGTATGTTTTCACCAAGGTATAATTATTTCTATGACTAATTCTTCAAAATTTAAACATTTTTTACTATGTCTGACTTCTCACTTCCACCATTCATAAGTTCAATACTTTGCTTTTGAAAGTTTCAGGTTTCCTAAGGGGAAGCTAAGTTTCTATCAGAGAGTTTTAAAATATTAACTATAAGGATATTGCAGATGGAGAGGTATTCTAAAGCAATTAGCTGAGAAAAAAAAAATCGAAAACCACTAATGGAAACCGTGGGTCATTCAAGTCTATTTTGCCTCAAGGAAATAGTAACAGATTTCTGAATAAATCACTTAGTGAAAGATGACAGGGTCATATTCAAAAGGTTCTGAGCCTTCTGTGTAGTTCATGCAAAATTTGTTTGAAGATTAAGCTCTAATAATAGGTTTCAATATCTTTGGGGTTTGAACCTCTAATACTCCTTGACTCTTCTCAAATCTTTAAAAGATGGACTTCACCTAGCATACAGCCTAGCATGTAGTAGGCACTCAGTAGATAGCTGTTGACTGAATCAATGAATGAATGACCAAATGAATGATTAGGATCAGAAAATCCCAAACTATACTCAGTCTCCACATGTCGAAGTTTTACATTTGATCTTTGTTAACTTTTTAAAAGAAAAATAAATTGCAATATCAAAAAACTCAGAATTTCCCAACCTAAAATTCTGCCTTTATGTGTTAATATTACCTATAGAGCAGGTAGAATAATAGCTTTTTGAAGTTAATGGAGAAAAGAATAAAGATTACCCTGGAAGCCTGAAGAATGCAGCTGTAGAATGGCAACAACAGCAACAATCATAAAACAGCAATAGTGGATAGTATTCATTGAGTGCTTTCTATGTGCTGAGCATTGCACTAAGTGGATTATCTAATTTGCCTCTTCATAACACCATGTAATATAGTCCTTATTACACTTTGGGGGCACTGGGTCAAATTTCCAATGTTGATGCTAGTTAGCTATGCAAGCTTTGGAAAATGGCTAAAACTCTCTGTATTTCTGTTTTTGTTCTGTAAAAAATAATAATAATAATAATAGTATCTACCATGTAGCTGTTTTAAAGGCTAAATGTATTACTAGATGTAAAGTGCATAGAACTGTGCCCAGCACTAAGCAATTGCTCTATTCATATTAGCCATTTGTATTTCTCTTTGTAAGAGTAAATAAATTGAGACCTAGTGAAAACAGCTCTTTTGCCCCTCTCCTGTTTGCCCATTTCTGTTCCCCTCTAACCTTAAAAGAACATAATCATAGGAGTGAGACCACTAGGCAATTTAGCCTAACTCCTGACTTACGCTCTCCTGAATGCACACCATGCCTTGCTTAAACTGTTGACTCTTTTCCTAGATAAAAAGAAGAGTGGAGAATTAAGCAATTAAAAAATGACCAGCTCTCTATCCCCAACAGCTCCCTTAGCAATCCTGCAGGCAGATCACACAAGCAAGATAACATCTGAAGAAAGAGTCAGCCAATCTGAGCGCAATGGAGAATGATGTACAACCCAACCTCCTGCCTCGATGATTCACTGAGATTCTTCCCCATTCTTCCCCTTTAAAAACTGTCATGGCTGAGCAGAATCTTTGGAGTTGCTCTCTGGACACGAGTCCACTTTCTCTCCAGATTGCCAGCTTTTCTGATTAAAGCACCTTTCCTTTCTACTGACACTTGCCTCTCGAATTATTGGCTTATGAGCAGTGAGCGGTCAAATCTGGGTTTGGTTACAGGACTACCAAGCCCAATTTTAAAATAATTCCATTTATCAAAAATGAGAGTGGGACAAATATGTTATCACTTATACATGGAATCTAAAATATGACACAAATGAGCCTATCTATGAAACAGAAACAAAATCAGGGACATAGAGAACAGACTGGTGGTTGCCAAGAGATAGGGGGTTGGGGGAGGGATGGAGTGGGAGGCTGGGGTTAGCAGATGTAAGCTTTTATATATAGGAAGGATAAACCACAAGGTAATACGGTATAGCACAGAGAACTATATTCAATATCCTATAATAAACCATAATGGAAAAGAATATTATATATATATATATATATGTGTGTGTGTGTGTGTGTGTGTGTGTGTGTGTGTGCAACTGAATCACTTTGCTGTACAGCAGTAATTAACACTTCAAAAAAATAAATTTAAAAAAATGAGATTGGGTATACAGAAAACGCTTACCATGGAGATTAGTACAACTCAAATCAGAGACCTTCAGATATCGAGGTCCCCTAGCATTAGCTTTCTTCATTATGCACAGAGAATTAGAAATATACCTATAGTATATTCTAAATTTTAAAATTATGGTTCAGACAAAGTAATCACGTTGCCCAGAAATCAACAGTTTATTAAAAGCTGAGCTACCAAGCGTTCTAATTCGGTAATACCAGAGTGATATTAAGTAGGAAATACAAAGAGAAATGAGGAAATTCTGAGAGAAAAATGGTGGCAGCCATTAGGGTGTGAACTTATCGCCATCAGCAAGGTAATTCTGGAATTAAACGTATGACCGTGGAAGAACAAATACAAACTGAAAATAAGAAGCTTGATCCTCCTTGCTGAAAATAAAGGAAGAAATTTTCCTCCCCTCCTTTTTCTTAGAATATTTGCTTTAAAAAACTTCTAAGTACTTTTTCTTGTCTTCTAAGTAAGTGTGTATAATTCCTTTTGAAACTATATAGGCCTTTTGTCAACTTTATGAACCAAGAATGTCTTTCTTAAGGCCTTGCTAGCCATCTCTTTGAAATGTAAATGTCAAAGAAGACAGCACCCCTATCTCCCACTTTCTATGGGAGGGTAGGAGGCTAACTTTGGCAGGCACCTTGCTCCAACTAGCAAAACTCCTTTCGTAAAGATGTGAGAATTTTGTACTCCTTTGGATAAAGCCAGTTGCTAATAAGAATAGTCACTGCAATTACCAGGTGCATCTAGGAAGGACTACGCATGACAATTGGTGTGGTCAAATCCTCTTACCTGGGGACTAGTATTATTTATCTTGAAGAACTTGTATGGAACAGGTTGTATCTGCTTGGCTATATAAAAGAGTGAGATTTCTTTCTGCCTTTGCAATCTCTTAGCAGATTATTTTTCATGTGCATTATTTTTGGATTGAATGCTTGTTTAATAATAAAGCTGTTTTCTTTTTCTACTACTTTTATGAAGAACTCTTCTGGGTTGGGAGAAAATTTGGTTTTCAATGTTATTCCTCCAGAACTAGTTAATTGAGAAAATATGTATCTGTTATCAGGATGGCATTTAAATCAGGTGATATAAATAATTCATTCACTACCAATGTTTGGTACAGCAGGAAGACTCTTTAGTTATTAGCCAGGAATTATTTTCAATTTCTTGATTATATATTTGACCTTTATAAAATCTGAAGAAATATACAAAGAGAAAGAGGAAATATATCAAAATAATTTCAAGAAATTAAAAAGCTAAATGAACATTTTTATCATTTCAATTAGGCATCTACCTAAGCATTCTAGATAATTAATATTCTAAAGGTTGAAAAGTATAAATAAATCAATAAAGTTATCCTTATGGTGCCAGTTGCCAAATGCTTTATCCATCAATTAATCAATTCATTCATTGAATATTTTATATGAATGACTAATGGGTGATAAACATTACTCTGGTCTCTGTATAGGAGGCGTTGAAATAAAATAGAATGTTTCTAAAGGACCTGTGGATATTAACTGTTGAGTGTGGCCAATGCCTCTCAATTTTACCACTGTGGCTCGGAATAACTCTGGTCTAAAGATATACAGACTGAATTGAGCATGTGTTTTATTTGACCAACTTCTAAGCACAAACCTCTTGCACAGAGTTGATTTCCTCTATTCCCTCCTCCCTACTTATTCTAGGAGGAATACAACCTTTGATAACACCAAAGGCATTCTCTTTTTATTATAAATTAGATCATCAATACTGATAGAAACAATGTGCTCACTGCTGCAAGCTTATTGTGCTTTCCCATTGATCAGTTTATGTTAGGGATCAACGAGGGTTTTCTCCTTGCTCCCTGACTACCCACCAACAACTCTGCAAAGTAAAACTATTCATTAACATATGAAAGCCACATCCCAACATCCCCAGAAGCTGGTTTCTCTGGAATAAACCCAGTTTGATAAAAAAAACTATTCTTTTTCTAGTAGAATTAACATTAGATTGCATGGTTTTTAGATTTTGCTTTATCAATTGTTAAGCACTTACCACAAAAAAGAATATATTACTAATTCAATTATTTTTATACATAAACAATATAGTATCTACAAGATTTTCTTGGGCTTGATTTTCTCCTCAGAATAGTTTTTATCTGATCTTTGAGCAATGATATAGTCATATCAGAGGAATTTGATTATTTATGCTTCAAACATTTTGATCCATATATCTAAGCTACATACTTTCTTGTGAATAACAATTTTATAATTTTATATGCCATAATAACATACTTTTACTAATTACTTTCTACTGAATCTTGACAGTTCTGTCAAAATATTAACTTTAAAATGTATATTTAATTGTTTGATAATATCTGGCACATAAGCATAGGATATGAAAATTACTCAATAAAGTGTCATGTCACCTCAATTCAGAGTATTAAAAGTATTCAGATAGTTATTTCATTTGTTCATTCATTCATTCACTCATTCAATATGTATTTATTAAATCATATATGGGCAAGAAACTCTGGCAGGTACTGCCTATGTTGAAGTTAAGGTGATACAAAGAAAGGTCAATAGATACCTATATAGTCAGGCTTCCCTATGGAATCAGAAACTTGAGGCGAGAGAAATGTATCTAACCTCTAGTCCTGAATATTTGCAGAGGAACTTAGTTATGTCATTTTGTGGCAGTGGTCTGACTCTACAGATCATGTGCACTCAATCAAACCTACAGCAAGCAAATGCTTATTGATTGTAAGACAACTGCTGAGAAGATTTGATTTAATGATCCTAGTGATTTTATTCTGTATTAGTGAAGAATATTTATTTAAGGAATATAATGAATGTGAGATTGCTTTGATACCACAGGAAAGTGAAAGGAGTGATGATTCTAAGTGCTACTATCTCCAGAACTTCAGAGCCTGTAATAGCCCCTCATCATAGGAACAACAAGATGTGCTGTGTGGTGGAGTCAGACACACCTTGACACAAACTTCAGTTCCACTCTTTGTTACTAGTAATCCTTATATTATCACTTTTTCTGTCTGAATGTTCTCATTTGTGAAATAGTTGTTGCTTGTAAAAAGATACTGGCCTAACATGAGGAAAAACAATTTAAATCATGCCTGAAGTGTCTCCAAGGGATACCAAAAGAAAAATCCTTTCATAATATTAAAAAACCCACAAAAAAACCGCAAGAAACAAATATCTTAAGATCTCTTTTCTCTATCTCTCAATATTTTAGAGGGCAGTGTCTCCCAAAGTATGTGCAGGACCCTGGGAAAATACTTTTGTGGGTTCCTGCCAGTATAGTTAATTTAATTAAGATGCGTAATACAAAACTCATGGGTCTATATGAGATATAACTATGTATCAATAAATATTTAGACTAGTGGGTAGAGAAAATAGGACTACATATTTGTTGGTCCTTCAATCACTGCATGTGAAGATCCTTCCTTGTGTTCAGGCATTTGTTTATGTCTAGAAAGCATTTCTTCCTGTTATTTATTGTCAAATGTTTCATTACTAGCTAATTTCATATCTCCCACCATGAGAAAAAAGTAGCAACACTATTATTACTTGTAATGTCATTGCTTTTGGAACCTGTTTATACTGAAATAATTTAGGCCTTCTTGCCTCTACAATTTCCTAATACCATTCACTTAATGCTGGTTGTATCTTTACTCATGATTCTAGATTATCCATCATGATGTCTGAGTATATTGGCTTCCAATGACTGACTCATAGGTTATTCCCATGCTTCAGGTCCTCCAAATGCAAATCTTAGCCAGAGAATGCAGAAATGTGAAGAACATTTCATTTTCTGATCATGTTAAATTTACTATTGTAATTTTATAGACTAAACATAGAACACGTCTTCCAGCCATGTTTTCTTTTGAAATCTTTAGACAGTAAATAATCACATTTCTAGAATTTGAACTCTTTCAGTGTTGACCATGATCTCCCAAGGGATTTATGTAATAGTTATGACCATGGCATCTTCCAAAGCACTCAACAATGAAACAAACGTTGAAAAGGAGGGCTTTTTCACCTTTTTCAGAATCACAGTGGAAAACTTGTCTATTTTATTCAGGCAAGCTTATTGCAGTATGTCACATTAGGACAAATGAAATGCCATGAAATATGTAGGAGGTAAGGCTAAAAACCAAATCACAGAGCATTTCTTTTAAATACTGTGAGTGGTAAATCTATGAGCACTTAAGTAACATTAGAGGAACATGCCAGGCAGGTGTCAGGTGATGTGCAGCATTTTCTAGGACTTTTTACCATATAGGGATCCTGAGCTTTGGGAATCTGGAACCACATTGTCTAATCCAAAATATTTAGCTGAAATAATATATTCCTCTTCAATTAGAGATTAAATCTTAATCCCACATAGGGTAGAATGATTTTCCAAAAAGCAGAAAATGATTTTATTGTTCAGTGAAGCCCTTGCTTATCAATCCTGACTTACTTATACATAGTGTTCTCTTGAGGCCCATAGGGACTTTGAGTTTTTGTATCTTCAGCAGACACTGCAGATCATGAATTCGCCAAAGAAATCCTAAATCACTAGGTCTAACCGAATCATCTGGAGAAAGGAAGATGCCTGATATTTAGTGAATGATTATTATATGCCTTGATAAGGAGACATGATTTTATTTTGTGTATTTCTCAAAAAACATATGGGATAGACATCGTTATTTTCACTGTATTCAATTCCTTAAGCTGAAAGCCACAAACCAGCTATTAATCTTATTAAGCAAAGTTCAGCATTTACACTGTGGCCACGTTATCAGGTTCTCACCAATGGGACATGAGCACAAAGCATGCCTCTCTTGTTTAAAGGAAATTGCTTGCATCTTCCTGTCTTTTTCCTTTCCTCTGAGCTGGAACACAGAAGTGTCAGAAATACACAATAGACTCAGAAGATTAGGACAGTGGTGCTGAATGGACAAACCAAACTGAGAAAAAAACAATGATCTTGTGAAGATGACATACCCACCAACCTAAACATGCTTAGGTGAAAGGGAAATAAACTTCCATCTCAGTTAAACCACTGTATTTTTTTCAGTCTTTTTGGTATAGCCACTTGCCCTTTACCATTCTAATTAATACTAGTGATCTTGTTCTTGGATGGCCTAGATACCTAGCATTGACTTTGAACTTGTGGAGTTCTAATGGGATATGGTGAGTACTTTCTGCTTAGCACTCATTCTCCTTTGACTAAATTACCTGCAATTTTAGTGCTATGTCCACAACATGCTGCTGCATCTATTTTTGTTGATTTATAATTAGAATATGGGGAATGCGAGCAAACCTTGCAAATGGAGAGAACTATCACCACAAATTGTTCAAATGGTCTACATTGTTTGCAGAAAATCTCACAAAAAAATTCTGTATTTCTCTGTGTGATTCTAAAAATGTTAAGGTTTGAATCGCATTGCTTTTGGTTTTTAAGAATCGTCCTGGGGACTTCCCTGGCAGTCCAGTGGTTAAGACTTCACTTTCCAATGCAAGGGGTGTGGGTTCAATCCTTGGTCGGGGAGCTAGGATCCCACATGCCCTGTGGCCAAAAAAACAAAATATAAAACAGAAGCAATATTGTAACAAATTCAGTAAAGACTTTGAAAATGGTCCACGTTAAAAAAAACTTTAAAAAAATAAAAATAATCATCCTGAATTCATTCAAGAAATCTGCTTAGCAAGAAAAAATTTTACATGTATTTTACATATCTTACATATATACATAATTACATAGATATGAAGTTATGAGAAATGTTTTAGAAGGCTTCAGCCTTAAATCTTCAAATAAGCAAAAATACACATACCACATACAGAAGAGAGGATCATATGTGTGTGTGTGTATATATATATGAACATACAGTCGACCCTTGAACAACGCAGGTTTGAACTGTGCGGGTCCATTTATAAGCGATTTTTTTCAATGTAAACATTACAGTACTGTGCTACAATATCTGTGGTTGGTTGAACCTGAGGATGTGGAACACCAACTATGGAACTTAATCAAAATGGATTTTGCAGAGTCCTGGAACCAATCCCACACAGATATTGAGGGACGACTGTATGTGTACAATTTTTCATAATGGACATCTCATTTCCATTATAGGCATTTCCAGAAACCTACCTAGAAGCCACTTTTGTGCTCTGACCTGGAGCTGAAAATTTTCAACACATACATGAAATTACCACTTTTATCTACTGACTAATGGTTACAAATTCCCTTTTACTTATAACACTCTTTGTAGACTTCTACTAAATCCGTTGCCTGGCAGAAGGACTAGTAACATAATAACAAAATAGAAAGTATGAAGGAATGAGATCAAAGAAAGATAAATTTGCTGTTGATAGTGAAAGTGGGTAGAGTATATGGAGCCAGTTGAGGAAAAGCAGATCTGAGTGCTAAGATTCAATGACAGGCTTTCATTGCCTATATAGGCAAGCATAAAAAGCAAATGATATACAAAATCACTAAGAGTTGAAATAAAGAAGGTAAAGGGATGATCAAGTCACATTTTGCCTGCTTCCCAGGGTTTCCATATCACAAGACACCAAGACCTTTGCTCCAGACAAGTATTTTACAAGATATATAGCTGACCTCACCTCCCTGTATTTATTCTCCTGGAATAATCACTTCTTAAAAGGGGAGGGTGATCTTAAGGGAGAGATTATAGCTAAAAAGATTTTGTCCAGGAAATCCAGGAAGGATCACTCTTTATAAGATTAGGAGTTAATCTCTGCCACACACCACATCTCATGGGTGGGACCGTTCTAAGGCTGTAACCATTCTCAATTGCTTTGATTTATCTCTACTCCTTGGAAGTTATAAGAAATTTTTCTATTTGAGACTATCTCAAATTTGTTATTACAGATGCGATTTCATTTTCCAGTTTTCCTGATTTAATCTATAGATAAAATGTAGCAAGAATAAATAAAGATATGCTAGGAGAGGGTTACACAGATATGAAGTCAAGAGAAATGCTTAGGAAGGCTTCAGTCTTGAATTTTCAAATAAGCAAATATATACATACTATGTACACAAAAGGTTTCCATTTGTTAAAGTTTCACAAGAAGAAAGGGGAGGAAAAGAGGAGAGGCGAAGAAAAGTTCGGATTTTTGAGCACTTGCTTGTTGCTATGTACTCTTCACATTGCATTAAATGTATTACCACTGTTCATCCTTTCCTTGTTAAGGATTGTCCTTATTTTTGATGACCTTAACAGTTTGGGGCAGTACTGGTCAGATATGTCACAGGATGTATCACAATTGGAGTTTTTCTCATGGTTAGACTGTAGTTAAGAATTATGGAGAAGAAGAGCACAGGCAAGGTGTCATTCTCATCACATCATAAAAATGGTACATTCTTTCAATATGACATCACTGTTAATGTTCACCTTGATCACTGGTCTAGGTTAGTGGTTGTAAGTTTTCTCCACTGCAAAACTACCATTTGGCCCCTTTCCATATTATACTTTTTAGAAGGAAGATGGCACATATAGCCTACATTTAAGGAGTGGAGATTTATATTCTCCTTCCTTGAGCACAGTGTATCTACATAAATTATTTGGAATTAATATGGGAGATTTGTCCATTTGCCTTCATTTATCTGTATACTCAATGATTCAATTCCATATGGGTTTGTGGATATTTTATACTCAGGATTATAATTCGATACTGATACTACTTGTTGCTCAAATTATTCCATCTTTGGCCATCTTTGGGAGTTTTTCTGTTGACTTCTCTGTCCCTTTGACTTAACCTCATCAATGTGTTGTGGATTGTATGTGTATGTGCGTGTTAGCACTTCCTTACTTTCTGGCACTACAAGATGCCCCAGGATCACTTGTGTATTCCCTGCCCTAGCCCTAAATTCAGCTATTTCTCTAAGGAGTCTTGGTTCCTTTTATTAGAGAAAGGTATTAGGAACCAAGATTTGCATGCTGTGTGGACTAGTCACTTTTGAAAATCTAGACTTCCTTCATTCACCAGGGACTGAGAACTTCGGTTCCTATCTATTATTTCAGATTATTCTGTGCCTGCCCCTCAAATGCTGGTATTTTTTATCCACAATTCCTGCAGTTCCCATTCTACATGCTATTTGAGTGATTTCATCTATTTTCATGTCTTACACTACACCCTGTATATTGCTGGCTCCCAAACTCTGACCTTTCCCTCAACTAAAGACTCCAACTGCCTGATGAGCATAAATAAAAGAATTCCACAGGCGCCTCAAGCCAGACATCGCAAAACTGAATTCACCATCGTTCCCTCACCAAATGGGTTATCCTTCTCATAATCTCCATTAATACCACCACCGTCTACCCAGCCAGCCTCCGGTCACTAGAATTATCCTAGTCTCTTCTCTCATTCTGCCTCCAACTCAACAATCAAGTCCTGTTCATTTTACCTCATGAAAGACTATCAAATCCTCTCCCTCTTTTTGATTGCTTCAGCTTCCTTAGTTCCAGTCTAGTTCTAGTCTTTACCAACTGTCACATGAACTACTGACATCTCACTGTCTTCAGTCTTGCCTCCTTAAAACCACCCTCCAACCTGAGGTCACAAGGATTTGTTACAAATACTAATCAGACTCTATCATTCCTCTGTTTATCATATATTACTTACACAATCAGGCAGGTAAAAAAAGGGGGTCTTGTGTTTATGTCATTATTACTGTTGGAGCACTTGGCACAAGTCTGACACCAAATAAAAGCACATACAAATAAAACATCTTGACCACACCTATACTCCAAGTTTTTATTAGCACTGTGGCAGGTGCCGGAGCAACAAAAGACTTGAGAAGAGGTCTCTCACGGTCTAGTGAAATGACTGAAAAATGAATTCCAAAAATACACATCAAGAAGGAAGTTATCATGCTTATCATGACAGAAGAGTGATCTAAGAATCAATATAATAGCACTTTAAGGAAAAACTAATGATCAAAATGCAATGCTGTTTCTTTATGCAGTTATCCTTAACTGCTGGGTAGCAAGGTTTTGATGTAATATACTCATTTTTTGAGGCTACAGACAATTTGCTACTACTAATAAGGAACTGAAATACGTGAATGATTTACAAGTTTGATAAATTAAATTTTCTAACATATCCATAAAACAGTGTCTGTTTGACTCATGTCTACGGCAGTGCACTTTCTTGAGAAGAGGATTAAAGCTGTGCCTGCAGTTAGCAACCTGGCAACCCTGGGGAGTGCTGCAAGCATTTGAACAGCCCTCTCCCTGCTCTGACAGAAAATCAAAGAGGTAAGAACTGCTATTCTATGTACCAGCAAAACAGAGTTGCTGCTGAGGTCTTTAAGACGCTGAACTGCTTTCACCAACAACATCAGGCCAATTCCACATGATGGATCCCTTACATCTGTCCCTGAAGGATCACTCACTCACCCCAAATATTTATTCAACAAGCATTTATTCCAGTTCTGTGCAAAGCATGTGACTAACAGAATTCCAATTCTGGCAGCCACTTCCAATATCATTCTGTTTAAAGGTGGACATTCATGTACAACCCAAGTGTATTTTCCATTAGTGAGTATGATTTATGCCTTAGCAAGTATTTAAATAACTAATGAAGTGTGTGAGCACATGCACCAGAGGTTTAAGGAATACAGAAATAATGCCATAGATTAATTCCAATATCCCATAGACATCATCACTCAGCTTACTGCCAACTAGTATATAGGTTTATTTTTTATTCTATCCACCAATATTGTGTGTGACACAATTAGGGTATATAGTACTCATCTGCTCTCAATGACTTTAGAATCCGATTAGAAAGATAAGAATCTCTGTTTCTCTCTCTCTCCCTCTCTTTCATATACACACACATACCATCACACAGGGACACATATTGTTAAGTAAGGAGGTAAATAAAACAATGCAGTATATATCCAAAATGAGTGGTACACAGAAAATAATTTTTTTTTTTTACTATTTTTGCATAGTGTTAAAATGTCTGAGTGGATTTTCAACAAATTTCAAGAGTATGTTTGGGACTTAAAGTGCAGGCTACGTGGCATTGATAGAATTCACTTAGGAGTGCCTTGGGGGCAACTGAAAGAAATTGCAATAATGCCTGGAGTAGCTGAAATGTAGTCCAAGAGGCCCATGTGGATGGACGCTATCTGCAACAGACCTGCTGTACTGTTGAGACAATTTGGACTGAGAACACACTGTTTTTAAACGTGAGACAGGAATTAGAAGTCATGAGGGCAGGTGTTTCACTTTGTAGGCATTGGCTTGTAATTGAGCTGCATCGTACATAGGGAACTCTATGAAGCATACTCCAAAGTAAAGATCAACACATTTACTTATAACTGTGGGTTACGAATTTCCAAACAATATTGTGGAAGTCAGCCAGACTGTAAGTGTAATGGATTCAGCAAAAGAAAAAATTGCTGTTTGCTTATATGATAAGAGGGCAGCATTAGAACATGATTTTAATTGAATTTGAACCTTTTAAAAATATCTATATTTTGGATTAAAAAGACAAGGAATAAAGCTTCTTAAGACAAGGAAAGAGATACTGGGAAATTACCTGTTTTAAGGGTTGACTTCCAAGCTAGACTATTCTGTTCAGTTATTATGCTGATGCATTTGTGATGGCTTATCCCAGACTTCAGTTCATTTCACCTCCCAAATTCCCAAATGTCAATCAAGCAGTTCCTTAAAATTTACTTATCAGTTAATTTTGTTGTTTAAAAAGGGGCATATGTTCCTTTTCATAGTATAACTTCTAAATATACAATTCACCAAACTTCAGTTTCACTGAAAGATCATGTTACCCATTCCTTTTCAAAATCACACTGGATCCATCTCTCCAACACTTTTTTTTTTTCAAATCAAACAAAACAAAATTAAAAACCTTTAGTCACTCTTCTTCCCCTCAGGAAGGAATTTTCTTTCTGTACTTTAGAGGCTTTCCTAACTACACAGAAACTAACCTTTTTTGCTATGTTCCCTTTCTGGGCAACCACTCAATCAGTTTTATTTTTCAGTTCACATCAGTTAGGGAACCTTCCTTTGCATATAAGGAGAATATTCTACATTCTTCTGCCAAGGTGTTCCTCTTAAGTGTGTGTATGAAAATTACGTGTGTGTGTATGAAATTAGTTTTGGCTGCTATGTATTACAAATACCTAAAAGCCAAAACCAAATTACAGCTTTACAGTAGTTCTCATTTAGACGAGCACAAAAAATACTTTTTTGTGTTCATTGTTTTGTAATGTCCTTATGGCTCCGATTTGAGAATAAGGTATGTAAAAAATGGTGTCCACATAATTTATGTCCTTGATTTTAATAACTTTTGATATCTGACTAATTTTTAGCATCATAATGCAAATACTATAGAAAGTATGATAGATTATAAATATTAGCCTACTAAAATATAGAAATTTTGTTTAAAGTTTGTACATAGACATTATGTGTAACAGTTGAATTACAAAACCTGTGTTATTTTTCAATGATTGGATTGAAAATGTGACTTTTCTGACTAAAAAGATTTTTTTTTCATAAGACAATTTTATTATTTCTTCATAAAGCAGGAATGTTTATAATAATCCTTTTATATCCATATATTTTACCTTATATATGTTGACAATTAGTTTCTGCTGACAGGGGGTGGAAATACTTTTCTCTTTTGATAAATGAGCATCATATTTGAAAACGGTATATATATCTACTTGTTTTATAAAATTATGTGAGCCGCTATATTCTAATTACAATGTTAGTCATCATCAATAATTTTATACTCTAACGAATGTAGTTCTTTAACATGCCAATATTATTACTGTTTGCAAATATTCTAATAAGTTCAGTCTTTCCTTAGCATGTACATTCTTCTTTTTTAGAGAAATTTCATTTAAGAGCGATTCATGAAACCTACTGATTTTAAGTTGGTTTTATACTGCTACTTGCAGCTTACATTTACACTGACTATTGGTATCATTATAAACTCAGAGAACATGCTGCCTATTTGAAGAGATGCAGAGATAGGCAGTGGTAAAGAAAGGAATACATGAATAGCAATGCAGTTCACTATAACTTATATCCCACTTTGGGAATTCAGCAGGAACAAAGTAATGAACATTTAAAACAAGACACAAAAAACCTTACACGTATCTCATCATTATTTTAAATTTACAGGAAAAAAATCTTAATTTTTTCTAATAATTAGTCACATTAGAAATTTCCTATCATTTTTTAAATTTTGATAAATAATCTACCTTACCAGAGTTTTCATTTATAATTAACTTGTGATTATCCTTGGTAATGGGAAACTAATATAAAACAGAGAGAAAATATATTGGTAAAGTTCAAATATCCATTTTTATTCACCTTTCTTATTTCATGTTTGACTCAAAAAATGCTTTTAACAATTTTGTTGAATTTTAAAAAATTTCTTTACTCAAATTTTCTGCAACTTTCAGACCATTTGGTTATTGAATAAACAAACATTAGTGCTACTATTGCAGTTCTTGTGCTACACACCAATAAATATAGTTTAAAATTCTAAAAGGCACAGAATCCCTGTTCTTTTATTTCTCTCAGTATCTGGTAACAGATTTGTATATTTGCGAACACTATGGTTGCCTTAATAATACCTAGTCTCTTCTTTGTTAACAAACTCTGATTTTCTTAAAGTGCTAGTTAAACATAGTCACTTTCCTGGCTTTCCTTACCTTTTTGCCTTTTGACCTTCTCTCCTTCCTTTTGACTAGAAGGCAGATATGATGCCTGGAGTAGAAGCAGCCATTTTGGTACCAGGATAAAGAAAGCCACAGTCTCAGCATAGTATAAAAGACCCATAGAAGACATTGGGTCCTTGAGGACTTCTTGAGACAATGTCCCAGCCCTGGAAAACTGGGGTGTTAAAGAAGAACAGTGTATGAGAGAATTGGCAGCATTCACACCTGTAAATCATTCTTGCTGTCATTAACTGAATCCAGGTACAAAAATAACTTCCTTATTGATAGAGATTCTGAAAGTTGGGTAGAATATTAAGTTTTCTCAGGTGTTATCTCTTTTAATTTGGCACAAACATTCATTAAGACACTTAGTGTTAATTTTGGTTGCTGAATATATAGTCAAAGGCAATCTAAACAAATCTTTAAAGTTTGTTTTTGTGTTAAAACCAAAACATATGATATATCAGATTATGCCACCTGCAAAGTTCTGCAAGCTAAGTTAATTTTCTGGTAAGAAAGCCTTAGTTTGGGTGTATTTAATAACTCTCTTCTTATTCTAATTGGGTAATGTTGGTAAATTTAAATGAAATTTAATTTCTCTAAAATGTGTTTGAAGATATTTTCACTGCCTGCCTCCACCACTTTCTGAGAAAGATAGTACAGGCCTTGTTATTCATGCCAGCTTTGGTACTGTTTCAATTATCTCATGGTTCAGGGAGTTGTTGGGTTTTAAATGGATACTCCCGCTATGGGAAATGGCTGCTGTTTTTCACCATATTTTCTCTTATCATCCACAGATAATTAGTTCTGCCTGACAAAGCACATCACAAGAGACAACTCCATGGCTTTCATAAGCATCTCAGCAGTATCTTCCTTATGGCTAATTCTTCCTGAACCTGTTTAAAACTGCTTCACTCTAATTATTATTCCTCGTCACTTGTCCACACTCTAAACATAGGCAGTATTAACAATATATGTAGCAGATATCCGCATGTCATCTTTTTAATGCTCCTAGATATTTGTATAGCAGGAAATTGGGGCATTAAAAAAACAAGCCTATTCCTCTGACACTTAGCATCTATACTCATACACCACCACTAGAGCCCTGAATGGATCATTAATGCATCTTAAATTCCTAGATATATTATGTCCTCCCACACTTTACATAAACTGAGTTAACATGAAAGATAACAGTCTCTTTCATTTACAGTACAGTAAGTTCCCCTACATATGAACCTTCAAGTTGTGAACTTTCAAAGTTGTGAACTTGTGTTCGCATGTCCAATAAAGTAAGGCGTGAGTGAAATTGCAGCTTGCTCTCCATCTCCTATTGCTGACGATCCTTCAGCTCTACCATCTCCCATCTCCTCTCCCTCCTCCAGTCAGTAACTCTTCTTATCTGTTCACTCAATGCCAGCCCTTTTGCTCCCTTCTTTTACTTTGCTCTTTAACTTAGACTTCTGAAAATTTAGTCCCTCTGATCTCTCCAGGTATTTCCTTTGGAGGCTCATCCATTCAAAGAGCTTCTGCTCTCAAAATCCATGGCAATTACTCTCAAGACTGAAGAAACAACTGGGAAATTTAGATTACAAAAAGCACATTTTTCTTATTACCCCGTGAGTAGTTCCATTTGTGTAGCTTGCTGTCACTTCTAGCATAGTATGTCCCCAAACTAACTTAATAAATTTTTCCAACACTAGTCCCAACACCAACTTATCCCGCTGCCTTTTTTTTTTTTTTAAACCATGATACCTCTGTTCTTCCAGGAAATAGGTGGCATCAGATTATCTTTTCTCTTTTCTTCTCAATTGTCCAAAATCTGGTAGTGAAACAGCACTTAAAACATTGACCAACTTAAACTGGCTTTGCCTCCTTAAATAAGTTGTTGATTAATCAAACCTTGAGTTATTTTATGGAGACCACACTGCTCATTTTCCAAACCTGGATGGCCCAGGAACCAAGAACCTTCAGTCTATAGAACTCAGTTAGAAATGTTGCCACCAGAGCCCCCCTACAAAGAGGTCTTTCAGTATGGAAAATCTAGCTTCCAGCAGCGGAAGTAGTTTGATTACTGATTTGAGGTCACCAATCAGCTTCTGCCCCTAACCCCTTAAATTTTGCCCTGAACCCTGGATCCAGGAGACAGATTTGAGAGCCTTGCTGCCTGTCTCCTCGAAATAAAGCTCACTCTTTGGGCTTCCCTGGTGGCGCAGTGGTTGAGAATCCACCTGCCAATGCATAGGACACGGGTTCGAGACCTGGTCCTGGAAGAGCTCACATGCCGCGGAGCAACTAAGCCTGTGCGCCACAACTACGGAGCCTGCGCTCTAGAGTCTGCGTGCCACAGCTACTGAAGCCCGCGTGCCTAGAGCCCGTGCTCCGCAACAAGAGAAGCCGCCGCAATGAGAAGCCCGCGCACCGCAAGGAAGAGCAGCACCCGCTCGCGGCAACTAGAGAAAAGCCCGCACACAGTAACGAAGAGCCAACGCAGCCAAAAATGAAAAAAAAAAAAAAGCTCATTCTTTTCTCAAAAGCTGGAGCCATAGTATTGGCTTCTATGTGAGTCTGGCAGTGAGCCTTTGCTCTGTAAAAGTAGCAAAGTAATCTCAACTCACTTCTAAACACCTCTCTAGTGACATTCTTACCACACTTGTTGGTTCCCAAACTCAGGAGCTTCCTGGATGAAATTCAAAACTCCTCCACTCCCACCCCCAGAACACGAAGGGCAAGTAGAGTCCAAAGAAAGCCAGGAATTTACATGCGAGGCTTGTTCTGGGGCGGCTGCAAGACTAGTAGATGTCTGCACCTGCACACCAGAATCTTAAATGTTTATATAGAGGCTTTAATGGAGTTCAGTCATGTATACAGTACAGATTGTTCTCTCAAGGCTTCCTCCTTGAAAAGGCTTTTGATGTGTGAACAGTGGGTGGAACGTACATTACAAAGGGGGCGTGGGGGTGAGAAGCCTCCAGCTTGTGGGTCACCTGGTGGTCACGTACCCTTGAAGACCTCCTCCAACAACTCTGGTGAGGTTTTTCTCTCAAGCATGGAGAGCAGTAACAAACTCTTCTGCAGCTGTGATGTTCAGATTACACAGTTCTCACCAATTAGATATTTTTAGAATCTTTCCAGTGCTTTTCTTCACATCATTTGTTTCAGTACAAAATCACTTCTCTCCCTTGAACACTTAGCAACATTTTCCTCTCTTGACCACTCTCGCCTTCTTGAAACTCTCTTAGCTTCCATTGCATTCTGACAGTTCCTTTGCATTCTTAAATGTTGGGAGCTTGTTCAGAGCTGGAAGTAACACTGTCTGAGTGTGAATTCTGGCTCTACAGAATGGTGTGTAACCATGGGTAAATCATATCACCTCTCTGTGTATCTATGCCATATGGTCATTATAACTTTAACTGATTTTATCCATATTTATTAGCTCTGGTTAGATCACTCTCCTGAGCTCCAGATAAATATTTCCAATTATGCAATGGAGATTTTCACTTGGATTTTTCACAGACATCTTCTTCCCTTCACTCTTTATTCTCTTCTCCCTCTCCCTCACCTGTCCTCACCTGCCTTCTCTATACTTCATCTTACCTTTTAAAACTCCAGATTATCCTATAAGCTCTAGCTTGGCTGTAACCATATGTAGGATATAAGATTAAGTGCTGGGAGAGAAGAGAACAGTGAAGGTGTAAAGAAAAATGCACCAAAGACAGAAAGAGAGATAGAAAGAGATCAAGCACAGGCAGAATCTGTAAATGGCCATACAGCAGCAATTGGAGATCCTTCATCTAGAGGAGTGCATTGGGTATAGTAACTTGCTTCTTCTATCTTTGTCTTCCCAGCATTGAGCACAGTGTAGAGAGCATTGCATGTCTGAAATAATGTTCAGTTCCATGAGTGAAAGAAACTCATGGATGAGCAAATAAATAAATGAATAAATAAATAAATGATGGTACCCATGCCTCTGAAAATTTTTGCTCCCTGGCATTTTATTAGCATCTGATAGCAAATCAGCAGCATCTACAAAAGCAATCTAGTCTTAGGTAATTACTATCAGAAATAAAAGTTTCATAATATTATTGAATGGCTATTTGGAACAAGCATCTTGCACTGTCAAAAGGATAATGATAAGTAGTCTCATTCAATAAGCACATGGACTTGGATACTTCTGGGAATGCTTTTAAGCTCAACATCCTGGCAGATCCCTAAGAACGCAGGTCTGTTCAACATCAGAGCTGTTTTTTGTTTGGGCTGCATATTGAACTAATTGTCCCTAAAAAGGTTCAGGCCCTTGTTCATCTTTTTTGTTTCTTCCCCTTGGCAGGATTCTGGATCTTCATAGAATGCAGAGCCAAATTATTCAGTGCTTTTTTAAAAGCAAAAAAGTTGTACCTATATATGGGAATCTGCCCTTCATCACACCACTTTGGAGAAGTGTCTTGGTTCTCCACCTCAGTGAAATATACATATCAGGCCCTGGATTCTAACAGAGAATATCATTTCTGCTGCCTGAACGCCTGGTATCTAAAGCATATGGATATCTATTCAGCAACAGCCTCCATCAGCACTTTAGGCACTTGTCAAATAATTCAACCATGATTTGACTATGATCTAGTACTTGGGAAACGCTTGCTTGAAAATCTGATATTTAAGAATGTGTAAGGAACACATGAACTGTCCATGACTCTACATTCTCAAAAACCTAACCCTGCATGGTTAGAGCATAGAAAGAAAACAGAATCCTGCAGAAATGCCTTCACCAAGGTAAAAATTAATGTTAGGTCCTTAATTTTTATAGAAGGACAATATAAAATATTTATTTGAAGATGATTCAGTATTTTTTACAGGAGAATCATTACAAAGATATATGGAATAAAATCCTTTGAGATCTTAGCATTAGAATAAAGTTAATCCTTCCTGGTGAATTTGTGTATTTCCTTGATCAGTCAATGAGAACAAAGGTACAGAGAGAAATGTAATCCCTTGTTAAAGAAACTGATGCCAGGTACCTGGTACATTGGTTTCTCTGCAACTCTTGAAGATATTTTGTTTTATCAAACAAAATCATGCTTTTTAAAAAATTGAAAAAGAATGAAATAGGATCAATAAACAAATATTTTATTGAATTTAAATATTGTAGTCTGATTTGAGAATCTTTACATATGACATGCTTTGATTCCATCTTAGTTAAATTTGACTCTTGAATAAAGAAATCCAAGTCTGAATTTTTGAATGTCTTTTATGATCCATATTGTAAGTGTTTCCTGGAGAAGAGAACTGAAGCATGCATTTCTTTGTACATTTTCACAGTCACGTTAACAAAGTTTCAGCTCTGAGATTATTCCGTCAGATTTTCCCCATTATGCATCCCCAACCTTGCTTGAATAGGTTGAAAAATAATTCTACATATTGCTGGATAACTGCAAATAGTCACATACTTTAGTGTACCAAAGGAGCATTTCTCTAACACAGAATAAATTTATTTCATAATAACAAATGAATGTCTTTATAATCATTATTTAAATTGTACATGGCTTGTAGGATATGAGTAAGGAAATTGTATAGGTTTTAATAGTCTATCTACCTCCCTAATCTGTTTATCTACTTAAATGTTACACTTGTCAATTCATTGTCATAGCCACTGGATTTTGTGGTTGATGATGATAAAAATACATTATATATAACATTTAAATTAGCATATAATTATGAGGTATTATGCTTCAGGACTCTAATTAATGTCCTTATCCTGAATAGAAGAGATTTTAGCTTTATTGGTAACTATACTCAATTCTAGGAACATTTTATCAAACAACAGAGAAGGTTGCTGGACGAAAATTAGGAGATGCATTTCTTTTTGACAAAATGATATCGACCAAATCTCTCCTCCTCTGCAAAAAGGAATGTAATCTTAATGGGAAATTTAAATTTAAATTTCCTATCTTTGTTTTCTCTTTGCAAACTTTCATTTAGTGTACTATAATATTTTGATAATGGCCTTTTCAATTAATTGTGCCTCCAGTAAATGTCTGAAGAATGTTTTTTGATTTATTCTTATAAGCTTTAAATCATGTTATATCTTTGTTTGTACAAATAACAAAAAAATACAGATTGTTTGTAAGAAAAATAAGTATCAAGTTTAAATATTACATTTTGTCTGGAATATATACATTTTTTTAAATCTCCTGGGCTTTGAATACAGTTGATTTAGGGACTACTAATAGAACATTCTGTTTAAGTTTATTTTTATTTAAAAAAAATTACTTACCAATTCTTCTTGAAAACAAGCAAAAAATGATGTGTATCAAATTTTAATGAAATCTTTTTATAGTTATGTGACAATAGAGAAAAGCCCTACGTTTGATTTTCTGTAATTTGTAAAGATAAATGCATCTGAAATTGGCACTCATGCAAGAACATGTGAGTACTTATAATGAATGGTGAGCTACTTTCCTGTGATGTGAAGCTTAACTGGAATGTTCATGTATTTATAAGTTTGTAGTTTGAAACATTCATATTTGCCCAGTGGCCTACTAGTAGTTCATTATACTTTTATTTGGAAAGCCTGTGTTTGATCCTCGTTATTCTTTTCTCTGGAGTTTTAGATGAATAAAATAACAAATAATTTACTACCAGAAGCCAAGCAGACAAGGACTGTGATCTTTTCAAATCTTAACATGTTTGACCTCTCTCTACACTGAGGAGGGAGATATCCATAAGGGAAAAAAGGAATCTGGGGAATACAGACATATAGATATCACATACATAATTGACTATTCCCTAAAATCATTTTTTTTTACCAAATGTCTACTAGCACATTAGCTATTACCAAATATTTCCATTAATTAAATAAAGTAAAAATCAAGGAATTAATGTATTACTATGTTCTATCCCCTCCCCACATACACAATCTGAATATGTATAGGAAGATAAAAGAGGTCCAAGTTCTGAGATGATAGAAAAAAAGGGAGTAGAGAATATCAGAGGAAATTAAGAATATAAAACAGAAAAATTATATAAAAACAACATATTGTTTCAATGAGACCAAAAAAAGAATCTGGAAAATACAGATCTATACATGCCACAAATTAGATTTAATTATTTCCTATAATCATTTTTTAACCAAACGTCTATTCACACATTTGTTAGTACGAAAAATGTTCATGAGCAAATACTGATTATTTAGGTGTCCAACTCTGGAGTAAGAGGCTTACAGTGTATGTTGTCACATAATTTGTCAGCATAAAATTATTTTATTATACTTATCTGGCTTGTGAAAACTCTTCATCTCATTTCTAGAAAAATATTGTTTTCAAATGTAAGCTTTATGTTAATAAAAATAAATAACTTACTAAATTTCATAGAAATTAAAAGTGCCTCTTATTGACAGGAGCTGGTTAATAATAACCAACAAATCTCATGCTTTCATCTCTTGAATGCTATAATCCTTTAACAAACAACAAGTGAATAACCTTTACCTCAAAGAAAAAAAAAAGTACAGTTTTATTAAATTAATATTGATACTTAAAATCCAGATCATCTCTAAGACACATGTTTTAAAAATTACAAGTAAACAAAGATTAAAAAATCAACGGGAGAATCATACCTATAGCTACACAACTATATCACTCTACATAAAGGAGCTACTTCATAACTCTGAATTTAAGATCTTGTGGACAGACAATAAAATGTCCATTTTTTTTCTCATACATCTTCAAGATTTTTCTCTTTAGGCAAAATTATTTTTCCAATGAAACCATACTGTCTTCTGTTGCCAGTCTGGGTCATAGGATAAATCAATCTCTTGATTTTTAAACACAGATGAAGATGGCTCTTTCTGGTTTTCTCTCTCTCTCTTTTTAAAAATCTTACTTCCTCCGGTGTACAGTTTTGTTAACCTCAGCAAGACTGTTTTCTGGAATTTTCAGGCAACATTTAATTTCACCAAAGAAACATACTGTAAAGTCTGCAATATTTTTCTAATATACTTTTTGTCACATGTCTTTTAGGACTCTTCTGTGTGACCCAAATCTGTCCAGTGTTTGCACTTGTCTTACATTTCTCATGTATTTTGGGGGAGATTTTCCAGGTCCCCCACCCAATGCTCTTGGTCTCACAATTTCCCTTCCTCCCTCCTTCTCTCCTCTGTCCTTGCTTCCTCTCCTCCTTTCTTTCTATTCATCCCCCTCCACATCCCTCTTTGTCCTCTGTATTCTCCTCCCCTCCTGCCCTCCACGCACTATCACTTTCTCAGTTTCTTAGCTGTAGTGATAGCACTTTGTCATTAAAGTTACTTTTCCCATTGCTAGAAAAGTAACAAAAGCTCTTCTGTTCCATTTGTTTAGTCCAGTGTCCCTGAGCAGAGTCATTTAGAATCTCAGTTTCAATTATGAAGATTTTAAGACAGTATATATGTCAAGCAACTAAAACATAGTAAGCAGTCATTAAATGGCACATATTTACCCTTTATGATGTTTCTCACTTGCATTTTGTTTTGTTTTGCATAAATTCCCCTTCTTTTTTGTTCCCTTCAGGTTCCCTGAATGCTTATATTATATTAATACATAATAGAGTGTTTTAAAATTAACTTAATATTTTAAATCTTTAGTACCTTTTCAGAGGCACATTCCTGGCTCTAGGATTACCACATTTTCATCTTTAACTCTTCAAATCTAAAGAGATATCATCGATAAATTCATAGCTTCTAAATTTAAAAACTGATATATTTTATATCCTCTTTAGAATGCATGATTGTCACATCAATAATCAATGAATAATAACAAATGGTGCAGAACACTGAACATGTCATGTGCTGCTCTTTTTCCTCTCTGTGCCTAAAGTGTATTTATCAGGAAGCTCATCAGGGCTTTCTTGTGTACACACTGTCACTTTTGCTGGAGGTCACTTTATCACAGAACTACACTCAATCTGTTTAATGCAAAATAAACACATTCAAAGTAAGAATATTAATTAATAGACACATTAATTTGTTTTAAATTAATTTTCTTAGCATATTTTATTAATTTTATATGGAAATAGTTATGAGTGTACATAAATCATAAGAAATTTTGATATGTATTTTTCTACACATCTGTTTTTTTGGATTCCACAAAATATATGAAGAATAAAATATATATTAAAAATTAAATTACACAGAAATTTTGATAGTTCTTTCTTCCTTATTTTACTCATGCCATATACATTGCTACTGTTTATTTTCATATCTTCTAACACTTTCTTTGATAATATGTACAAATTATTTGATGAGTTTTGGTATTTGCAGTTCCTCCAATAGAAGTACTGGAAAAAGTAAAGGAAACCATTCAAACTTGAAAGAGACACATAAGTGAAGTATGTTCATAGGCAGGGATTGGAAATATAATGGAAAAAAAATAAACTTAATCAAAAATTAAAATCAGTAAATTATGAAAAAATTATCAAGCAAAACAGAAGAAAATGATTTGAGGGCATTGGATGTAAAAGTGTGCATTGAATCCATGATATTGTAGCACATAATTTCTAAGTGTATATTCATATGTAAAATATATGTATGCATATATGATTCATATATTTCAATATTTTCTAATGGAAAAACATTGAGATCATGTAGCATAGATTTCAAAATAGATTTTTCCTTAATCATCATTATTTGTCTGTCTTATTGTAAATTTAGTATACTTTTTAGTATACTTTTCAATTATGAATCTTCCATAGCTTACTTCAGAATGGATATAAAAGGGCACAGTTCACAACTGCAACTTTGCTTTAAAAAGTCTCTATCATTAACTCCTGAGGATGTGACCAGGAAGTTCATGACCATATTTTTTGTACAGATCTTTGCTAAAGAAAAAATTAACCCCTTAATCTCTGCTTTTGAGGAAATTTCATTTCCTTCTCCATGTGTTTTATGGAATCAAAAAAGTGTATGAAAATATGTGTGCTACTAATTTGGGAATAATATAGCCAAATCAATTCCCACAAATTTATTTTAGATCTACTTAATTAATTAGAATATCATGCATTTATTAATTGGCATCAGTAGCAGTATTTGAAAATATTTAGTATCTTTCATGTATTTTTTGGAAATACTTTATTCTAGCTCTAAAACCGGATAAAAATTTAGTTCAATTCCACCTCTAATACTAACAATGGAATGCTTGACAAATTACTTAAATCCTCTGACTTTATTTTCCTAATCTGTAAAATGAGTATAATAGAATCAATGTCATACAGCAGTAACAAGAACTAAATGAGAGGCTATGCTCAGTAAATACTAGTTCCCTTGGTCTAATTTTGTTTACTCTTGGTTTTAATATGGTGATGCAACTTAAAAGATAAAAATGGCAAACTGGAAATAAAATAAATGGAATATTTTGAGCACCTTACTGTCATTACATAAGTAATGGGAAAAGTCAGGGAGGATATTGACGTCTCGTTTTTTCTTCAGCAGAACTGAATTTAACATAAAGGGGAGTCATTTTATTGAATAATAAAAGCCTGGCAATCACTGTGATTGGCTGACAGCCATTACTGCAGTGTAATTCTAAACAGCTTGTTTTTCAAAGTTTTTCTTGAATAACTCTTTAAAACCCAGGCATTGCCCAAGCTAATTGAAGGGTTCAAAACTCATTTTTAAAGTGGAGTTTCTCAATACTGCTGTAAAAAAAATGCATTAAACAATATTTTCTTATTAAATGATTAGAATCAGATATTTTTTGACATGGGAGGAAAATTTTGGAAAATTTAGCAAACTAAGGGTTTTATGGTAGGGAAGAATTAATTCCTGACTCAGAGAAGAAAAAGACCACATTTGGAGAGATCTTTTTTTTTTTTTTTTTTAAAGAAGCCCCATGTATTTTACAAGTGAAAAGCACAATATTTGATCTATACTATCCAGCTTAAAATCCTGTCATTTCTGAATGGAACTCAACAAGGCTTCCAAAATTACCAGATCCACTTTGATGCATTCATCTTTCTCAGTCAGTATTTCTAATCAGCAAATCTCACTTTAAAGTAAGTATAATAAGTGGGTATAGAGTTGGCAATTCACCAAAATAAATATTTAATGATATTTTAATGGTTATTTTAAATCTCTTTTATTTAAATTGGGATTAATACTTTATTTGGTCAATAAATGCTGAACCAGAATGCTTGAGAAATATCTTTGCTGTTGAAGATCTCTATAGTGGATGTGTACTTAATTTTCAGAATTGTCCAGGCTAGATCATGTCTGGTGGAGGCATTTTATCTTAAATGTCAACATTGGAAACATTGAGATAAAGATCAGGGGCAGAAACCTGTGAACTGCAGAACTGTGTCAATTGCTCATTCTCAAACATAGCGATGCCAATTAATTCTACACAACCCAGATTCAAAGCAGCACAGGGAAACGGTCCTGATATTAGTATTGCACAAAAATGAAGAAAAATAGATGTGTTCAAGCTCCCAGAAAACTGATTCTTTAACAGGAAGCAATAGAGGAATTCCACTGCAACCAGCGATTGGCCGATGGAATCTTTGTTCAAGCGATAGGCATCCTAACCAGATGCTAGGTGGAGTAGTCCCTCTCTCACCCTCACCTTCACAATCCACAGCTCAGCCACCTGGGCTCTCGCGGGCTGCGCCGTCGCCTTACTCCCGGTGCACGTCTCCCCCTCTCGACCGCCAAGTGCTCACTCTCTCCCAGGGAGCACTTACACAATGGACTCACTTGTTTCCCTGGCACCTCTCCTTTGACTTCCAGCCCCAGCCTACAACTTGGGGAAGAGTCTGGCAGGAGCCTCTTGCCATGGATCAGGGACCTTCCAGAGGAGCTTGGAAGCACGCGCGCCCACGCAGACAAAACAAACAATGCCTGGTCCAAGAATGAATAAATTAACGACACCCCCGCCCCCGCCCATCGCTTTGCAACCTGAAGAAAGAAACCCTGGACCAGGTTGCCTAAATGAAAGATTTTGTTTTGTCTTACAAACTGCAAACATTCCTGTCTGACGACGGCAAAAGAGATGCTGTGGGTTCTGTTGGCAATAAAGATTGACGGTGGCTTTGCCCGTGACAACGCCCCCCGTAGCGCGCTGAGCCAGGTTCCCTGAGAACCGCGAGGGGGAAGCGCAGATCTAGGGGGAGGGAATGGCAGAGGCCAAGGCAGTTTAGCAGGGATGAGAAATGGGAAATCAGGGGGGAAAAAACGACTGAGTTCAGTTGGGCTTTAATAGTGAAACTTCGGGAGAGAAAGGGATGGGATCTCTCCCCAGGTAACTACGTTGAGATGAAAAATAGATGAATACACAAGGAAGTGGCAAGCAACAACAAGTTTGAGGTGAGCAGCAAGTTGTTCACTTCCTCCCAGGCGTTTGATCAGCATCCCCCGAGCTGCCCCAGAACACGCGCTCCCCATCGGAGGCGGCGGCCGCGGCAGCAGCCTCAGCAGTAGCAGCAGCAACAGCAGCAGTACCAGCGGCAGCTGCGCGCCTCCAGCCCAGCCCCGCTCGGCTCCCCCTCTCGCCGGCGCCCTGCCTGTCTTGCGTGTGCGTGTGCGTGTGCTCAGCCTCAGCGTGAGGGGCACCTGCTCGTCTGGGCTCACAGCGGAGGCAGCCTCGCCGGGAGCTGCAGCTGCTGCCGCCCCTGGTGCTGCCGCTCGCAGGCGCCGGGCTCCCCGCCGCCGCCGCCGCCGCCTCGTCTGCTGGAGTTGGGCTCCGTGGGCTTCCCCCCTCGCAGCCTCGGTCCTTCCTGGCTGCCTGCAAGTCAGCCTGGCTGCGAGTCACGTGTCAGTGCCTGAGGCAGAGACTGAGAGAAAAAAACGCGCTTCATTCCTTCTTCCACCGCCATACTGTATTTTATCCTAAATCTCATTTTTATTCCAACATTTTACTCCCTCTCGGTGAGTACCTTCTCAGTGGCATTCTTGTCCTATTCTTTTTTTTTTTTTGTCCCTTTTTTGTTTTTGTTTTTTGTTTTTCTTCTTTTTTTTTTCCACTTCTTTGATTACTGTTTATATTTGGGAAAGCTGGAGGAGCATGGTTTTGAGCCTTTTCCTGAATCCAAGTTTTTCTAGCATGCGATGGTTCTGTAGACAAGGCGCTGTGTCTGGGAGTCCGCGGCGACTGTGCCCGCTGGGAGCGACTCCCAAGTCCAGCAAGATATGCAACTGGTTTGAAGGAAAAAGCGATGTGAAGTATGGTGCCTATTTTTTTTTCCTTTGTAAAAATAAAAAGCGTGTTTCTCTTTTTTTGGCATACTCTTTTTCTGATAAGATTTTTGTATAGGTGGGATTTTACGGCAGTGTTTACAAGTTTGTGGTTTTGCAATACTGGTACAAACCACTGAGCAAAGACATGAATTTTCTATTTTTGTGCCCTTTTTGGAAGCCGGGGAGAACAAATTCGTTTTTTTCCCTCCTGTTTTTGATACCCATTGATAACATGAAACTTTTCTTGCAGCTGGTTACTGGGATTATTTTTAAGCGAATACTTTTTTCCTCCTTTAAATTAACTATGACTTTTGCACATCTGACTTTTTTTAAAAACCGAGATAATTTTATGAAAGATATCCTGATATCTATATCTATATTATCCTTTCTTCCTCCCCCTCCCCTTCCCGTAAATCAATTTTCAAATGATGGCAGTGGAAGGTTTTTCTGGAAAAAAAAAAAAAAAATGAAGTGCGGTTTGGTTTCCTTGTCAACGGAGGATGAAGTGAACAGCTGAGCAGCTCGCAGAGAGCAGGTACTTGGTCCCCTTGGAGGCGTTTCCCGGGTTTGTAATGGCAACACTGGTCCTGGCAAAGAAATCTCTGTGTGTGTATGTGCGTGTGTGTGTTTTGTGTGCTTGTGCGCGTGTGTGGGCGCTCGCGGCTCCGGGCAGTGTCCGAGCCCGGGGTGGGGAAAGCCGTGCCGGTAGCTAGGGGAAGCCAAAGTCAGTTCCCGGCCTCGGGCTGGTTTTTGGATGTGCGCAAAATACCGTCCCTCCCTCGGCTGCTCCCAGGTCGTCTCCGCAGCGGGCGGCGTCTTGCGCCCCGGGCGTCGCCGGCCGGGGACGCGGCAGCCGGCGGGCCCTGTAAGTTCTCCGAGGGCCACTTGCAGAGCAGCAGGGGCGAGGGTCGAGGATGTGGCTCGGGCCGGCCGGGGCGGCCCCTA
Organism: Balaenoptera physalus; assembly: GCF_965194825.1. Classification (NCBI taxonomy): domain Eukaryota; kingdom Metazoa; phylum Chordata; class Mammalia; order Artiodactyla; family Balaenopteridae; genus Balaenoptera; species Balaenoptera physalus. The sequence continues at coordinate 27,823,251 of NC_138895.1, forward strand.
CGTGCGCCCGGGAGACTGGGGGAGAGAAGCGGCAGGGGCGGCATCTTCCGAAGGGGCTGGTGTCTAGCCACGGGGCCCGGGAGCTCGAGACCTTTCCAGATCCCTGAGGATGGCAGCAGCCCCCGCAAGCTCAACTCCCGCTCCTCCTGTTTGCATTGAGTAAACAACGCAGTAGGTCTTTCCCAGCCTGTTTTGCTGGTTCCGAAGGGTTTGTCTTTTTAGCGGTGCCGTCTTTGGATTTTTTCTTTCCCTGTTGTGTTGCTTTGGTTTTAAGTGCCTGGCGCCTTCCAGGGTGGGGGAGATAGTTACTTTCTGTGATGGTCAGTTGGGTATAATGTTGAGGACGAAACTGTTAGTTTGCATGAATGAGACTACACCCATAAGGTTGAGTGTTAAAGGGACAATGTGTTTTCCCTCTTTTTAACCACTTCATGGTTGTTACAAAGGTTTTTTCCCCTTAGAACCGGCCACAGGACAGGACTAGGTGTTGGTGATGGTGGTAATAGATTTCGGTGTGTTGATAGCATTGCACAGTACTCAGTGCTGAATGTATTCTATGGAGTTTATGATATTTTTTGATTGTCCTGTTACGTTTCCAGTGTAATCTGGTACTACTTTTTGGAGTAGTTGGTAATAAAAAGCCTTTTCTGTATTTAACACAGTGACAGAATCTCCTGGAAAACTTGATCGCCAAATAAATTTTGTGTTGTCTAGAGGCCATTATTTAAAAGATTTGATTCTGAAGCTTTGTATAATTTGGATTCTGTTAAAATAAATATAAGGCAAGTGAAATAACTTTTACTTCTCAGGTTAAGTTTTCTTCTAGGTTATAAAACTAGGCATAAAAACTAAATCCAATATACAAAAGGGCCCATAACAAACATGTTAATAACATACACTATGGATTTTCAAGCAAATATTTAAGTCTGCAAGCTCAGTTGGTGGAATGAAGTTTTATGCCTGTATTTCTTTACTCTTTGTGGTGAAAGAGGAGTGCAAGTGATCATTTATCTGCAGAAGATTAAAATTTATTGCAATATTTAGAAAGCTATATATTTCTAAATTCACAATGCACTCTCTCATTTCAGAGGTCTTTGGAAGTAGCAGTGTGAGTTACTTTTGTACCCAGGGTAGCTTTTCTCTGTTTAGAAATTCCTGTTGCATGTATACACCAGACTTGATATCCTGAAGGGCATAGTTCAAAGATTTGACACAAATATTATGTAACATAGCTGTAAATTTTGATTTTATTGCTGTGGTGAGCACTCAGCTAAAATGCAGTCTTTCGTATGGTTTAAACAGCCAGCAAAAACATTTAAAAAGCCCCTTGCAACATTTTGTGTTTTTTAAATCATTTTTATCATAATAATGTATGTAAGTAGATATGCTCATTTATTTAAAAATGCAAGACAATGCATGTGTGTAATATTTCTTTGCAGGGTGTATGCACTGTAAGTCATTTAGTTCTTTTAGAAGAGAGAGACAGTGAGTGAGAAAGAAAAACTTGAGTAATAATACCAGAATTTTCATTAAGAGGAGCACTTGCTTCCCTAAGATGGAGGTAGTTGTGTCTTAAGATTGGTGCAGAATGTAGACGGTACTGTGTGATGTTTCCAAATGAGATTAAAACCATAATGGGGTGGAAGAAGATGTTCATAGGATTTCAAGTGGGAATAGATATTTAGTTGTGCAAATATTCTGTAAATAAAGATCATGCTAAGAACCTTTAGTCATATTAGGTTTTCATTAAATATTGATTGTCCATTATATTACATACTTATGTTAAATTTCTATTATATTGAAATTTTGAAATTTCCTCCTCCATGAATTATACTGGGAATTCCACAACTCGTTAAAAAACTGGTCACCTGGTCTGTGAGTGTTTTGGTTTAAATCTTTGAATGTGGTATACTAGAGTTAGCACCGCCTACTGGTTTCTCATGGAAAAATAATATTGTTCTTAAATTCAGTAAGCAACCCACCCTGATTCTGATGAACTTAATCATGGAAATTACATTTTACTGCTTACTGAGAGGAAATAAAAACTGTTTCGCTGGGAGAGAGGGTTTGGGGTGAAGGTAGAGGATGAGAGAAGGAAGACATATAAGATTAAACTGGCTTCTGGATGACTAACTGACCTTAAGTATTTTATCATCTGCATGCAACAAAGAAATAGTCACAGATTTTAAACAACCTGCTGAATTTGCTAGAATTTTTCTAGGGGATACCAAAATTTGGACATTTTGAAAAATCCTGTATTACTGAATTAACTTTACATTTTCTGTCCCAGTCTTGAACATTGTAGAGAAAAAAAACCCTACCTGGAGTTCTGTCTTGAGTGTTTGGTCTGTCCAAGAATTTTTAAATGAAGAAATTTTAATCATGAAAAGTAAACATTTAATTATTTCTTATTTTTATCCTTACATGATTATAAGCAAGCAAGTAGCACACTGATTTTTTTCTTAGTGTGCCTCAAGCAGCCACACTGTGGTGGTGTTAGATATAAGGGGGAAAAGTTTCAAACACATATTTATAAAGGCACTCTTAATTACAAAAGATATATTGCCTTTTTAAAAAAAGATAGTCGGTTTATTTTCTCTAATTTTTATGAAAGGCTAGTGGTTAAAAGAGCTACCAAATTTGTGCAAACCAATGATGCTATCAGAATGTGAAAATAATGGAATAGAAAAAGAATGCACATACATTTGATATACAAAAAAATTATATTTTCCTAGTTAGAAAAATCGCGTGCTATACGGATAATTGTTTCTTAACTAAAACAGTCATTTTTTTAAAGCAGCTAGCAAGAAGTGTGTGGAAAAGCTCCTATATCTGTTACATTCTTGAAAGCATTTGACTAGAGTAAATGCTTTGCTTACTGTTTACAGATATTGTAAGCACTAATTATACAGTGCATCAAATCGAATAAAACTCTACACTGGAAGTAGAAGAGAAGTGAAGTGGGTATTTAAAATTGTTTGCATGCTAAAAAGGAAATTGAAAATATTTTACTTACAATTTAATTAATTTATTCTCCTCTCTGACTTTTCAAAATTTTATTTTTAAATGATGATTAGCTGTGACTTTAAAAAGTACAGCTATTTTCTTCACTTCTTTTATCACATTGCCATTAAGAAAGTTCTATTTTGTGTATGAAAAACTGAGGTAATGTTGAAATGTATTCTTCAAGTTGTTTATGGAGCTCCGGAAAGAAATTAAAAACTAATTTAAAAAATTCCTTACTGGTCTGAAGTTGTTGTTATTATTTTCTAATTGTTTCATTATTATTATCATCTGCTGCTTCTAGTGACATGCATAAATACCTTTAAAATCCTATTTTCATAATTCGGTATGACTTTTTAATAAATTTTGGTAATTGACAGTGGCAACAAACTTTCACATTAGTGACAATGAGAGCAATTAGTTTTACTACAGCATGATTTTGAGAACAATAATTATTAAATAAAATTTAAGTAATAGTTTGACTTCTGAATGTACCAAAAACTAGTTACATATTTAGCAAGTCTTACATAAATGTCTGTCATCACTCTTCCTTTTATTATTAAGTTTTGACATGTAGAATACATATATATAACCCAGCTATTGCCAACTTTTAGTAGTTTTGCTTTTTCCTGTAGCTTTTTTAGATTTTCAAGAAAATATTGGGGAATTTTTCTGTTGTTTTGTTAGACTCTTGTTAAATAGCAAACTTACATTGTGGAAAATTGATTTTGTGCTTTTCTAATTCTCCCATAAAATTAAAGGTTTTTAATTTATGTATGATGCAGTTGTTCTGGGACTGCATTCTGGAAAATATAGAGGTGTTGATTTCCTTTTTCTTTCCATTCCTAGGCATAGAGAGGGCAGTGGGAGAACTTCAGTTAGTGTTTAGGATAAATGTCTTCTGGACTGTCCTTGGAGACTCCGCAGCTGGGGTCAGGACTGCAAGATTTATTTCTTGGGCCGTGTATAAATCTAAATGGAGAGGAGAATTATAGCGGAGATCATGGGAACGTTATCCTGCTTTTCTGAAAGATGCAATGGAATGCCTCAATACTCACCTTCATACTAAAGAAAAACTAGAGATTTTACTTGCATCAATATGTTTCATAAAATTACATATGACTCATCCATCTATCTATATTTTTTTTTCTTGCTTAGAATAATGTAGTTGAATATTTTGTTTAAACTTCAGCAGTGGAAATTAATTGCATTTGTACCTAATCCATGTATTTAGAGAAAATATTTATACACATTTTGGTAGCCATATGCTAAATCATAACAGGAGCAACATATTTTTGAGTCAGTTTGGAAACTGTTAACAGGCTGGAGTAGGGAAAGGCTACTTTTTCATTAAATCAAGAAGAGAGGGAAAGAAAAGTAGGACTACATTTATTGATGTGTCAGATGAATGCACTTCGATGTGTCCTTCCCCTCCATGAGTGATACCATCATTTTTATATTTTTGGGGAAACTGAAACTTGGAGAGATATGTAATTTGCTCAAGGCTCCGTAGGTAGTAGAGGGACAAATGATAGGAATGTCTGAATTGACACCATGTGTCTCTCCTTCTGTACAGGGATGCTCCATTTGTAGAGATGAAATGTTGTTTGTTTCCTTTTACCTAGCATAAAACAACTGCTATATATGTATTCTTGGTACATTATTTAAAATGACTGTAATTTGGTAAGTTTTTACTACTGAATGCTGCGGCCAGAAATAACAGAAAATGGCACCATTTACACAGAGACTCTTTACTGGTGCTGAAAGGGCCTTCAAGTGACCATGCCATCCCACAGCTCTCCAGGACTGTAGGATTTTCTGAACAGACCCAATACGTGGACATTTGTGAGAAGCCACTCATGCTCTGTGGTCAGGACAGAATAGATGGTTCTGTGTCTACGGTGGCTTTGACGAGGTTGTGGGAAAAGCACTGCACAAATATTTAGTACAAAATGCAGTCTCTACTCTTGAAGCTTTTGCAGTGTGACGTGGAAAGTTATTCTTTTGTAAAGGAAAACTGAACAGCCAATTCTTTCATAGCACAGTAAATCTATAAATATGGGTGTCTCTTCTGTCTACCAACATCTCACTATCAACATCATCTCCACCTCAGAATTTCACTGTTACACATATTTGTATGTGACATTTTTCAAGCTCATTTTATCTGTTTGTTAAAAACATAAAACACATATAACTGCAAGATGTTATTTTAGGATGCTGTTTTTAATTGCCTCTTCAGATGTGTGAAAAAGGATTTTATTATTAAATAGTTTCCTTGGAACTTGAAAATAATATTTTTCAGTAAAGAATGGGAAACATAAACTATAGTAGAGGCAGTGTGAATGAATGTGATGCAATGCATTTCAAAGACGATGGTCAATATACAAGTCCATAAAATTAGTGAATTTGGAGGCCAAGGTGGAGGGACTATCAAATGCTGCTTTTGAGTTTTGGAATCTGGATATCTTGAAAACCAGGAGTATAAAACAAAACAGGAGAAGATAAAAATATCTAGAAGAGGGCCTGGTTTGGTTGGGAGGTGGGAGAATGGTTCAGTTTTGGACATATCACTAACATGAAGTTCTAATATTAACCTGGATAAAATGACCGATACGTAATTGAAATTCAGATCTAGAGCTGGAAAGCACACTGAAAACTAGAGAAAGATGTTACAAAATTACCTACATTAAAACTTTAGGAGGCAGACATTTGGGAAACACCTGCATTTTTCTGAGTGGATGTAAAGGGATCTGGTTAAAGGCAGAGAAAGAGAAAAAGGAGGATAGCCACTGAAGCTTAGGAGGAGCATGTGTGTGTGTGTGTGTGTGTGTGTGTGTGTGTAGAGAGAGAGGAGTGTTGTTCAGCAAGGCTGATGCTGTATAGGCTTGAAGGAAGGTGAGACCTGAGAAAAAGGTCCTTGAATCTGTGATTAAAATCTATTAATTTTAAGAAGAAACTAAATGAATGAGACATATTAGACTTAAATAAGTGAAAAAACATTCCATGATTCTGGATATGATGTGACAGCATCATAAAGAGATCATTTCTCAAGATTGTATGTGTCACATTCTTGTGTGTGTGTGTGTGTGTGTGTGTGTGTGTGTACATGCATTTGAGCATGTAACATGACTAAATAGGAAGAACAGTAAGAAGTTTTTCTGGAACTAGGTATATTGATTTTAAATTAAATATAGAAGAAATAAAAAAAGGAAGAATAGCTAGGGTAACTCAGAAAAAGAAGGGCAAAGGGGGCTAAGCTATCAGATATTAAAGTATACTGTACATATTTTAAAAAGAGATTTACTAGCTCTATCTCCTTACTTCCAAGCAATGTTTCTTCAGCAGCAATGAGCACATCTAGTGCACAAATCATGGTTTCTAAGTACCATATCCCACTCAAGGGGACCAAACTTTCTGGAGAATTTGCTGATTCTAAGTCTGGGCAGAAAAAGTATAAGATGAGCCTGGGATCTCTCATTGTGCCAGGAAGTGAGGAAATGACCCCAGACAAATAAGGTTGTATAAGCCTTATTTGTAAACTGTAACTGTAAATAGGGACTAGCTTGAAGGGCCTCCCAGTTGCCAAATTCAGATAAATTTGAATATCAGTGGTTGTTGGTTTCCAATGTCAGGTGAAATTAGAAACTGGCCCCTGTACAGGGAGGGCAAAGAGAGACTGTAGGAAGAGGCAGACTACTTCAACTTGGTAGGTGGCAGTTTTAATAATCAGGACAACTTATGTACAAGGCTTATCTTAGGCGGCTGCAAGGCAAATCAATTTCTGCATCCACCCACCAGGATCTTAAAAGTTTATTCAGATTTCCCCCACTCTCTGAAAGTGGAGCGTTGCCGTGAAACCTTTTGTAAGCCAAAATGGTGTAAAGAGAAGAAGCAATTACCCTAGGACACATCTTGCTAACAGATGCACAAAATAAATCAAGAGAAAGCACAGATGCTCACAAACGCAATTAAAGGTATGGGGGCTTGCTGCTGAGATGCTGAGTGTAATTCCTGGGGAGGGAACTTGGCGGTGCCACTCTCAATGCTCTGGTGTGTGCTGCCTCTATGAGGCTCGATGCAAAATCATGAATGCTATTTTCGCTTCTTGATATTATTCGTAAAATGAAAATCCTCTTTGGATTTCTTTCAGTTAGTGAAAATGGGTACTAATGCAGGTCTTTAGTAAAAGTGAAGTGGGAGATCCCTGTATAGAAGCCTTGATGGGGTTCAGTCACGTATCCAGTCCAGATGTTCTCAACAACACATTGCTTTTCAAGACTGAGTCCTGGAAGTGCCTAAATATACATTCCAAGTGTTAGTGGAAGAGGGACTGGAGACCCCTCCTCCCGTGGGCCTCGGTTGTTGGTAAGGACGCAGAGAAGAATTTGAGGTCTTAACTGTTGCAAGAGAGTTTATTGAAGATACGGGGAGAACAGAGAGAACACCTCAAGAGAGAGGCGGGCCAGGCCAAGGAAGGCAGTGGCCCGGGAGGGCTGGGAGTACAGCGTTTTTAAGGCAAGGTTGTTGATTGACAGTCTTGATTGACAGCTGCAGGTTATATAACAAGAGGCTCTGCTGCACATGTCCTTCCCATAATTCAGTCTGTTATAATCAGATGTATGTATTCGTAGAATATTTATGAACATTTAATGAGCCTAATGGCCGCCAAAGTTTATCAATGGACATGATAGCGTGAGGTGTGAGCATGGGCCAGAGTGCGGGAGGTCCCTCCAGTCGGCCAGTGGGGGATTTTTCCGGACCCCTGACTGTTTTGGAGTACTGATGAGGGCATGTTTGGGGCCGGGTTGGCAGATGGTTTGGCGGGATTAGGCAGCTATTGGACGTTCAGCTGACCGCGCCGCCTCTTGTTGCTCAGGGCTAACTTCCTGCCTAATACAAGGACAGGGGTGGGGATAGGAAGCCTCTGATTGTTTGGGTCCTACTCTAGGGTCAACCAGTGGTCACATCCTCTCAGTGATCTCCTCCAACAAGAGTGGCTGTAACAGACTGTAAAACATTGAATAAAGCCCATGAGTCCATCCTGATCCTCTAAATAAAAAAAATATTAATAAAAGAAATCGATTCCGAAAATAATATAAATTGAAATAAATGGTTGGCCTGCTTATTAGGAGGAACTCTTGTTTAGTTGATGAAGGACAGCTCTTCTTTACAAAATATGTAAGTAAGTGTAAGAAATGCTAGGATTAACTGTTTGTAATTCGCATTGAAATAAATGATTCAGGGGCTTCCCTGGTGGCGCAGTGGTTGAGAATCCGCCTGCCAATGCAGGGGACACGGGTTCGAGCCCTGGTCTGGGAAGATCCTACATGCCGCGGAGCAACTAGGCCCGTGAGCCACAATTACTGAGCCTGCGCGTCTGGAACCTGTGCTCCGCAACAAGAGAGGCCGTGACAGTGAGAGGGCCGCGCACTGCGATGAAGAGTGGCCCCCGCTTGCCGCAACTAGGGAAAGCCCTCGCACAGAAACGAAGACCCAACAGAGCCAAAAATAAATAGATAAATAAATAAATTTAAAAAAGAAAAGATGACTACTATCTTAAAAAAAAAAGAAAAAAAAAACTAAAAGAAATAAATGATTCAAGCAAGAATCATCAACAGGTGCTAAAACCATTAGTTACAAATATTGGGGGGAATAACGTGTTCTCCTTGTGCTCAAGGATTACTTCTTAATTGCATCTGGCATTTGCCTTAAATAGCTGAGTGATCAAACCCCGTGTCACTAATAGCTTGAGGCCATGAGCCTCTTGATGGATGCAGTATGAAGTCTCCAGTGCCATTTATGAAATATTGTTGCCAGAATGTTTTAAGCTGGATCTAAAACCTATTTAGGCTTAACTTCTAATTTACAGAAAAATACAGGGAAAGTGGAAGCTGTTAAACTGAACCATAAGGAAATAATCATACAAATTCACAGGGTTTAGTATTTTTCATGAAGATACCAGACATGTGGCCTAGTCTCTTCGAAAGACATTATCACTGTGGGGAGACTTTTCTAGATTAAAAGAGACTAAAGACAACCAAATGCAGTGTTTGGAGCTTTATTTGATCTTAGTTTTTTTAAAAAAGGCTATAAAAGATCACATTTTGGTTGAATTGGGAAAATTTGCACATGGGCTAGCTTATAAGTGATATTAGGAGATGCATGCTGAATTAGGGATAAATGCCATGATGTTTGCAACCTAATTTCATATAAGTCATGGTAAAGTGTGTGTGTGTAAATCAAATCATTTGTTAATAATTTTTGAATCCAGGGAATGATTGTTCAGATTTTATTGTATTATTCTTTCAAATTATCTGTTTGTTTGAATATTTTCAGTAAAAGTGTTGAAAAGTCTGTTACTTGTCATTGAGAAAAAATGTGCATATTAGGGTTAAATACAAGCAGAAATCCAGTTGTCCATGTTTAAGGTCACATGGGCTCTTTGAAGATATGAGGACAAGAAGTACGTTCAGTTAAGTGTTAATTGTAGAAATGAAATATTATTCAAGGTAGTAATATTATTGGAGGAGGGATGTATTTTTAAGCCATAATAAAGGAACTATGGATGTGTATTTACTTTTTTCAGGATGGAACCCCCTTAGCAAGAAGAGATAGAGGTATCGTGGGAGGAAAGTAATTTTCAGGAGCAAGTTTCAGAATGTTCTAAGAAGGTTGGTATGATCAGTAGTAGCACAAGAAGAGGCTGGTCACATCTTAGAAGAGGAAGGGAATTGTATCAGTTCGTTAGTTAACTAAATTCATTATTTATTCAGCCCTGTACTGGAGGATGGGGACTCAGTGGTAAGTAAGACTAGTTAAGGATACTGCCTGTGGGGAGTTTGCCATCTAATGATTAGGTGGTAGGTAAACTCAAGGTGGTAGGTTGAGATCAACTAGCATAGGGATAGGAATTTAGCAGAGAATATGCAAGAGGTCTATACAAAGAGTCTACAGCCATAAGGAGGAAGATGGTAAAATTAACCATTTGTTTTCACTAGTTGACACAATTGCATCACTCTCTCTAGCAACGCAACATGTAATTTGAATGGGTCAACAAACAATTGAGTTTTCCTTGATTAGGAGATTAGCAAGGCACGCATAATGTAAAACAAAGAGCTGGGCTTTCTAGATGTAGTAGGTATTTTATTGCAGACTGACCATAAATCTGGGCTGGGGAAGGAGGCAAGGGCAGCTACAGAAGATGAATAGACTAAGAACAGAGAAGATTTGGGAGCCTGAAGGTCAAAATGAAAAGTAATAGTAGGTTCACTGTTTTTAATAGGATGAGAGAGGTGCAAGGATGGATGGTTTTGATCAGAGAAGAATATTGTATTTCCAGATTTTGAAAGTGGAGCACAGTCAAATGATGACATATTTCAGAGTATGGGAAGGCATGCAGCTAACTGAGGCAGTTGCTGTTGATGTCGAGAAGTTGAAAGTGTTGTGAGGAGAAGCTGAGTGTTGAAAGGGTCATTTTTAACACCTTTTAAAAATTCATAAGGGGATGACAGGGAAAAAAGTGAAAAGGAAAACTTTGAAACGTGCTAAAAGTGTCAATGACATTCTTGGAAGTTTATGATCAACTGATGCCATAAAAGAATTTGTTTTTCTTTTGTGACTGCTGGGATTTTAGTCCTTTCTTTCGGAACATTATGAGAGCTGTAGATATATAGTGTGTGTGTGTGTGTGTGTGTGTGTGTGTGTGTTTATCTTGTTTGTGTTTGATTAGAATTATTAGGTAATACAGAAATAAATTCTGCAATGATACTGCAACCCAAAGTTGAGTGTTATAAGGACATAACTGATCAAAACCAAAAATAAAGAATACTGCAGTTCAGTACTTTCTAAATAGAGCAGTAAATGACTCATATTTAAAAGAACATTGTAGAGTATCTGCTATATATTTTGGAGTTCAGTTCAAACTCCTTTTTTAAATCAGATGTCCAGTTGGCAGGTAGATAGACAGTAGCTCTTGCTACTGCCAGTTCTGTTGCTGCAACTGCTACTGCTTCATTCCATTTATAGATCATCCCTCCTGGCTCAGACTGATTGCTAAATGCTTAGTCATGTTGTACCTCATCTTTGTAACACCCTGAAGGAATTTATTATTATCCTAGATAGTAATATCAGGAGGAAATTGAGGATCAAACAAGTGACTTGTCAAATGTCCCACTGCTGTCAAATGGCTGAGTAAAGACTTGAATCCAAGACTTTTTGGCTCCACAGCTTGAGTTACACCACCGTGCCTTGTTTAAAAGGTGGAGAAAAAGGGATACTTTGATGTGTACATCAGTAGGTCAGTGACATTTGTGTAACAAAATAGACACACTCACAACAGCTCCCTATGTACAGAAGATTTAAAAACACACAATGCTTTCAGTTGGAACTGTGCTGCTATATATGTTCCAGTTCTTGTTTTCTCAGAGTCTTCCGTAGTGTTTCTGCTCTGGGCATAACTGGTGAGATTTTGAACACTTGTTTGTTCATTCAGCCAATATTTGTTGGGAATCTACCAAATCTAAGTCACTGTGTTTTAGGAGATTTAAAAAAGTTTAAAAACAAGACCAGACGTTGGGCCTACCCTCATGAACTGACCATCACTTGGGGAAGGAAATGGTACATGTGAAAATTGGCAATGCATGAGGTTATCAGAATTAAACAAAGTAGCAGTGATTACTTATGGTTATTTAGGTCATTAAGACACTTGAAAATTTTGGAATGCAATGCTTCTCCCTCTTCTCCAATGACTTGGCAAGGTCCTCAGGTTGGGAGATTTGACAGTACTCTCTTGACATTGTTATCCAAAGTCAGGAACATATGGGAGCGTACAGGGGAAATGTGTAGCAGGAAAAGTGTTATAAAAGGGCCAAGGAAGAGGACAAAAGCAACAAAAAGATTTAGAGAGGGCTATCTGGAAAGAAAATTGGGAGATGACAGGAATGATAGATTTTTGAGGAGAAAAAGAGGCCAGCAGAAAATTAATATGTGTGTGACTTTGTATTCATGCACATTTTATGCCCTAAAATAGAGTCCAGTGTTTGGCAAAATGAATTTTGTTTTGGAATATCTTGAGATTATTTAATATTTCAAAAAAAATATTGGAAACTTAAATATTATAAAAACTATAAAATGAGCTCAGAAATATCTATGATCTTTGCTCTTCCAGATGGACAATATAGTTTTATTAATAATTTAGATTAGTGAACCAATAAAATATGAGAATATTTTGTTTCATTTAATTTCTGAACCCATACCATCATGTTTGCAGTCTTTTTATTTCAGAATCACTAGATCTTCCTTCCCTGTTCCAGACCTCTCTCCTGACATTGTTGCAGTTCTAGAAAGGAAAAATGAAGAAGAAAAAAGAAACAGTAGAAGAGGGAGGAGGGGAGATAGAGGAAGAGGCCAGCTAACAGCGGTGGCAAGACATTCTCCAGATCAGCACTGTCCAGGGAAAATACAATGCAAGCCATGAAAGCAGGCCACCGTACATAATTTTACATTTTTTAAAAGACATTAAGAAAATACAAATGTACCGATGAAACTAATTTTCATAATATATTTTATGTAACTCAGCTGATCAAAAATTATCATTTCAACATGTAGTCAATATACAATTATTTTTTAAGTAGTCTACCTTTCTTTGTACTAAGTTTTTGAAATCCAGTTTGTGTTTTACACTTACAGCACAGAACTAGCCAAGGTTAAAGTGTGGAAGGGCCACACGTGTGAGGGGCTACCCCATAGGATAACGCAGATGTAGAGATGTCAGAAGATCTCAGGACTATGTCATGTATTTAAATTTTTTTTGGCATCTTGCTGCTTACCAGAGATTAGTCAAGATATATTTTAAAATACTCTCTGATTGTCTCAATTTTAGTTTTCACATTTTATTAAGAATCTGAACTGAAATTCATTCAGGTTCATTTTTGCTAAAAAGTGATCCCAAAATATGGTCAGTCGGCAAAGAATATTAATATTTATCCAGTAAGTATTTCTTGAAAAATTGCTTTTTCATTACTTTGTGTGTCATGAGGTATGACATCATGTAGGAGAATGGAGCTTTCAGTTTAGAAGGGGTAAATGGTGACAAATTCCATAAGGGTAAAAATAAAGATCAGGGTTAAAACGGTGTCTTATTTTATATTAAATGAGAGGATTAATTTCCATATGTAATTCCACTTACAAAATAGAACTCATAATACAGTGAATAAAGTCAAACCAGTTTTTGTTGACTCTATGTAGAATGACTCATTAATTGAAACACCTCAAGTTTATAGACTGTTAAGCAATTTGTGTAGTCTCCAAGATTTAAGGTGATTTAGTATTTTGGGTTAAAATCACCACGAACTTGGTGGGGAAATATGAGCATTGGATTTTGGTTTATTGTCTCTCATTATTTGCTTGTTTCAGAGTGAAGCATATATCCATATTACAGGTCTTTCAAGGTGTGTCCTTGTGTGAGTGAGGGGGGATATGACTGTGTGAATGTGTGTGAGAGGGTGGGGAAGAGATTATTTGATGATTATTAACATCTTTACAAAATGGCATTAGGTGTACAGTTGCCATGTGGAATCAAATTAGGGGAGTAGTTCTCATTATTTTTTGCCTATTTATTGGATACCATGTCTCTTTATCTCTAAAAGATGCCTGACATTATTAAATTTATATAAATTTTACTATGAGATAGGTTTCCTGTTTTTGATAATCATAAAAGGAATTGGAAATACTCAAAGCATGTTAATGCCAGATTTTGGGTTCTGAGTTTTTGATTGAATGTGCCATGGCTTTGATTCAGATATATAACTACAAAATTAATTAATTTCAAAATATTAATGAATCAGTGATACTATTTTTCCCTTTATGTCAAAAATACTATTGTGAAACTTAGTATCTTTACTTATCTAGTGATCATTATTGGTCTATCTGTGAGATCTTCAATTAGGAGAGTATTCCTTAGTTCCTTTTGCACTTTGGTAAAGGAGAAGCAGTTTAATATATCTGGCAGGTACTGAAATTCCATAATCTCAGGTTAAGTTTATAACATACCTGAGAGAAAAGATAGTTTTCGATTTGTTACAAGAAAATAAGCTGTTTGGCCTTATAAGTTCCTTTAATATTAGGAGCAAGAAGTTTGATATAGAATATTATTCATTCTCAAAATTGAAATTTTTAATTTTATACTCTACTACATGATTTCCCTCCAAATAACTAAATTGATGTGCATGTTCTAAGTGCATATCTTTTAAAAATGAAATGAAAATTAAAAATGCTCAAAAAATCTTAAAGGGAAGCACTGTTATTATAATAGTGTTAATACTGAAATTTTAATCATGTACTAAGGAGAAGTTTAAAAATTACATTTCCCACTCTATATTATTTGGGATATATCCTTTCAGTTTTTGTTTAAATAACTAATGATATAATTTATAATATACACTCGTAATTATGTAATACATTATATAATCTATGTAGTTTATACATAATAATCACATAATTGTTTATTATGTATAACACATAAAATTATTTATAGTCAAAACATTTCTCCACTTAGCAATATACTTTAAACACACTGTCATTAACTATTATTTGCAGCATAAGTTTAATGGTTATATAGTATGTCATTGTAGTGATGTACTTTGACATGCTCCACTATGAATATTTTAGTTGATTCTTTTTGCTTTTTCTTTTGATTGTTATTTTAAATAATGTGTATTCCCATACTTCCATCTTTTTGTGTTTGCTTTATTCCAGTGTTGTAGCACTGTATACTTTTGATTTACATGAATTCATATACTTTTGGTTATATTTTTGGTGAAAGCACAAGCCTAGTACTTCATCCGGTGTTCATCCAAGGAATTTGTCTCCTTATCCACCTTTGGTAGAAAAACTGACTGGGTTAGACTTACTTATAGATGAGATAAAAAACATAAATTCATGTATGAGTAGTATATGATCTATCAAAGGTATTTTCAGGAGCAATTTTTACAAACCTTTCATGATAGTTTTAGAACCTAACCACCAGGAAATAGGCTATTTAATTGCATTTTGTAGAATTTTTTTTTTTTTTTTTTGCATAGGCAAAGACATTTTGAACAATTAAAAAAATTACCAAACATTTAAAAATTTAAGTTTAAAATTTTATACTGATTTCTTAATATTTTCAGCACATATAGGTGTATGTATTAACTTTTGAATACTGTGGTGGCTTACTAAGCACAAATAATAACACTTTTTAAGTAGTATTCATAGGTGAAAAGTACTTGAAACATATTAACATAAAAACAGTATTACATGGGAAAGGTGTAGAGACATTAGTACTTTTTGCAGTTGTAAATTAACTATTTCCAACAACATAACAAAGGAATGTTAGTTATTTTCAAAAGGAAACAAATGGAAATGGGAAGGATGCTTATGGCATTTACCATTTATCACTCACGTAAATTGGTTTTTTTACCTGCCATAAGGGGAGCGCTTGGTGCTGTGAATTTTTTCTAGAGGAGAGAAGCTATACGTGCATATCCTCCTTTTGAATCCTGCAGAGTTACCAAGATGAGTCGAGTTTGCTGAAAAGAACCAGGACCATTTGGTGTCCTGCTTTTTTTGTCTGTTGTGTGACT
Source organism: Balaenoptera physalus (assembly GCF_965194825.1). Classification (NCBI taxonomy): domain Eukaryota; kingdom Metazoa; phylum Chordata; class Mammalia; order Artiodactyla; family Balaenopteridae; genus Balaenoptera; species Balaenoptera physalus. Next base: position 27,838,874 of record NC_138895.1, read on the forward strand.
CACAATAGAATTCTGGAAAGTACAGGAAGAAAATGATCATTTTCCCAGCAGATTATCCTAAACTAATTTTAATGGACGTTTTCAACTGCTTTTCTTTCATTTACTTATGGGTTAACTAGGGATTTTTTCTATCACATTGTTGATGGCAATAGTAAAAAATGGTGCTACTCAAAATATATTCTGTAGCCTGTTGGTTGCTAGCTGGAGACAGGAAATTGAAACTTCCTAGCAATTTTACTGAATAATTTTATGTCTCATTGTATGTCTTTTTGTTTTTCCTTATTTTTCTAGTCATTTATTTTTATTGTATTTTATAAAATACTGCTTTTTGATTGGTTGGAAATAAAGAAATGGTCATTCACCACAAATTGCTTGAGAAGCACTGGTATAAAACATAGCACATTGTACTTATGCATTTTTAGTCCTTTCTAGATTATATGCTTCTTAAAAATAGGACTATAATTCAGTCATTCACTAATTCACATTCATTCATTCATTCATAAACACTTATCAGTTGACCCAGTGTTAGTTACTAATACACAGAATATAATACTAATATAAATAAAACTTTGTCCTATTCTCCATGGCTTCAAAATCTCCAACTGCTCTCTCTATGAGAGTAGCTGCCCCAGTCTTTATAGATTCAATAAACATTCCTAGAATTAACTGTATGATTTAAGTGAATATATATTTGTGTGTATATCCACTTACAATGTTTTTGGTTTTTTAAACTTATAGCATTATATGTGAATTGACCAACATTTCATAAGTAATCATTACAGGCAAATCATTTTGAATTATTCTTATAATTTAATAATTTTGAATAAAACAGAAAAAATATCATGTAAAGACTGATTCTCAGGAATTCCCCCAAAAGATCTGAGAAAATATCAGAATCATCTATTGATAGACGCATCCCAGCTCAGAAAAATAAAGGAAAGAGGAGCACAAAGATATTGTTTTTGTCTTCAGATTAAAATATCTGGAAGAATATTGATAAATTAAAATCTGTAAATAATATTATATGATTGTCTTAAAAAATGGAATAAGATATTTTTTCTTATTTACAAAGATTATACTTTGAAGCAGTTGGTTCATGTTGAATGCATATAAACTTTCATTATAACTCTGTGTGTTATTACTGCCTACAGGTTCTACCTGTATATTTTTACGTATCCCTGATCAATATCAATTTTACCTAAATCAAGTTACTCTGCTCTGTCTTCATCTATTTGTTATTTACTTTTACAAAAATGTCATCTTTACAAAAATGTCATCTCACCATACTATGTTCCCCAAAGTACCACTGTGACATTTTGCTTTTTTATAATATTTGGTGAATTCTTAAATGTATCTTTTTTGTGCATGCCATATGTTCAACTACTGTCACAAATTTCTTCACAAAGAAAGATTATGTGGGTATTTCCAAAATCATTTCCAAAAATAATTTACTCTGAAAACATAATTTTAGTAAGCAAAAAGAGTATTCACTATTATTAGGTTTAAAAAATAATATATAATTGCTATTTAAATTCTTACTATGGACTAGGCAAAAAAAACATACCTAGGTCTCTGAGGTTCCTTATTTCTGTTCCTATTTTATAGATAATAGACTGGGGAATGGGAAATCAATGAGATTAAGTTACTTGCCCAAGGTGACAGGGCTAGTAAGTAGCAGAGCCAAAACTTCAGCCCAGGTCAGTCTGATGAGAAACTCTGAATTCTAACCCACTAGGTTACTGTCATCTCATAATATATGCTGTGTTACCTAGGATTTGATTATTTAAAAATATGACCCTTTGTCTTAGTCTGTTTGGGTTGCTATAATTATACCATAGACCAGGTGACTTACAAAGAACAGAAACTTTTTCTCACAGTGCTACAGGCTGGGAAGTCCAAGATCAAGATACTGGCAGATTCAGTGTCTGATGAGTCTTTCTGGTTCATAGATGGCTGTTTTCATGTTTCATCCTCACTTGACAGAAGAAGTGAGGGAGGAGCTCTCTGGGGTCCTTTTTATATTGGCACTGATGTCATTTATAAGGTCTCCACCCTGTGACATAATCACTTTCCAAAGGCCTCGCATCTTAATACTCTCATATTGGGGGTTAGGGTTTCAACATACGAATTTTGAGGGGACATAAACATTCAGTCCATAACACTCTTTCATCTGATGTTGATTTTTTTTTTTGGCTAGCAAAATGTGTGTTGACCCCTTAGCATGTCTTCAAAGCCATTGACCTCAGATAATGTTCTCAATATACAGTTATTGAACAGTTGCTACCTTGGTTCAAGCCAGCTAAAGTAACAGCAGTTTATAAGTTTTACTCCCATCTCTCCCTTATAGCTCTTGTCTCTAGTGTCTCAGGGTAAGATAAACAGATCAGGATGAGGAAGGCCATATGGCTGGAAGTCAACTGCATGAAGCCCTTTCCTGTTCAGGAATTAAGGACTGATCTGTTTAAGTGTGAATTGGAGAGGATTCTAAAAATATTGTAACCTGAAAATATTGCACAATCCCCCTCCAACACATATGCAGGGTGTTTGGAAGAGAAACCCCTGCCGCTCTTTTACCTGGATGCTTTATCTTTTCAATATGCCTTGATTCCACTACAGCACATTATTTGAAGGAACAAATAACCTAAATTCAATGTATCTTTGGTGGGGGATGTGGGGACTAGAAATAGCAGGGCTTTTCTAAAACACTAAGTTAGCAATAAAAAGAACAAAGAGAAATCCATAATTTCAAGGCATTTATCTTTGTGCATCTGCCTTAAAAAGTGTGGTCTGAGAAGGAGAAAAATAGCAAATTACAAGTTTTAATCAATCCAGCAAATAAATGATGAATATTATGTTAGTTTGCTAGGGCTGCCATAACAAAATACTGCAGACTGGGGGCTTAAACAGCAGAAATTTATTTTCTCACAATTCCAGAAGCTAGAAGTCCAAGATCAAGGCATCAGCAGGTTTGGTTGTTTTGGGACCTCTGTCCTTGACTTGCAGCCTTCTTGCTGTGTCCTCACATGACTTTTCCTCTATATGCTCACATCCTTGGTGTCTCGATCTCCAGTAATACTTGGTTAGGTCCGACCCATATGATCTCATATTACCTTAATTACCTCTCAAAGGCCCCATCTTTATATACACATGCCCAGTCACATGCCCAGGTACTGGGGGTTAAAACCTTAACATGCAAATTTTAGGGAGACATGATTCAGTCCTTAACAAGTTTCAAGTATTCTAAGCACTGTGGGAAATACTAGGAAACAAGATCACAGTTCTGGATTTCAAGGAGTTTGCATCCATGACATTAGTGTGTGGGCGATCTGGAGGTAATTCCAGCCTTTCTGATGGTACCTAAAATTAGGAGACCTCATTTGAGTAGCTGGAGAAGTGTTCTTTACTCAGTCACTCAAAAACTACTCATTTTAAGGGGCACTTTTCTTATTAGAAAATGTAATTATTTCATCAAGACTACATGTGACACTGGAAAAACAGTTCAGTGGGGGCATATGATTAGGGTTGATTCAATGTTATAAACATTCAAATTAGAGGACAATATGAATTTAGGTTGTCAAGTGAGTAGTGGAAGTTATCATTTGATAGAATAACTGGTGCTTTAGGAATAGGGAGCACAAGTTTGGAATTGTCTCTGTGGAGGTGATATGTAGTAGTTGAAATTCAAATGCATGAATCTGAGAATAAGGAATAGTAGGCAGGAAAGAACTTCTTGTAGAGCCTTTATATCCAATGTTAGTGGGTGAAAGCAAGGTAAACCAGTGAGGAAGTTGGAAAGATTGTGTAATTCTGTGGAAGCTGAGGGAGAAATTATTAAGGAAAATAGGTCTATCAAAATAGAGTCTATCAAAGTAGAGTTCACAATTTGCTGTTTAAAAAGGTTATTAATACATTTAATTTGTTAAAGTATTATTAGGAGCGAAGATTTTAGCTGCAAAATCCTGTTAGCAACTGTCAAGTATAGATCAAATTCACCATTTTTCAGTCAACAATTTGAGTTTCCCTTATGTATGGTGGCAAACACATCCCATGACTCTGTCTAAGGAACACTGAAGTTGATTGGCTACACAAAGTTCTTTTCTGTAAAGTATTAAATTAAAAAAAAATTTAAACAGTAATGAGAGTATTTGCATTAGAAAGTTGTCATTACTACAGGAACCAAAATCTTTTAAAGTTATTTTTTTTGTTGTTTTTACAAAATAGTAGTTTAAAAAAAGTCAGAATTTTCTATCTTTATATCTAAGTAAATCAGAATATACTAACAAATTTAGAAAAGTTATCATGAGTTATTCTTTTCTCCTCAAAATGTAATTAGTACATCAACCTTTTCAGACTTAACTCTCTGAGCTGAAAGAGCTTAACTGTGACTGGTAAATTTTTTAACTAGTCAGTTCTTAGCACTGTTGTATTTGTGATTGTTCTTAATACCTTCAGGAGGAGCATGGGCTTTCCAGAAGGAGGGTTCTCAGCTCCTCAGGAAGGGAGAACCTTGGAAGGGCCTTACAAGTGAAGGCACAAGGACCTGTGTGTAATTCCTGCCCTGGCCTTTGCGCTCAATCGCACTTTCTTTGAGCCTCAGTTTCCTCATCTGTAGAAAGTGGCATTAAATTCTTTTACCCTGTCTGATTATTGGGATGATGGACAAAAATGAGCACTTAAATAGTGTTATTCAAATATATTACTTATTTAAATGTGTAATTTCAAAAAAAATAAGGAAGTTTTAAATCAGGGGTCACAAACAAGGCTGAAATTGCTCCTTTTTGACATAAAAGGGTTCTCGAACATGGCTACCTGAGAGTAGCAGCGCTGTCTAAATATGAACTCTTTTGTTTCTAACATTTTGTATCTAGCAATCTGGGGGGAAAGAGATAAATAAGAAGGAGATGGAAGATCGTATTGGCTACATGATGTTACCATCCCTTTGGGAGTTATGCAGTGCTCTGCTTTAATATTTATTTATTTATTTATTTATGGCTGCGTCGGGTGCGGGGTCTTTCGTTGCTGTGCACAGGCTCTTAGTTGGGGCACGCAGGCTTCTCTCTAGTTGTGGAGCGCGGGTTCCAGAGTCCGTGGGCTCTCGGCTCTCTAGTTGCGGCGCGCAGGCTTAGTTGCCCCACGGTATTTGGGATCTTAGTTCCCGCTGTACTACCAGGGAAGTCCGATGCTCTGCTTTAATTTTGAATTAGAGAAGCTTGTTGCATACACACACACACACACACAATAATAGTAATAAATAAAAACGTTAAAAAAGAGTTAACTAACAAATATTGCAAATATAGTCCCTCCCCTCAAAAAGCTCTTCATGTCAGATATTACAAGGAGACTATTTTTTCAGGAGGTATTGTCTTTTGGATATTTGCTGACATCCAACAGATTCACATGCAGTTTTCAAAACACCGCTGCTTACTGAACACAATACACCGCTGGCTCTTTGTGAGTTTCCTTTCACTGGTCACTTTGTGGCCCCAGTTATAAACTCCATGAAAGCGTTTTGGTTTAAGTCTGGTGTATTGTGAAAAGCACAACTTTCGAATCAGACAGATCTGGACTCAGATACCGATTGGCTTTGCATCCTAATCTCTGAAAGCTTCCTTTTGTCATCTGGAAAATGGGGATGATAATATCTAACTCTAATGGCTGCTGTGAGCATAACCTTTCATAAACTGAACCACCACATGGCAATGTTTTTTATAAATGATGGCTTCTGTCTTTTAACTCAGTGGCCTTATATCGAGTTTAGAAGCATCTGAGAGCAGAAAAAAATCCTCTGTGCTCTGACTACAGCTTTGAGACAGATTTCTGGGGATTTAAGGTGGAGCTTGGAATTCTGCATATTAAAATTTCCCTGGTTTTATTTTAAGGTGCTATTGGGATGGCAACCAGTGTTATAATCCTATCAGGTAAATAAAACACATTACAAAGTAGATTTAGCATTCTGGTGTAGTGTTCCTTTACCTTTCCAACCCCACCTGTGTGTGTGTGTGTGTGTGTGTGTGTGTGCACACGTGCATGCACGCGCTTGTGTGTGTGTATATATGCACGTGTATATGTTCCAATACAATGACTATTTCTTAATAGGCAACTATCATTATTTGTACAATATGCTGCTTCTCTGTACTCTCATCTCATTTGCTTTTGGTTGACAGCTTAGGTAGTGTGATTATGAATTAATGCAGCTACTTTTCTCCTATGGCAATACCTACACAAAGGCAGTTATTAAAGAGGAGTATGACAACATCATTGGAATAAGTGTATATCTGTGAAGCTGATAACTTTGGATTGACAATACAGACATCAGGGTAGGTATTCTGATATATTTTAAAAATGAATCTCACTTCTTTATAGTTTTATAGTTTCTTCTTTATAGTTTCTTCTCTAGTTTTATAGCCTCAGAACTGTACAAGCTTAGTCATAAATATACATATGTGTGTATATATATGTCTTCTTATTTTTCAAAAATTTAAAATTACTTTTGCAGAGTCTCTATATTGACAGCTGATAAGCCTTTAAGTCTTGATAACATTTTGATAACTGGTATTCAATACATTATAGATTTCTCACAGTGGATATTTTTTAGCCAACTTCTTATTTTACTATACCATACTATAGGCCTCTATAGAGCTAGTGGCAGCACGAACTACTTCTCTTTCTCAATTAATGCATTCTCCATAAGAAACATTATTCCATTAGCCTCCAAAAAACGCAAGGCTACTATGATGTAAACAAAATATATACAAGTACCGATTGAAGAATGCAAATAGAAATGAAGTGTACATCATCTGTTCTTCGAGTCATTCCCTCTACCAGAGCAGAAAATGGAGAAATGCTCATAATATAGTACTGTGTTTTGTTTTACTCATTGGCAGAATCCAAGTTGTAAGGTCACGGGCCACTGAAAGTTTATTTTGTAGTTGGCTCAACATTTTTTATTACATTTTATTTTCACAATCTTAGTTCTTTAAAATGAGACTCTGTACTGATCATGCTTATATGAGAGACACATATACATAGATTATTCACTTCACTCTGTTTCCATAAATTGCATCATCATCAGCAGCATCATAACCAACTTTGCCTGCCTAAGGTGTGCTTGGCACTGATATACAACTAGTGTAATCTCCATGTTGTTCATGTAATTCTGGTGAGTGATAATAGAGCTGTGTATGATGTTAAATGTTGGTTTCTTCCGTAATGTATTTTATAATTTCATGATGAGAAGTAAAAATCAGCACTACTACCTGAACACAACCATGTGCCAGATATTCTGTAGTCATTGTCTCTAGTATTGACACGATCCCTGAAAGGTAGGTGTTTTATTATCCCCATTTTATAGATGATGGCACTGAAAATTTAGGTCACTTGCCCCATGTCAGTCAGCAAGCAGCAGAGCGGAGATCGAAGCTGAATCCAGCTTCTGTACCCCGACACCGAAGTAAATCTCGGAGACAGAGTTTTGGGTGAAGTACAGAAGAACAGCTTTTTTGCTTTGCCAGGCAAAGTGGGCCACAGTGGGCTAACACCCTCAGAACTGTGTGTCCCAACCTGGAGGGGCTAGTGAGGAGTTTTATAGTAATGGTTCAAAGAGGGTGTGATCAGCTCGTGGTCATTCTTCTGCTTGGTTGGTGGTGAGGTAAGTGGGAGTCTGCATCATCAACCTTCTGGTTCCAACCGGTCTGGGGTCTACATCCTCTTTAACTGTTAACTTCTCCCACCTGGTGGGGGTTTCAGTATCTGCAAAATAGCTCAAAGATATTGTTGTATTTATCCTTTGATGGGGAACCAGGATCTTGCCCCAAGGCTGCACTATTGTTTCTCTTTACTGCTTGTTTCCTCCCTTGTCTTGCATCCCCTCCCTTCCCTACTTAACAATTGTTTGAACCTGCCAGTTGGAACACAGGGAAGGTCTTGGAGGCTGAATGAAACCTATTTCCTTTAATCAAAGAGATGGGGGACACAGGAAGGCTTTTGTGCGCAGGAGCCCCACAGGGTCCTGCTCGGTATCAAGATTGGAAAACATGTCTGTGTGACTGTATACCTGACCTCTTTCTTGTAAACGATACTGTTTTATTATCATAACCTCCACTTCCGGTTTTCTGTTACCCAAAGATCATAAGAATTGGAGTTCGCAGAGCCCCTTAGTTATTCTCTAACAACTCGTCTTGATTCGAAATGTACAGCTACTAGCTTCCTAGTCACAGCTTGGACTGGGGCCTAAAATGGTCTGTTGAGTGTTTGGTTGTATAAATGACTGCAGCAACTTGCCCAGCTTCTCCATCAAGCCACTGAATAGTAATGTAATTAGATCCAGCACTTAGATTTTGCTTCCTCCCATGATGTTTTTATCATTTGGTGATTAGATTACAATGTCAGTGATTAGCATGCATAGTTTCCCGACTCTAAGCAGTAAGAAACTCTATATTCTATGTTTCAAGTTGGCTGCTGGGTTAATCCACTAACTGCCTGTACCTTGATCCAAAATGATATACTGATGAATGGTGATGAATTCCATGAAATTCAGGAAACTGTTCTGTTGGCTGACATCAAGATGTGTTATGATTTGATATGGCTGTGTATAAATGTTTACACTCAATCAGAACCCAGGAAAATATATTTAGAATATAGAAGAGTGAATTCATGGAGCTGGAGAACCATCCGTAAGGAAATCTATGGAGACAATATAGTAATAACAATAATAATAATAATATTAACATTCTCAAAAACTTATTCACTACTTGTCTATTTGTCTATTTGCCAAGCAATATTCTAAGCACATTGCATGCATTAATATCTTTAGTTATCACAAAAGCTTTGAGGAAATCGAAGTATAGGGAAGGTAAGCCCAGGTCACAGAGTGGCAAAGCCAGGATTGCAACTCAGGCAGTTTTATTAAAGACAGATTCTGTCTTTGTTTTTTAACAGTTTTATGGAGATATCATTGACATAAAAAATCGTGTATATTTAAGGTATATAACTTGATGTTTTGATATACATACACACTGTGAAATGATCACCACACTCAAGCTAATTAACATATCCATCACCCTAAGATTCTGTGTTCTTAACCATTGTGAATTCTGTCTTTCAGAAAACCTCATGTGGATGTAAATGTAGTTCTGAATAAAAAAATGCAGATTTACATGAGGATTTCTAGCACAGAGATGAATAATTCTGAATATAAATTTTGAGTAAAAATATTTTTTGTGAATTACATAGTGTTGTTTCCTGACAAAAAATGGAAGTTTCATATATTTCACATTTTATTTTTTTAACATGAAAAATGCTATCATAGCCTTCTGTCTTTCTGTAATGACAATACCATCTTTTGTTTCTTTATGTTTTAGTTTTTGAAACCCATTTCCAATGAGTAAATTGATGTGATCCTCATAACTCGTTTGTGTTTGGGGGCAGGTGGTGTTTTCTAAATCTATTAATAAAGAAATTAATCACAGAGCTGTGTAATGAGTAGCACAAAATCACCAGCAAAATGAATCTGAGGCTTAGAATGAGAACACACATTTGATCTCTGAAGAAGCAAAGGCTATTGCATCATCCAAATTTTGATGAAATAGCTTCAGGCTTCAAGAAACAATGTTTTAGTAGCTATATGTGGAGCTATAGGTGGAGTACAGGTAGCATAATTGAGGTAAAGGAGATGTGAGAACTATACAACTAGAAATGTACCCTTTGAAAAACAAGACATGATTTCAGTATCTCACTAAAAATATACTCTATGAATATATGAGTATATACTTGAAAAAATCATTATTCTCTTAAACATGCTTTTTTTTCAATTGCCTTTTCATCTTTCGAAACAAACATTTTTTGGCAATTTTTATCATGAAGAGTTTCATAAGAAGATTTAGGTATGTAACAGAAATGACATTTCAGTAGTAATTAAGTAATAAAAAGTTCTCCATTTACTTCAGTCTACCAAAGTAGATTTCTTTTAACCTCTAGACATTGTTCTCTATAACATGCTTCAAGAATCATCTGTGTTTCCTTTTCCTTACTTTCTGGGTTATTCTCAAAATACAGATATAATTGGTAACTGTCTTATTGTGTGAAAATAGATTTCTGCATATAATGAAAAGTTATATTTAAAATGACTATTATTTTGAAACAATGCATCAAATTTTACTTAAGCAATTCCCATTTTTCGTAAATTTATTTTATTTGGAATATGTAGGTTATGTTTGCCTCAAAAGGAATTTATATATGTGTGTGTGTGTATTTCTGGTTCAAGATAAAAGTAATCACTTATAACACTGACACAAAATGCAAATTAAAAATCAGCTTTCATAAATCCATACTTGTAATTTTCAAAATAAATCCATGACATGATTTTCATGTTTCCCATTATTATACTTTAAGGAATATAATAATTGCATATTTGTATTTAGATTCTATTCTCAGAATATGTATCTGAATATTCACAATTAACATACATACGCTATGGAGTTATGTGTACAACAACTGTCGATGTAGGTACCATGAATGTCCTCAGTATATCTTGTTAGTGTAAGAAGGATTTCTTTATAAATAAAAGTATGGCTCTTTCACTGATATTATTGGAAGTTGAATGAAAAAAATGTTCAACAGAGTTTAATAAAAAAATTTGTTATTGTTAAAATTTCCTTTTTTCCCCTAAATTATTAACACTACCTCAATTTTCTTTGTCTTTAGGTAATTTAATTTTCTATGGCTGTGGTCCATTGTTATTATCAATTGTCACAATCTGTACCTAATACTTTAGGCCTATCATGTACAGAATATGCTAAATTAGGCCATTTTTAAAAAATTAATTAAGTAATTTATTTTTGGCTGTGCTGGGTCTTTGTTGCCGCACGCAGGCTTTCTCTAGTTGTGGTGAGCAGGGGCTACTTTTCTTTGCAGTGTGCGGGCTTCTCATTGTGGTGGCTTCTCTTGTTGTGGAGCATGGGCTCTGGGTACGCAGGCTTCAGTAGTTGTGGCATGCAGGCTCAGTAGTTGTGGCTTGCGGGCTCTAGAGCACAGGCTCAGTAGTTGTGGTGCACGGGCTTGGTTGCTCTGTGGCATGTGGATCTTCCCAGACCAGGTCTCGAACCCATGCCTCCTGCATTGGCAGGCGGATTCTTAACCACTGAACCACCAGGGAAGCCCTAAATTAGACCATATTACAGTTGTTACCCTTGGGTGGAAAAGATAAGGCAAGGTAATCAGGCAGCATGTAAATCAGCTTTGAATAATGAAAATTGATAAATTGCACATAAGACATTTGTATTATTTCATATACATAAAATGGAAGTAAAATTTTGGTATGTTTTTATGTTCAAACTTTCATGTTTTTTGGCTGCGTTGGATCTTCGTTGCTCTGTGTGGGCTTTTCTCTCTAGTTGCGGCAAGCGGGGGCTACTCTTCGTTGTGGGCTTCTCATTGCGGTGGCTTCTCTTGTTGTGGAGCATGGCCTCTAGGTTTCAGTACTTGGAGCACCTGGGCTCGGTAGCTGTGGCTTGCGGGCTCTAGAGCACAGGCTCAGTAGGTGTGGCGCACAGGCTTAGTTGCTCTGCTGCATGTGGGATCCTCCCGTGCCAGGTATTGGACCTGTGTCCCCTGCACTGGCAGGTGGACTCCCAACCACTGTGCCACCAAGGAAGTCCCCAAACTTTATTTTTATTTGGGGCATTTATATAGATTGAGATGGAATGTGTATTTGTGTTTTATCAAATTTATATAAACTAAGTAGAGGAGATACTGTATTTGTATACATCTTCATATGCGTGAATGCGATCACATATTTACCAAAAAAAGGCTATTGAACTGAATATTTCTAAAATATGCAATAAAATTTATTTTTTTCAGCATTCTGTTAACATTTTCAAATATTGTGAAAGAAGTAATTTAACATATTTACTATAATAGCTACAATAACATATAAGTGGTGTGTGTGTATATATATATATTTGAGAGAAGAATTATTTGAGGCAAGAATCATTTGAAGCATTTTTATTGAATTGTATGTTAGCCCTCTTTCCAGGAAAAAAAATGTGGTGTGATTAACTCAGGGCTACTCAGAAGGTGGTCTGTGGGACCACAGTTACTTCACCAGTGTGTGTTTTGGGTCTGCCAGGAGACAGAAACTGAGAGTTAACATTTAAGAAGCTTTATAGCAAAATGACAGAGTAATTTTTACCTATTGAGTCTGATAAACATTTTGGCTTGTCTTTTTGTATGTAGGTTTTATTTCATTTTCCTAATAATTAATTTTTATTTTATCAGTCCACAGCAGATTAAGGGTGGGGAGAAGGGAAGACTGGTCCTTCATTACAGGGTTTCAAAAGCACTGATTTATCCGATTCATGATTCCAGCAGTTCCAAGTACAACAAAAATAAGATTTAAAGTTTAATATTATTGGCGTTACAGTAGAATCTGTACTACTTGAATAAATGTCATGTCCTTAATGATTTTTTTGACATAAAATGCAAAAACTGGCATTACCATTTGACTAATAAACAACTTTTCATCAAAATGGTCAGCAGTACTAAAATATATCCTTTCTGTTTTATAAAGAGAATATTTATACCTTATTATTTATTGATTCTGTATAATGCAAGTGATCTTACATTAAAAATACTACTCATTTAAGGGGGATACTATATTAAGTACAGATACATTAAAATTTTAATTATTTATAAAAAAATTCTGGATCATATTTCTTAACTTATCTATTCTGCCACTTGCATCTTCATTTTTCTCTGTAACTTTTCCCTGCTACTTAGGTAGGTTTTCTCAGTCTTTTAGACAGTGGCCTATTTATCTTTAATCCATAAGCCAACCAATACTTTATTCTCTAGTTCTGAGGATGTTTGGGTGACTTTTGTGATTTCTGGTCATCCAACCCACACTACCTCACCCATCCCCAAGGTCGAAGAGAAGAACACGGAGAAAGGATATTTAAAGAACATTTTAAAAATGATTCATTTGAGTAACTAATGTATGCACATGGCACACACACAAAAATAAATGGTATAGAAAGTTATAAACCGAAATTTAGGTCTCCCTTCTCATCACTGTACACACTTCCTGGAATAAACTGTACCAGCTACTTGTATGAGAAAATGTAAGTATTCTCCCATATAAAGATATACTCACAAGAAATTCTTTATGAAGTCAGAATTTACAGTCTCAGTGAAACATTTGAAAGTAAATGATTGCATCTGTAAATAACGCCACACATTTGCACTTACTGTTCATAAGGCACATAACAAACATCCTCATTATGCTATGACCCCAGGTGCAATTATCCCTGTGGTACACATGAAAGTGGGCCTTACATGTTGAGTAGTTTGCAGGGATGCCAGATCCTGAATTTGATCCTAGTTTGTTCTTAGAGACTGTACAGACATTTTGGCTATGATACAGTATATTCATTTCTGAAAAATCAAACAATTTGCTAAATTATGCAGTAAAATTTATAAGGCTTATGGGGAAAATGGACCTAGGCTTTTATCACTGTAAGTCTGTGTAACCATATCATGAAGAAAAATCACACTATTTTAATAGAAGTCTCAGCAGTGTTAAAAAGAAATGTAAAATTCCTAATAAAAAAAGAAGTAACAGAACAGATGTAAGAATTAACCTTAAAAAATGGTGGAGGTGGCAGGTGGAAGGAGGCATAAGGAAGGAATAACACTGTGATGTTATCGAGATGAGTGAAATGCACAAAGATCAGGAAGAAGCATGTAATAAGTACTTTTAGGACTGAGTATCTGAGTCAAGAGGATAACGGAGGCATACTACATTAAGGAATTCTTGTTGCTTGCAGCTCTGCTAATGAACTTTGTGTTCACCCGCTTCTACTTGGTGGCATAGATCCTTAACTTTTTGGGCAATAGTAAGTATAAACCAGTGCTATTGTCAACTTGAATAATAAAACAGCTAGTTATCTCACCAGCAGAGTGAGTTTATTCAGGAATAGCCAGAGGAATTGCAACTGAGGATATTCGAACTGTGGTGCACCATAGGCAAATCCAGAGAACAGGAAGAGGAGCTTGCTATAAGGGAATAGTGGGTATTTGGGAGGGGCTCTAATACCAAAAGAGTCCATTGGAGGAAGTATGGAGGCTTCTCATTGGTTGGGTTACTACAGTCTCTGGTTCACTGGGCTGTCATTGGCAGATAAAAATTTGTTCTTCCTGCTGGTTAGTAAAGTAGGCAACACATTCCTGTGGGAGATGTCGGCCTACTGTCTTTTCCCGTTTGGAGTAATGGGAGGATGTATGATGTATCGTGAGAGCTCCCTCTTTAGGCCTATCCCAACTCTAATTTTAGCTGAGGTTTCTTTAATTAATTCCACAGTATCCAGTAGAACTTTCTGTGATGAGGGAAGTGTTATATATCTGCACTGTTCAGTAGGCTACATATGGCTAACGAATGCTTAAGATGTCATTACTGGGATTGAGAAACTGAATTTTTAATTTAATTTTAACTTATGTACATTCAATTACTACAAGTGACTGGTGGCTACCAAATAGGACATTGCAGGTAAAGCCAACTGATTTTCACATTGTACTAGTATCATTCTTCTATTCATTAATCCATATGAGCTAATTCACTCTCCAGATAGAGATGGTTCATCAGATCAGATGGGTCTCATAATCAGTATTCTATGTTCTTGTCCTGAAATAAAATTGGACCTAGCTTACATATTTATGCTGCTAGTAGATTAATGTCTGTAATAATAACACAAAAGGTTGTGGTGGGTTAGAGTCCTTTATAAATAGAAGCCTGCTGGTCACCGAACACAGCTTAGCCTCTGAGTTTGTGCAAACTTTCTGTCATTAATATGTAAATCTTACCTTCAGTAGGTAATCTCTTTCCACTTAGTGTGTCCTTGTTTCTCTGTGAATAATTGTTCCAGACAAGCACATTTTGCATTTTAATTTGCTGCATGAGTTTAGTTTTTAAAATCTACCATGATATTTAAGGTCAGTGTTTTCTATTACAAAAAAGACTATTATAATTTCCAAAATAAAAGTGGTTTAGGAAATGCATGTTAAAACCAATTTTGAAAACATCTTAAGGTATTTAAAATACACTAAATATTAAATATATTTGAAATAAATTATTTTTTAAGTTGTACGTGTACAATATTAAATAAAAATAATTATCAAAAGAGGATGACAAATTATGTAATATTAAAGAACTGGAGGCTGACACTTAAGCCTAGATCAGCAATACACTGAGAAGGAAATAATTATGAGTTAAAGATGAGAATATATGTCTTTTAAACCCCTCATATATCTTGATCATATAGATGTTTTTTCAGGCTTGTACAACTTGGTCCATGTATAATAGAAATTCTCAGATTTACTTGAAAAGCAGAATGCTTGGAAAGATTTTATAGTAGATCATCCTTGGAAATAGTTCTCTTACTATTTGATGTTTCATAAACATGCCTGTTTTGATATGCCCTGCATAATCAGGCTGTAAAATAATGGTTGAGGAAAAAACTAGTGGGATATTTTATAAGCTGATTCTCTTTACTGATCCTGTAGGTTAAGCATTGTATTAACATGTTTTCCGGAAAATATTAGACTCTTTAGGAGAGAGATTTTGGAACATTTTATTTCACCATTTATGAAAAGTATGGGCAAGCTGAAGCCATTTCTCATAAGTGGATAGTCTGGTCATCGACAATTTATTCAAGCCTCTTTCCAAGTTGATAGCAGTGATGATGATAGTGTTTAAGTCTTTGTGAAGAGTCAGTGGGACATGTAACCCTTTATAACTGGAGAGAAGCTAATCGGTCTAGTTATGCTATCCCAAGAGAAATATTGCCCAAGCAGTGTTTTGCAGAATGATAGCTTCCTGTATATCATCAACTCTGAGTTGCCTGTGATTGTCAGAAGCATCATTATTGTATGCACTGATAAGGGAGAAAGTGCTGTCAACTGAAATATGCCATGCTCTCAATTGTATAATATGGCTTTCTTTCAGAGATGTTAAAAAGTGAAGAATATGTGCCTAAAATGTTATAAAATAGGGCAATAATTTTATGACAAAGAATCCTCAGATGACTATTTCTGGTGCAATAGTTTTTTGAAATACTGTGGATTGACAGATTGACATCAGGGTAGACCTTCATGCCCCACAGGTTAGAATTCCAAAGACATTTCACTCCCTGCAGAGAATGTGCCCAGTACAAATTTGATTTAGGTGCCCCTCCTCTTGGCTCCCCCAGCACCTGTGCACAGCTCTGTGGAAGCTTATCCCAACAATCAATTTATTGCTCTTCTGTGCCTACCACATGATTTCTGATCATCCAGGGCATATGATAAACTTAATGCAAATTTGTTGCTTTAGGCCCAGTGCATGGGCCCAGTTCGTGTTAATGACTCTTTCATGAATGAATAAATGGATGAACATTAAACACAAGGGGTGTTGATGATGTAGTAGCCACAATGCCAAGTGAAAGTGTTCTTTTTAAACTCTTCCAACAGGCTCACAGTATGATTTTCCCACATCTGAATCACAATTCAGTGACATTTTCAAGTTATCCTGGAACCTGGAAAATTTAGTGCATACGCTTAGATCATGTGATGTCAAACTGAGGCCTGGAGTTAGTTACAGTGAATATAAATTAAAAACTATAGGCAAGAAAAGCTGAGACTGTGTACTTTGTAGATTTTATGTTTTTTTTTTTTTCTTAATGTAATGATCAGCTTGCTATTTTTCACTCACACTTTGTATTAAATGTAACTTAAAATGAATAGGACACCTCTGTGTTTTTTCTTAACAAAGTAGGGAAAGTAAGCATATTTTCCTCAAGGGAAGTGGATGAGGGTGCATGATGAAGCATAGAGTATGTGAACAAAAGGAAATAAAAAGAAATTCTAATATTGAAAATTATTAAGTAATAGTAACTTTAACTGGGTATAACACAGATAGTAAGCTATACAATGTAAGGAAATAAGGACACTGGCACCAGAAGATTACTGCTATCTCCATCCTCCTAAAAAAGTAATGATAATAGAAGACATGTAGACGGGCAAAGAGGAATCTTGAGATTGGTCAAACATTCTTACTGTGACTGGATGATGTGAAACTAAAGAAAATGGGGTCCTTTATTTTTCTGGCTATGACAACAATAACGATTCGATTTTTTAGTTACATTGATATTCCTAACCTAGTCATCAAAATTAATGTTTGACTAGGGTACTCTGGAAAGTTTGGATACTCTCAGGTGCATGTTTTGATATGGTCATCCAGGTTTTCCTAACAAGGTAGATAAGTGTGACTAGATAATCTATTACTCATCTCTTTAAAATATTGTATTACTACTTTGAGATTAATGCTGCTACTATTATAAACAGTTAGGCCATCATAAGTATTTTAAGACTGCAGAAACCTGTTTGTTCCATGTTTCTATATTCAGTCATTCAATTTGTCATTTATATAAGTATAATACATTTTGGAATGATTTGGCTTGATATAATATGTATGGTTTCACTGTGAGCCAAAAGACGGTATTTCTGTATATGGAGAAATATGGTACATTTTTGTCCCTGATAAATCGACAACTGGAAAGCAGATATTCTTGTAACATTACCTTTTGGGAAATGTTTATCCCAGAAATGATTGATAGAGAGCTCCCTGTTTCATAATACGTTTCTGGAAGATTATGGTAAATGATAACAAAAAGTAGAAAAACAACCCACTTCCAAATGTCTTCCTGATTTTTACATAAGAGCATAATTTTTATGCACACATAATAGCTATTTGAAACAATTTCCGTATTAGCCAATATTTTATTTCCCACAGGTGATGAAACTAGCCACTCATTTTGAGTTTCTTTTGCAGTAAGTTTCATGCAATTAAACCAAGCAAGAAGAACAATTTCTGTAAACCACAGTCTGGAAAAATTAAATAGAATTTGTACGTAAGTGATTAGAAGTACATTATTAATATGATTTTTTTAATTTCTTATACTTCATAAAATTTATCTCTAATGCATTTATTAATCTAAGCTGTACTCTCTTAGTAAACCCCAATAAACTCTAAATCATTTAAAATATTCTATTAAATATTTATATCATGATATTAGCTTGTATTGTGCTGAACCCTTTACACAGCCATCATCTTCAACACTTTCAGGTGAGATAAAATATATTTCTCTTGTATTTCCTCCTAATGATATGGTTGACTGTAAAAGAACAATAATCACTATTGCGTAGGGGTAAATAGGCTTTGAGATTCATTAACCATCTTAGTTTTGTCTCAGCCATTAATCTGAGAAGGCATTTATTACTTTGCATATTACAATGAATAGAGAATATTCATTAATTAATTCCATTGGGAGGTTTTGGTAGCACCATAAACAACATTTAAAAATAAACTAATCTTATAGGAAAATAGAGAGTAGAATATATACACAATATGCACAAAGAGAAACAGAAGTGCAAGTAATTATTTTCACATTTATAGAGGGACAAGTAGTTATAACTCAGGAATTCTTTACAGGAATGGAGGTAACAAGGAATAACATTTGATGGAGAGAAGTCAATATAGCATGGTGGGTAAGTGTGTGAACCAGGGAAAGCTTGGGTTTAGATATTTGCTGTATTGATTCCTAGCAGTGAGATCTCATGCAAGTTACTTTTTTTCTCTAAACCTGGGCTTCATCCACATATAATGGAATAATGATAGTGCGCAAAAGAGAGTATTTAAAGAATTAAACAAAGTACTGTAAACAAGTACCTTGTATGAAACAAAGTGTTATAAAATGTTCAAAGTAATGCTAAATAAATCTTACCTGTTTTTATTAGCTATCACAAGTCCAAGTAATAGAAATGTGTTTTTCCCAATCCTATCATGACACAAAAGGAAATCTAAAATTAAAGCGAGAAAAACATAATATTTCTTATGTTTCAGTATCCATATACTTGATATACTTGGATGTAGGTTAACTGGAGTGCATCTGGAGGGGAAATGTCTATACTCTTCAGCTTCTCATGCAGCCCATTTTCCTAGAGCCTGCCAATCTTCTTCTTTTTTTTTTTTTTTTAACACAAAGCAGAAAATTGCTGTGTTTTATTCATGACCTTAAGTATTTTTTTTTATATAACTATGATTTAACTATCCATTTTTGTATTTAGATATAGTATAACTATTTTAAATATTTTGAGGTACATGGATACTGTGCCTGTGTATTAGGCAAGTAAAATAAGCATTGTTTAATCATCTGTGTAATGGGTACATTAATATCAGTCCCCTCAGGAGTTTTTTGAGGGACATTTGAGATTATTTATTTTCTGAAATAGTACATTGTAAAATATAAATGACATGCAGAAGTAAGTAATTATTATGCTTGTAATAAGTAAAAAATTTCTTTCAAGTATAAGTTGAAATTCATCCATGTAAATCAGTAAAAGTCCAGATTATTTATTGAACACTTACCATGTTCTGTCCTGTATGTTAATCTGTGCTGTATTAACACACTAATTAACTTTATTTTTTCCAACAGTGCATATTTAACAATGCTTGTGTATTAGCTAGTTACAGAAACAAATATGTAACCTGGATCTTGAATCAAAGTGCAGTGTGTTGAGTGCCATCATAGAAGTAAACACAGTGAGGCACGGAAGCCCAGTCATAGGTCTGTTTTATTGATCAGAAGATCCTGTGAGGGTTTCCTTAAGATGGTGATGCTTAAATCTGTGTGGAGAATGTGTAAAATTTCCTCTATCATCTCACTTTGGGAAATGATGAAAGGAGAGCACAAGTTCACCTGTACCATGGAAGTTTATGTATAAAATTATTTTATGGGCTTGTAAAACCTCACTGGAAGGATACAGTAAATCACTTTGGCCAATAGTAATCTGGTCCCTGATGCACAAAAGGTCCTTCAGGGTTCATATGCCACTGATAACCAAGTAGCTTCTGATGTAACCAACAGGGCTAAAGGGATGGGGGAAAGAATGCTATAAAAAGACCAAGTCTTCGGTTGTGAGCTGAGGGTGTGTGATTGGCCTTGATTCTTCTCTTTGCCTTGCCCCTCTTTTCTAATCCTGGGCAAGTCTTACAGGTTCTCTTACAAAATGGATCTTGAATTTTTCCACCTTTTTATCCTATCTCCCATTGCCCTAGGCCAAATTACATCATTTCTGGCCTAGATTTACTGAAGTAGTCTCTTAACCTGACTTTCATGTTTATACTTTCTAATCCATTCTCTACATAGCAGTTAGAGGTGACTTTTCAAAAATGTAAATCAGATCATGGCATGAGTTGACTTACCCTTTCAGCAGCTCTTCATTATACTTAGAACAAAATCCAGCTTCCTTGCAATGACTTACAAGGCCCTGCCTGATTTGGTTCCTGCTTATCTCTCCAATCTTGTCTTATTCCTTCTTGCTGATTATGTTTCAGCCATAGAGTCTTTCTCAGTTCCTCAAGGAAGCATTAGTTCTGCCCAGATTCTTGGCCATTTCTCTGCATGGGAATTCTGCCCTTAGCTTTTTGCAGGACTGATGTCTTCTCATTTTTGAGGTCTCAGGTTTTATTGCACCTACTCAAAGAGGGGCTCTTTGGCCTCAACCTTGTATGGCTTCTCCCACTCAGGTTTTCCTCTCTCACAGCACCCTGTATATGTCCTTTGTAGCGCAATCCAGACTGTGTGTGCTGTTTACTTGGCTGCTATCAACTGGCTTCTTTAGAATGAATACTCCATGAAGACCGACACCACATCTCTCTTTTTCTCCATTGTATCTTTATCACCCAGCCCTGTGCCTGACAAATGTGCAGATCCAATATGCTTTGGAAAGAATGAATGACTGAGAAATAATGAGAAGTAGGTTTTTTAGTGAGTTTAACAGGAGTAGAGGAGCCAATCACTATAGGTAACAGCATATCAAAAACATAATAATGTATCGAGGGGTAAGCATGACTACCTGTTTATTTAGATCAAAGAGGTGCTGCATTTCTTCAGGTAAGATCTCATATATCTTCACAAATTTCATACACTTATTTAGATTAAAACTTAATATTTTATTTAGATGTTTGTTGAGTACCTAAACTTATCATTCACACCTTCATTTATCTGTATTATTTCAATGTATTCTTATTACTCATTAAAAATAAAGCAACTATTACTCAACCCATCAGTCAAGCTACAAAGAATATAACTAAGAAACATAAAATCCCTCTTCTTAAATTTTTAAATTTGGGAGAAATTATTTTTCAGAAGTCTGTTAAGAAAGTATGATAATCTATGCATGTTTGCAGGGATTTTTTGGAAAATAGATTATATTGCCTGTAGTAGGTTAGGTATTGTTTCATGAAACTTGATTCAGTTATGTGTTTGTACATACTTATGTTATCTGTCTTTATTGGAACTCAAGAAAAAATGTACTTCTTGAAAATACTGTGATAAAAAAACATTTGAAAGCTGCTATTCTAGGTGCTATCATTCTTAAAAACTTTGTGTATAATTCTTGCTAACTCAGTCTCATGCAAAGTTGCATTGAGAGGGAATTCAATACTTATTTGTAGGTATAACTAGAAAATGACAATTCGATCAGTACTTATGAAGCAAAATTTATGTAATCTTCTTCTCCACGATTACAATTTATAATTTTATTTAAAAATTTTGTGTTTTGGTATTTTCATCTGAGTGTCCTCTTGTAGTATCAAAGTCACACTCTGTGAGAATATTTTCTCCAGTCAGCTATCCCTCCTGACTCCCCTATTACTGTTAAGGAATGATGTAAAACTGATAAGGATTACTTATGATTACAGTAGTTATGGGTCATTAGGCACCATGCATCAAGTCTTAGAAATTATTTTCAGTATTGAAATCATGATTTAGAAAACAATTTTTCTTCTTTGACTTTTTAAATTATTACTATCATATGTCACAATTGTGTATCTGTTTATCAAATATTAATCAAGGAACTACTTTGTGCCTGTCACTGCAAGTTAAAAGACAACTTCCTGGTCCACAGGGAACATGTATTTAAGCAGAGAATACAGACTTGTAAGCAGATAACATTATACAGTGAGAGAAATGCTTCAGTAGGCACAGTATAGAACTGTAAGGGAGTGAATTGAAGAGATGCTCCCTCATTCTTGAGTGTTCAGTGAAAATTTTTTGTCTTGTGAGTGTTATTTAATCTGAGACATGAAGAATGAATATGTTAGCCCCCAAAATGTGATTGCGGTAGTTAATGTTCTAGTCAGAGAAAATAGCATAGTATGGGGGAATGAAGGTGGAGGAGGGCCATGAAATGGAGTGACAAGACTAAGACAAGTTAAAGAACTTAAACTCCATCCTGGATGTAGGGGAAGTTTTCAAGTGTATGAGGAAGCACGTACAAAATTACCAGCAAAGAAGGATTTTGATAACACTGCTGATCCAAGTACACTTGACCATTAGATGGCTGGGTTAACACTAGACTCTTTTTTCTTTTTTTTATAAATTTATTTATTTTTGGCTGCGTTGGGTCTTCATTGTTGTGCGTGGGCTTTCTCTAGTTGCAGCGAGCGGGGACTACTCTTTGTTGAGGTGCGCGGGCTTCTCATCACGGTGGGTTCTCTTGTTGCGGAGCATGGGCCCTAGGCATGCGGGCTTCAGTAGTTGTGGCACACGGGCTTCAGTAGTTGTGGCACACGGGCTTAGCTGCTCCGCGGCATGTGGGATCTTCCCTGACCAGGGCTCGAACCCGTGTCCCTTGCACTGGCAGGTGGATTCTTAACCACTGCACCACCAGGGAAGTCCTAACGCTAGACTCCTGAGAATAAGACTAACACAGGGCACAAAAAGTATGAACTGACAAAATCCTGCAACTTTTGTGTAGAGTTGGAAATGGTAAGAACATCAGTATTTCGAAAAGAACCTTCAAAATTTTGAAACAGAGGAAGCACCTGTATTTGCGAATCATTCACTGTATTAAATGTGAATGACTCATCAAAGTTTTATTTTGTAGGTGCTCGTGAGCGCACACACACACACACACACACACACACACACACACACACACACACAATATATGTAAGAACTTATATGCCATTCATTTCCATGCTGTGATTTAAACATCCTCCCAGTCTCTTCTTTAAATGGCCCTTAATACTCAGGTCGCAGATCTTCAGTTTCATCTCATGCTTCATTCATTTATTCAATTTGTATACATACATACATGTGTACATTCAGACAGTCATGTGATCATTCAGCCATATTTTGGACAGAATTTATAAAACAAGGCATACTTCCAGTTTCTTTGGTACACAAAATAATCTGAAATGTAATTTTCTGTCCTTGAAGAGGAAATAGGATGTGTTCAGAGTCATAATGGAAGTGTGTATGAATTGCTCTGTGTCTTCATCAGGAAAACAAGGGTGGTCTCATAGAGGTAGTGGGATTGGAATTGAGCCTTGAAGAATGAGCCTGTTGAATGCACAGTAGAGGACCAGCAGTCCTCAATGCACGGAGGGGAAAAGCACGTTAAGTGGGTAATAACCCAGTTCCCCTTGTATTGCTTCAACTAGGAGGGAATATGGAACTATTTATTCCATAATATTAGCATCTCATTTGGGGTCTTACTGATCTCAGGTGGCCTCGGCCTGCAGCGGCTTGAAGCAGGATTTCTGTTCCTGGCCAGAGATTGAAGTCAGGCTGAGGCAGTGAGAGTGCTGAATCCTAGCCACTAGACCACAAGAGACCAGTGGCCAGTGACAAGACCCTGGCCTGTCAGCTGTGTAGAAATGAATTTCCACGTAGAGACGGAAAGTACTGAAACAAGTAACGTGTTTATTGGGAGGAAAAGAGTACGTGTGGATAGACACACGGGCAGACTCAGAGAGAGAGTTGCGCCCTTGTGGTAGTGGTAGTTTGAATCACTTTTATATGTGTTGGGAAAACTAGTAAAGGAGTCTTGTTCAGGTTTCAGAGGCAGAAAAAGGCCTCTGCCCGACCTGTGACCCTGCCTGGACTGCACGCCTGCTTGCACACCTAACAATTACTGCTAGCAAGTCAAGCGGCGCTTACATAAGAAAAGGAGTGAGTCTTGGAATTTCTTGAGCCCTGGGCACCTGGCCAGTCCCCCGGGGTCTGGAAAATCTTGTGACTTACATGGTGAAACCAACAGCATGGTTAAAGTGCATCCAGAGCTGCATTTTTGCACTTAAACTGATGATGTCAGTTTGCAGCCTGGAATTATAAACAGAAGCCCCCAGAACTCCAATCTGAAGTCTCATCCATGGGGTGGAGGCACCACCTGGGACCCTTCCCAAATGGGGCTCCAGATTGCCGTCACTTCGGACTTCCCAGCTGCTGTTTGGATCTGGAAGTAGGTGTCGGCCCAATTCGGTGATGTATACCCTGTTGTGTTTCTGTAATATTCTTATTCCTTTCATTCTAACAATTGTATATTAAAATTAAGTTAAATCACCTTTCATTAAAGAATTGATTAAAGCTGTTTATTTGTGTGAAACAAGTGGTTATTTTGCCAGCGAATCCAACGAACCTTAAAACCGAAAACGGGCTTTTGGCAATACAATGGGGCATTTCTTCCAGGTTTCCTTTGACCAATCATCTTGCTTTGCCTGGCTCTGAGTCCGTATTTGGTATATCTCAGGGTCCTCCCATGTGTGCTTGCGCATCTCTTAGCCAAGATGGATTCACTATGAGGTGACACCCCCTACCTTTTTGACCTTCAAGGAACCTTTCTGCATGTGTGTAGTCAGTCGGGAAGGTCTCCTTGACTTCGAGAATGAAGAATATGTGGTCTTTTATCTCTGATCTGGGCAGGGCTCAGCTCTTCTCTCGCTCCTGCTATTGTGGAGCATCTGTCTACAGGGGGCGAACTCTGGCTCTTCAGTCTGGGGCCCATCTGTCTCCTGCCTCATTACTGAGACTCAGTCACTCCAAGAACAGGCCACGCTAACCCAAACACCTTTTTTCACTCCTATCATAATCATTTATGTAGATGCTCGTATCTCTCACTTCATGTTAAGATGACTCAGGTTTAAAATCTGGGTAACTGGAGAATAATTAGGGACTTCAGAGTCAGAAAAGAGAATGGATCTTTTAGAAGAAAGAGAAATTATAGATAGAATAAACCCTGAGGTAGTTCCTGTCCAACTTTCTCATGTTATAGATGAAAATGTAAGTCATGTGACACCTGAGGTCAAGTACTCTTGCAGTGGCAGAACCAGAACTAGAACCCATGGTTCCTGACCTGCAATGACTTTCTTCCCATGTTAAGAAAATCTGATTATATAATACAGGGTGATAAAACTGTTTGCAGAATTACAATAGGAGAACTTGAGTGTGATATAAAAAAATGGACAACTACTAAAATAATTTACATATACCTTTTGTTGTATGCCATCCCTAATTAGTTTGAGAAGTAGATAGGACATAAATGACAAATCAAAGAAATAATGTATATTTGACTAAATAAAATTTAACCTAATAGAGTCCACAGATACAGGGTTCATTGTTAATCTCTATTAGTGCTAACAGACTACATAATGATATAGAAATTTTTTCAAATTTCTATTTAAAAAATATTTGTAACAATTCATAAAATTTTCTATGGTAGCCAATTTAATTAAGGAAATTTGCATTTTGTTCAATAAGATAATTAAATTCATAAAATTCATGAGATAATTTATACATGGAGAGTTATTACCAACCCCCTAACATTATTAAATATTACAGAACAGTTTGTGAAAATGACACAAATCCGTTTAGTTAATTTGGATGAGGAAAATAATAATAACATGCATAAACAGAACTTGTGTTTCTTTAAATTTAATTATATTTGTGAATTTCATAAATTTTCTTATGAATAATGTGACAAAAGCAAATTGTAGTATTTTAAAACGTATGTATTTACATAAGTTTAAATATAAATTAGTTGTATAGTAAATTATTCTCTAGTTATTCTCCTTAAGAGAGATTTTTACAAATCCTGTAGAAATGGAGCTTTTTTTTTTTTCAATTTTCATACTAGTATGGTCATTACTATGGACACAACTTAATATTACTTATTACTATTCACTACAAATAGCTACCATTATTGTTCACATATCAATATTTTATGCCTAACACTGTACTAAGTCCTTTACACAGAATCTTATGAGGAAAAGTAAATTACTCAGAGTCAAACAACCATTAAATAGCAGAGGTTATACGTAAGTCCAAGCCTCTCTGATTCCAAAGCCTTGCTCTTAACTTCCATGTTAAACTGCCTTTATTCAGTCCACATATATTTAGCGAGCCTCATATAGTAGCACTCTTTCAGAAGCAATGGAATCTTACAGATGCTGTGGGAGAAAAGCACTTACTATGAGGTGACACCCCTCCCTTTTTGACCTTCAAGGGAATAATATTCCTTATTTGATGTCCTCACTACATTCTGATGTCTTTATGCTTTTCTCCCACAGCATCTGTAAGATTCCATTGCAATTGTTTTTTTTTTAAATACCCTTTCTTCCTGGAGAAGCCTGGAAGAGCTTCTCATGTATCTTGGCATCCCTAGCATCTGAAAGGTTGACATTTCAGACAATCATAGAAAAGGCAGATACTCCAAAAGAGGCCTTGATAAAACGTAGTCATTTGGGAAAAAAAGTCTGGTCAGTTCTTCACTCCTTATTCCAATATGAATTCCAAATGCATGAGAGATTTAATTATATACATTGAAACAATAAAACTACTCAAAATTTGGGTGACTTGGAATGTAAAGGGGTTTTTAGTAAGTGATACCAACGGCAAAGATTCTAAGAGAAAAGATAACATTTGGCTACATAGGACATAAAATTTTTCTACTATAAAAATAACATGTACAACTTGAAAGAAAAATGTGAAAATTGTTTTCAACATGTGAGATATGAGTGACCAATAAAATATGCAGATATATTCAGATTTTCTAATAATCTAGTAAATGCAAAATGATAATGAGATGTAATTTTAGCCTATCCATTTGAAAACTATTTTTTTAAGTTAACAATATTCAGTATTTTTCTGAGTGTTTGGAAATGGGCATTTGAATATACTCTTTGCAGGCATATAAAATGGTGTACTCCTTCTGGATTGTATTTTGTTAATATGTATGAAAATGTTTTAAAAATGTATATATTTAGTCATATAATATATACACATCAAGGAATGTACCTTAAAGAGATAGTCATACAAGTTAATAAAAATGATGTTCAGCAAAGGCATTTTATACAGTTATCAATTTATGGGTAAGATTAGAACAGTTGAAACAACTTTAATTCCTATCTGGAAGGAACTAGTTAAAAGCTACGTATTATAAAAATATAGCCATTGAAAGTGGTAAAGTAGATTAATATTTGTGGATATGGAAAATCCCTTGACATATTGTTGATATCTTTTGGCAATTAGGTTATGGGTAATTTCTTTCTTTCTCATATTTCGATTTTTATTTATGACATATTTTAATAGAGAACAATAAAGGCTTCCATTTTATAGGAAAAAAGCCTGATGGATTTGGTGGAGACATGTTTATTACTGTGGCAGGTCCTGGGTCTGGGTATGTCTATGACGCTGTCACAGACTAATTCCAGACCTAGCAGCTAAGGGGCTCAAAGTGCCTAACTCACTCCAGCTTTTGTCTTCTATAGTTTAGGAACTGAGTAGAGTTAGAATTAATATTTTAGTTTTGCAATTTTGAGGCAGAAAGGAAGGACTGGCACTGCTTCCATGTTGCCATTATGCCACCTCCATTCTTCCAGTCCCTCCATTTCAAACACTGAAATTTTCTGTGCTATTTCCCTCTTTTTGTTGTGGTCACCCTCACTGCGTACCAAGTCCCATTCATTCTCCCATCCATTCTTTTTTATTCCACTTGGACCGTCATCATATTCTGGGCTCTTCAGTGTGTTGATGATGCACTAGCTTTCTAATTGGTCTTGTTTCTCTCTCTCCTTGTCTTTAGTCTATTCTAACACCACTGCTAAAATGGTGTTGGAAATGTCATTATACAGCTCAGACTCTTTAAGTCAATTCTCATCACCTACTTGAGAGTGGCTTCCTTTCTTTTTGTGCTTTTGATGTTGACTGTGAAACTTTCAGTTAGGTAGCCATTGTGCCATTGATGTACACTTGGCTTTCCTGTCTCATTTGTCTAGAATATCCTGCTGCAATTTTGATTACCTTGCCTTTTTTCCAATTTTTTTTTTGGCAGCTCTTTTACCTATTTATTTTTTTGTACCTCTCTCTGGTACAAATTACAAACAGAAATACAAAGGAAAGCTAGGTAACTCCCCTAATTTTCAGTGCATTAGGGATTTTTGGAAAAATTCCACGGTTAAAGTGCTCCTATCCTCTGAAGAGTCTAGTCATTGCAAAGTAGTCCTTTTTGCTTGGCCATTTCTTAGCTTTGGCATTTCTTAGATTTGTCCATTTGTCTTTTGATTCATCTGAAAAAAAAAAAAAGATTCTTGCTTTTAAGAGCACTATCACATATAACTTTTATCCTTTTTTTTTGTTCAGTATGATAAAGTGACATGTTTCTGTCTCATATCTCCAACAGAAATCACCTGATTCCTAGGCTTTTATACCTGATGACCAAGATACAATATGGCATGGAGAGTAAATATTTGATCTGTAATGATAAGAGAGAGAGATTGGTTTAACATATTTAACAGATATAAATATCTCTTATAACTGATCCGGATGGATGACTTTGGGCAAGTTATTTAACCTCCTTAAGCCTTCCTTTTCTTATCTGGAAAGAGCTACCACTTTTGAGTGATTTGCCTTCATTGGAATGTCTTTTCCTTTCTGTCAACTTTTTTTAAATTTGCAACATATTTTTTTTTCAGTTTGCAAATTTTTTTTTTTGTGCCCTTGCCCATTCACCCCCATTAAATCATTCATCCCCCTTTATTATTGATTTGTAAGATGTCTTTTTATTTATTTTTTCCAGCTTTATTGAGATATAATTGAAATATAACATTGGGTAAGTTTATGTTGCTTTGATACACTGACATATTGCAAAATGTTTACAGCCATAGCATTGGCTAACACCTGTATCACATCACAATTATCTTTTTTTTTTTTTTTTTTGTGGTGAGAATGTTTACGATCTCTTTAAGCAACTTTCAATTATATAATACAGTATTATTAATTATAATCACTCTGCCATACATATAAGAACTTATTCATCTTATAACTGGAAGTTTGTATACTTTGACCAACATATCTCCCTTTATACTCACCCCCCCAACCCCCAACAGTTCCTGGTAACTACCATTCCAGCCTGTTTCTATGAGTTTGGCTCTTTTAGATTCCACATATAAGTGACATCATACCGTATTTGTCTTTCTCTGTCTGACTTATTTCATTTGGCATAATGCCCTCAAGGGTTATCCATGTTGTCATAAATGCCAGGATGTTCTTCTTTTTGGTGGCTATACTATTCCATTATATATATATATATATGTATATGTGTATATATATATGTATATGTGTGTATATATATATATATATATATATATATATATATATATATATATATACCACATCTTATTTATCCATTCATCCATTTTGGCTGTTGTGAATAATGCTGCAATGAACATGGGAATGCAGATATCTCTTTGAGATTCTGTTTTTATTTCCTTTGGATATGTACCCAGAAATGGGATTCCTGTATCATATTTTTAATTTTTTTGAGGAACCTTCATACTCTTTTCCATAATGGCTGCCCCAATGTACATTCTCACCAGCAGTGCAGAAGGGTTCCCTTTTGTTCAAATCATCTCCAATACTTAGCTCTTGTCTTTTTGATGATAGCCATTCTGACAGGTGTGAGGTGATATCTCCTTGTGGTTTTGATTTGCATTTCCCTGATGAGTAGTGAGGGAGAGCACTTTCTT
Source organism: Balaenoptera physalus (assembly GCF_965194825.1). Taxonomy (NCBI): domain Eukaryota; kingdom Metazoa; phylum Chordata; class Mammalia; order Artiodactyla; family Balaenopteridae; genus Balaenoptera; species Balaenoptera physalus. Next base: position 27,868,770 of record NC_138895.1, read on the forward strand.
TATGTACTTGTTGGTTGTTTCTATGTTATCTTTGGAAAAACACCTATTTAGTTCTTCTGCTCATGTTTTTAATTAGATTTTTTTTTTCTGTTGTGTGAGTTCTTTATATATTTTGGATATTAATTCCTTATCAGATACACAATTCGCAGATATTTTCTCCCATTCTGTAGGTTGCGTTTTCATTCTGTTGTTGGTTTAATAAAACGTGCAACATCTTAAAATCAATTTTCTGGGAGGATATTTGACCTAATTTTGTTAAAGTATTTACTGAATTTGAAACATTTTAGAAACATTAGAAATGTTTTGTTTTGTTCTAAGTGGCCCTTTCCATTTGTCTATTTTGAACATTTTAGGAAAATTTCATTCACTGTTTGCATTCTTCTTCAATATTTATTTTCATTTAATTATAACAGAAATTTTACTTTTGGTTAACTTTAATGCAATATCATTTTCAGTTTAAGACATTAAATTTTTTTTTTATTAATTAATTTTTATTGGAGTATAGTTGCTTTACAATGTTGCCTTAGCTTCTACTGCACAACAAAATGAATCAGCCATGCATACACATGTATCCCCTCCCTTTTGTATTTCCCTCTCATTTAGGGTACCACAGTGCATTAAGTAGAGTTCCCTGTGCAATACAGTTTGTTCCCATCTGTTGTCTATTTTACACATAGTATCAATAGTGTATATGTGTCAATCCCAATCTCCCAATTCCTCCCACCCTAAGACATTTTTTAATAAAAAATATTCAGAATAGTTTGAAATACAGATGAAGAAGTCAGTTAGGCAAACTGGTTAGGGGAATATTCTATTATCTGTCACCCCGCTCCTACAGTATATAACTTTGGAATCCGCCCTTTTTACTTTGTATGCCAGGACTAAGGTTGAAAAATTATCCTTTTTCTTCCCTCCTCCCTCCCTACTCCCTGTCCTCATCCTTCCTCTGCCTTTTAAATCTGATTCGTTGAACTGTTTTTCTCTTCTCTAAAGCTAACAGATATAATTAGAACATCACAAAATAATAACTTTGATATTTATAGTTTTGGTGTTTATACTTTAATGTTACCATACTTTTAGTGTTATAAACTTATTCAATCATTATTCTTTCTAGAATGTTCTGTTTTCCCAAGCATACTTACAATATATTTCACTATTATTTACTGAAGTGCCCTCGCAAGTCTGGAAGAGCTTCTTAGTTACCTAGTTCATGGATCTATCTATGGACCTAATTCACATAAGAGGTATCATTTTGTCCTTTTGAGTCTCTTTTCATGATCCTTATTTTACGTACCTTCTAAGGGATTGGCTAAACATAGTTTTCATGACCTTAGCTGGTTTACAGGTATACCTCAGATTGATATTTATGTCTCCTGAACAACAGTCATAGACAACTCTAGTTCTGAATTTTGGACTGTCCTCTTGGGTTTGTATTAAACTATTTGTGTTACCATAATTTAAGGACCACTTGAAATTGTGATGGTCAGAAGATAACTTCAGAATGTTTTGAAAGATTTTGATACATTAGGCCTGTAAATCATAGAGTGAAAACTCCAAAACTACTATTACCTTTCTAGGCTGATTTAACTGCAGAGGTGCCTCCTGGTCCTGGCAGCCTGATAATTACTGAGTAACCTTTCCATCTCCATAAGGAAGTGAGTTGCATGACTACTGAAACAGAATTCTGGGAATGAAAGACAAAAGATATGTGAGCGAAAAGTAATATATTTATGTAAAATATATGAAATGTGAGAAAATAGGTTTTTGAAAATTCTTATAATTTTTCAAGTTAATTATCTACCTTGCCATACACCTGCTTTAGCTTGAGATCATGGAAATGAATAAAAAGTGTCCTTGTTTTTGAGGGGCTTATTTACCTTCTGACCCCGTGCAAAACAGACAGGCTTAACAATAAGTAGTATTTACTGTTCTCATTTAAAAAAAATAATTTCATGAAAATTGATAAAGGAGTATTTCTGCATGGGGGGTTAGAGATCTTGCATTGGAGATCATTGTATAATTCTAAATCCACTTATTTATATGATTATAAATAAAAAGGCTAATGCTTTGAAATTAAACATTTGATTTAAAAGAAACTACAAAAATGATGTAAATTATGGGAAGTTACATTTTATTTTATTTTTGTGGGGAAAACTCAGGATTTAATCTTTTAATGACTTTTATATATATCACACCACATTGTTAATTATAGTCATCATGCTTTACATTAGATCACTGGTTCTTTTTTTAAAAATTTTTATTGGAGTATAGTTGATTTACCATGTTGTGTTAGTTTCAAGTGTACAGCAAAGTGAATCAGTTATACATATACATATATCTACTCTTTTATAGCTTCTTTTCCCATATAGACCATTATAGAGTATTGAGTAGAGCTCTCTGTGCTATACAGTAGTCCTTATTAGTTATCTATTTTATATATAGTAGTGTGTATATGTCAATCCCAATCTTCCAATTTATCCCTCTCCCCAGAAGTTATGTTTCAGATGTCAGAAATTTCTTTTTTAAATTTTTATTTATTTAAAAAAAATTTAATTAATTTTTCTTGGAGTATAGTTGATTTACAATGTTGTTTTAGTTTCTGCTGTACAACAAAGTAAATCAGTTATACATATACATATATCCACTTTTTTTAGATTCTATTCCCATTCTCTTTTTTAGATTCTATTCTATTCTATTCCCATATTTAGTAATCAAGTTACCAATAGGTCATTACAGAGTATTGAGTAGAGTTCCCTGTGCTCTACAGTAGGTTTTTATTAGTTATCTGTTTTATATATGGTAGTGTGTATATGCCAATCCCAATCTCCCAATTTATCCCTCCCCCCTTTCCCCCTTGGTAACCATAAGTTTGTTTTCTACATCTGTTACTCTATTTCTGTTTTGTAAATAAGTTCATTTGTTCCATATCATATGATGTATAAACAGTAAATGCTAGAGAGGGCATAGAGAAAAGGAAACCCTCCAACACTGTTGGTGGGAATGTAAATTGGTACAGGCACTATGGAGAATAATATGGAGGTTCCTTAAGAAACTAAATAAAGAGCTACCATATGATACAGCAATCCCACTCCTGGGCATATATCTGGAGAAAACCATAATTCAAAAAGATACATGCACCCCATTGTTCATTGCAGCACTATTTACAATAGCCAGGACATGGAAGTAACCTAAATGTCCATCGATAGATGAATGGATAAAGAAGATGTGGTACATATATGCAATGGAATATTACTTAGCCATAAAATAGAATGAAATAATGCCATTTGCAGCAGCATGGATGCACCTAGAGATTGTCATACTAAGTGAAGTAAGTCAGAGAATGACAAATATCATAGTAATTTCTTTATTTAACAAATAAAGGGTCCATTAAATTCACTTATGAAGGCTAAACAATTTAAGCAAAACAGTTTAATCTTCTGACTTGTTTACCATTCTTTAGTTTCTTATGGATTTCCTTTGCCAGAAATAGAGCCTAGAAACTTTGTATAGATATCAGGTTCCCTCAATAATGCATTTACTTATCCTCTTCGCCTGTGGTCAATGCATACATTCAGTTGTTTGGTAGCCATCTGGTGGGGAAGATCTCTGAAACACTTTACCTGCCTTAATTGTAGCTGATTAACAGTTGCCAGTTGTGTCTCCTGGAAAGGTAGTCAGGCAACTTCAGTTCTCAATTTTAGTCTGTCCCAAATTTGTATTAAACTAATTTTTGTTGGCATAATTTGAAGACAGCTGGAAGTTGGGGTGGCCAGAAAGTAATCTCAGAATGTCCAGCAAGATGTTGATATAAAAGATATATAAATCATAGAAGGAGAACTCCAGGAATGCAATCTCCAAATTTAACAGCTTACCTCAGCAATGGTGCTGTTATCTCAACACAGCAGCTGATAGTTCATAGTGCTTTTAGTAAGTACTGTATTAGCAGTTCAAATCAGTTGAAGCTAGATGGATATGAAATGCTAAATATTATCTGATGAATTTCTCATATATAACCAACATGATTCCAGTTATTTAAACCTGTTTATACGGCTGTGTTTCACTGTTTATCCAGATAGTTTAATTGTACTACATGCATCCAATATAATCTACCTGAGTAATACATTTTGCAATGTGTATACACACACATACACAATGTATATATGGCATATTTGGGAGGATGTGAACTGCAATTCATTTTTAGTTACATATTTATGAACAAGTTTTTGATTTTGCATCCGTCCAATAATATAAAGTTACTCAGGATGAAAAAGAAACAATGCAAACAAATTACTTATAGTACTCAAAGTTGATAGTAATCAAAGTTTATGCTAAGCATATGCAAGGAATTGAGTGGGAATGAATTTTTTTTTCCTGTCAAATGAAATTACCAAGAGTTTCTGATTTGTTTTTGCTGAATTACTCTCCCTGTAGGTCATTTGTGGTTGGTTTGTTGCCATTCAGGGGTGAGTGTTTGGGTAGAGTTGGGGCCTGCTCATAATGGATATCTGTTCTACAGTACTGTGAATCTGGCCTAATTCAGGTGATCAACTTGCCACTTCAATGTAAGGCACAGGTCTGTGCTGAAAGGAAAAGAGTTCTAGGGAGGGCCCACTGAAGAACTTTTCCACAAAAGACTGCCCTGTGTATGCCAGGTACAGATGTTGCAAGGACTCTGCCTTCTGATCACTCAGTATACTTTTCCAAACAATATCTTCATACAGTAACTGCAGTGATGACAGTTTTACCATATCAAAAAACTAAGACAGACATAATAAAAATGCAAAAGAAAAAGTTGGAAACAAAAGGAAAATGGTTCCAGGCTTAAGACAAGGGTAGAAAATAACAAAATAATGGGACATGACATGTACTTTACCAAAATTTTATTAAACTGAAGGAAAGAGTATGATATAATGTAATGTATTTAACTAGTTCCTAATTAGTAAATAAACCTTTGTGGTTCTTAAATGGTAAATCATCTAGATTCCTACAGGATAATGATGGCTCTCTAAATTTAGTCTCTCCAAACATCCTGCCAAAAAATAAAAAAGAAAAAAGAAAGAAATCAATGAGGAGAGCAAGTAAGACTGCTTATAACCCATGCCTACAGAGTAACTAAGAAACGAAGAATACAGCAGACTTCAATGTACTTCTAAATGGGAAGTAAATTATATGACATCCACACATCCAGTTCCAAAGCCCATGATGGAATGGAGAATCAGGTGGAGACTGAGTAGTAGACAGGTGAGTTCATGAGGATCTTGCTGGTGTAAACACAGATAAGATGATTCCCAAGAAGGAGGGAGAAGTACTGAGAAGAGGTCAGGCACCTGGTGGATCACAACCCTGGCTACTGGGGAATATAAGGAAGGTGGCAGCAGCCTAGGAAGGCATTGCCTAAGGGAGAGATGAAAAGAGGAGGAACCCTTAGGGGCTGAGGGGTGAAGGAAAGGAGAGAAGCAGTTGGTAGAAATCATGGGTATTAAAGAGGGGAAAGAGTATCATGCAGTCATATGATGCATCATCCTCTTTATGCTTAATAGTTAATTAAAAAAACACTTTTAAATTAAATAGTTAATTAAAAACACAATATAATAAAATGTATTATATTTTAGTATAATGAAATACACTTATTATACCAAAGAAGAAGGTACTCTTCAACAATAACACTAAAAAAATTCAAATCCTTCACTCCTGGATAGAACCATTTTCTTGTTGATACACAAAATCCCAAGATCATTTAAAATGAATAGAAAACATCAAGCAATATCCAAAGTACATTACTGTAAGAAGAAAACAAAAAGTAAGAACTAATATTTTTATCAGATGATTATACTTCCCAAATACCATCCACAGAGTAGAAGAAAATGTAACATGAAATAAATATCATTAAACCAATATTTGCATATGTGAAAGAACATTGCAAAATTGGAAATTCTAAGACTCAGAATATGAATGGACAAAAGAACTGGAGGATATGAAACAAGAGTTGATAAAACCAGGAAATATAAGAAAAAGAAACATCATCTCCAAAAAAAATTAATGTTCCTTCTAAAAATAAAAGTATTTGGAAAATAGCTGTTAAAATATGAACTTGTAAGAAGACATTAATTTCAGTCATAAAATTAACCTAAAATTGCTTGTATAGCATTTAGCAAAATTAAAATATTTTGAAGTATGATCCACCCTTTCTCCTTCAAAAAACTATAATTATCTATTATCAAAAGTGGGGGTACATATTTTTTTCAGACAGTCTGACATTCATTAGTGAATGAAAATTGGGAAATATTTATAAAATATCTCCGTGGTGATTCCCAGAAGTTGATCATATGCATATCACCGGAGAAACTATTTTGTTGCAGATATTTTCACTGCATCATACATATCTATATCTATATCTATCTATATCTATTTCTATATCTATCTATATCATCTATATCTATTTTTTTCCTCAATGGCTACCAGTTTCTTGAAGGCAGGCTTTGTCCTTCCTCATTTCTGTTTCTATTTCCAGAATTTTTCATGATGCTTTGTGCATCCTAGGTGCACAGTTAATGTTTGCTCTGTGAGCTAGAGCACATGTCAGCCAGCTGTTGCTTACCTTATAGCAGAAAGACTCACATTTTTAGTAGAGGATAACTTTCCTTTTTATATTGTCTTGAAATTCATATGAGTCCAGTGAATCAGATCAGAGAGGTGTGTTGACTGAGCTTAACTGGGAGGCAGTGGGGAAGATGGGACAGTGGTAAAGCCTTGGAGGCTGCAGTGACAGGGTGTGAGGAGGAGAGAGGGGAACCTGAGAGCTTCTCCCTCAGGGCTTAGTGGGGGATAACACGTTCAGAGTGGACACAGGGTAACAGTAACCTGAAAGCAGAAGGCACAGTGGCAGCTGCTGCCTCTCAGTGTGTTAATTCTGGCTTTCTAATAAAAAATACAATGAATTCCACATGGTCTAGATTTATGACAATCTATACCATGCATCCTGTTTCCTGGTCAGAATTAGAAGCTATACTGTGAACCATGGACTTTACCTCAGCTGTCAAAGAGATGAAGGCATCTTATATCAGACACCAGACGGCCCTGTAATATGTAGCAGCTTCCTCTCTTATAAGTACTGGGAATCAACATATAAAAACATCATGAAGCTACCCAATCACATTGTTGGTTTTCCCCCATTTTTAGTTTGACACTTCCAGAGTTAATAGGAAATGTCTTTTTAAAAATTAAGATGTTTCATGATAGGGGGCTGAACAAATTCTCACCAACTGAACGTTTATATAGCTGATCATTCATTCATGATCAACTCAAATAAAAATATTCTGATATTTTGATAACTGTAATTGATCCCTGTCATGCATTGAACCACTGGGGCATTTTCTAATTCCATCAGAACAGTAAATACGTCGTAAATTAGAATATGCTTATCTGCAGAAAACTTTTTAAAATAGCTACATTGTGTTTATAATGTTCCTGGCACTGCTCAAAGCCTTGACGTGTGTCAGCTCATTGAGTCCTCATGGCAGTGTGACATAGTAATTATTATGCCCATTTTACAGGTGAGGAAAGTGAGGTGCAGTGAGGTTAATAGGAAAGTGAGGTACAGTGAGGGTAATAACTTACTCAAGATCACTCAGCTAGTAGCTGCCAAGATTCACACTAAGGCACTGTCTCTGGTGTATGTGCCAAAATACTGAATCATATTTGGTGCTTTTTCCTCAAAATCGATTTCACAGTGAAAAAGTGATGATAGATGAAAAATAGAAAGCCAGTATTTTAACTCATTGTTGAAGAATCACTAGCAGAAATGACTATTTTCTAAAATTATTTACCAGTGTTTGTCAATATTATTGTAGGCCGTAAAAATTATATGTATTTCCTGGGGCTTCCCTGGTGGCGCAGTGGTTGAGAATCTCCCTGCTAATGCAGGGGACACGGGTTCGAGCCCTGGTCTGGGAAGATCCCTAGAGCAACTAGGCCCGTGAGCCACAACTACTGAGCCTGCGCGTCTGGAACCTGTGCTCCGCAACAAGAGAGGCCACGATAGTGAGAGGCCCGTGCACTGCTATGAAGAGTGGCTCCTGCTTGCCGCAACTAGAGAAAGCCCTCGCACAGAAACGAAGACCCAAGACAGCCAAAAATAAATAAATTAAAAAAAAAATTATATATATTTCCTAAACCAGAATTGAGACAAATGAATAACAAAAAAATTTCCCCTAGCCTGTGAATTTACCTGATTTATAGAAGTATAAAATTAAATAACAATTATATTCTTGATTAGTTATCTTTATTTAGAAGTTAAATAATGTAAAAATTTGGAGTTTTCCAGAAAATTATTCTATCTAGAATTCTCTTCAGCTCTGATCTCGTGTGTTAGACTGTCTTCCAAAATTCTAATTAGTGTCATTTGAGGTATTGCTGATTTTGACCTCCTGACTTCCTGAGATCTAGAATATTGAAAGTCTTGGCCTCTTTCCTATAATCAATTCCAATCAACAGATATGTATTGAGTGCCTACTAAGTGCAACACTGTTACAAAGAAATAAATATCTTCAAAGAACATGCATTGTTGTAGGGAAATTTAATGCTTCAAGATGATAGAAGAAATGTCATAAATGATAGCATGACTCATTGCCACATGAATAAAATAGACAGCAAGTGCTATTGTGTTTCTGAGAGAAGAGAGAGTGCTTCGAACTCTGCTTCACCCTCATGGTTAACTATGTTCTCAAGGCAAGACTGGTGTGCATTAGCCATTTGTGGGAACCTTGAGTCAGTAACTTTTAAACTCTTTCCAGCTAAGCTATAGACTTTTCAGCTTAACCCGAAAAAATAGAAAGGGTAAACTAAAGAGGATCAAATCTGAGAACCAATTATATCCTAGGAGCAGCATTGTGCATTTTAAAAACATGTATTTTTAAGTTAAAGCAATAGATGCACATAGCTTAAAAATATAATAGTAGTAATAGGCTTGTAAAGAAAAACCCCACCCTCTACCTCCCTGTATTAAAAGGGCAAAGCACTTTTAGTTCTCTTAAATATTTCTTTTAATATTTGCCTGCATATATTAAAATAATACGGACATTGATTTTCTATTACATATACCTTTTCTCTAAAACAAACATGCACATACATACACAATTATGCACACGTGCATGAGCACACACACCGAGATACTTCCCCTCCTCATATTTCCCCACAACTTTTAGTAAGTTAAGGTGCATTGGCAGTATGATTGCTCTTATTTGTAATTTTTTCTTTCCTTTCATGGTCTCTGTTTCCACCTGGTTTTATTTTTCTGCTTGTTTTCGTTGGTCTCCCATTTTTGTGTGTGTTGGGAGCATCCTCAAATGTCTCATGGTCCCTAGTTATGTTGATATGTAACAGTAAGGCACTAAAGCTCTGTGTGCTTGGGGTGGGGTTGGACAATTAAGTGGGCACATGGTGGGCGGGACAGCTGCTGGGTTTCCTAGAGAGGCACCAGTGATCTGGGCTGAACTGTCTATCGATGAGCTCTTCCAAGCATCAGTATCCACAGAATTTTTCTTTGAAGTTCATCAGATTTTCCAGAGTGGAATACTTTAGTTTTCTATCTGGGAGGTGTGTACCTCTCTATCCAAGTTCTGGAAGCTCAGTGGGAGAAAAGAGCTAAGGGTCCCATAGTTAAATATATAGACTCAATTATAGCTCCCCCCCAACAAATTTGCTTCATGACTTAATTTGCCTTATTCTTCGCTTTGCTATGCCGAAGGTCCTCCCCTCCAGGGTCTCTCAGATTTTGTTTCTTAGGAGATACTCCCTTTGCCCGATTGTGTAGTCATGGTGTAGTAGCCTGAGGGTGTCCCTATCGGGGTTCATGAGTTGGGGACCTGCATTCTGAGTTAGGGGTTCTGGAGCACATGAATTAGTACCCCTCTCTTTGCTAGTTCTCTTTAAAGTCAGACTGGCTTGGCTCTGCTAGCTCCAGTTGTCATTCTTCTAAGTGCTTTCCCTCAACTTAAATGGGTATGCCACTCTTTCTTGTTCTTTTCTTTCTTCTTCTCACTTTGTCCATGTAGTTTAGTAAAATTTTGTTCTCTGTTACCATCTTACTAATTTAGGGGGAAGGACAGGAGATGGCCATACATGTTCAATCTGCCACAATGAAATAGAAGCAACTATATTATTATTGCTGTTTTTAAAATAAACTTCCCAGTAAGCCTGTGAAGTTATCCCATTTAACATATAAAGACATCGAGATTCAACTAAGGTTAAATGAGGCTTGTTTCAAAAGCTTATACTTTTCCCACTGGTTCTCAGGAAGAATAAAGGATCACAACAAGAGAGGATTGCAAACTTTTTAACATTAAGGACAACTGTTTAATATTCCCTTTATATTCTATGCTTCAAATAATTTTATTGGCCAAGCAAACTGTATATATGAAGTTGTGCACCATTGCATTATTTTCCCTTTTTATATTTATCCAAGTACACAGGCAGATTTTTCTGAACAGCGTTAAGTAGCCAGAGTTGTCCCACAGAGCAAAGGTCTTCTTTCTTCCAGTTTTCAGTATCATGGTTTTACTTTCCTTTAAGTTATCCCGAAGGCCATCAGGCTTCCTCTAACAGATTTTTTTCAAAACCCTCCCATCTTTTCCCCACCATATAGGTCCAAGTCCGCTGAAACATTTTTAGATTTTTGTTAGGGCAGCACCTCACTCCCAGGTCTTAGTTGTCTTTGCTGCTAACCCAGTTCCCACACAGCATATTGGCTTAAAACACAAATGATCATTCATAATCTCTCACTTTTGTGGGTCATGAATGCAGACAGCACAGTAGCTGTGGCTAGTCTCTGCTAGTACCTGGGGATTGGCTGGAAGAATCAGAAGTTGGGAGCCAGAATCATCAGAAGTCTCCTACACTCACAACTAAAGATGGATACGGGCCATTACTTGGAATCCGTGAAGAATTGTGAAGGGTCTGAGGTTGTTCTTAACGTGTTCTCAGCATCTCAGATGCTGGCAGAAGATACAAGACTCCCAGGTTAGAGGCAAAAGACTGTTACTCAGGGCACGGCAGGCAGCATGATTTTCAAGTTCACATTGTTACTCTTCTCCTTAAGACCCATGGAGGGCAGGGGGGAGGGGTGGAGTAACTTAGGTGGGTGCTGCACATGTAGGTGTACATGACAGCTGAGGAGGCTTAGGAAACCTCAGTCTTTTCAAGGAGTTGCAAGCAAACTTGCTCCAACTTTGTACTGGAAGGCAGCATGATCTTTATTCTCATACTTGCCATCAAAGAATTTACCCTTGTTCCAGAGGGAGACACTCTGTCTAACTCACCAGTTTGTTTGGTATACAAACAATTTTGGAAAGAGAATCTGGAACAAAGGACAGTAAGTTTCTCTGCTAGTAAGATGTGCAGAAACAAAAGACCCATTGAGAAGATTGTCTCAGTGAAAGGAAGAAGAGAATGGATATTGAAAAATAATTAGCAACTTCTGACACACTGTTTATTAGAACAAACTGAGTTATCAACAAATAATTTTACCAAAGTGTAATAAGTATAAGGGAATTTAGACTTCTTATTTGGTGGTCTAAAAGCAATCTGGCAAATTCTGCTTGGGGGCTCTGATTCAGAGAAGGCGTCAGATAGAAAACACACAAAGGAAGTAAATTAGATACTGAGGAAATCTTCTATTGTTGTCTTATTGTTATTATTGTCATTAGCTGTTTGAGCATATGCATATGACTTACCACATCTAATATGCTTCAGTAGTTTTGGATGACGTATTTTCATAAGAACATTTATTACAATTAGAGTAAATATTTAGCCTGGAGAAGGGCAGACTCAGGGGTATGCATGAAATAAGAGATTGCCAGGTAAAGAAAGAGGGAACTGTCATAGAAGACGTGATGGGAAAGACCGTAGCACATTTAGAAACTGACAGAAGGCTGCCAATGTGGCTAGAGCAATGTTGATTTGGGGAAGTGGTCTGAGGTGAGGTTGGAGAACTGGGCAGGGTCCAAAAGCTGAACTTGGCTTCTGCTTGGAGACCTGTTTGGTGGTGAGGAGGTATACATGAGGATAGACCTGCAGGAGGCTGTGGCCATAGTCCGGGTGAGATGTGTTGGTGGCATGGACTAAAGAGCTGGCTTTGGAGGAAAGACATGGATGGATGCTTTTCAACATCACTGAGTAGAAGAATTCACCAATTCTAGAAAAAAAGACTTTATCATCCACCAGTATTATTTTCTAAGTGTCATCAGTTGTATATGGCCCTTTGAAAGCATGAAGGTTGACAACACAGGCTCTGGAGTGAGACTAGCTGTGTCCAAATCTTAGTTCTACCACTTCCTAACTACATGAACTTAGGCAGTGTGGCCTTTAGATCCCTTAACTGTAAAATAAGTTGCTTAGAAATATCTTTTTATAGCATCTGTGAGATTGTCAAAATGGTGATGATAATTTGTGGAAAGACAGCACAGGCCAAATATATAAATTTGTTTAACTTAAGGAAGTTTACAAGAACCTAACTGGGTGGCGGGGGTTGTGCAAAGGAGGAGGCTTTCCACCTTATCCCCGTTAGAGGAGCAAATGTCCCAGACCTTCAAGTACATCAGAGGTGTCCCAGCATTCCCCTGACCGGAAGGCCACCCATGTGGCTGGTCTTTCTTGGTGTTTACCTTGCCATTCTTATGTGATGCCTTAGCCCCTTTTGGCTTGTTGCAATATTTATGAATTGCTCATTAGATGCATGTAACTAATACTAACACTCCCAACATCTTACTGCATTTTTCTCAAGGTTAGAACACCTGTGTCTTTTAGCAAGTCAAAGATTTAGGTCTGTTTGAAGTTTATTCCTGCAACTTTGTGCAATGATTTAATGATGTAATTGTATAAAAAACTTGGCCCAAACCTAGAAGATTGTAGTACATGATAGAATGCAAGTGTTAGTTATTAGTGAATTGTTAAGTAAATCTGTAGTTTAGTTTTAGTTATTCTAAATTCTATTATAAAGTTCTTTTCTAAAAATACTTTCTTTTATTATTTTCCAAGAACCTGTAATAAAGTATCCCTTCAAGTGTAATAATCCAGACATGTCTAAACTAAGTGAACCAGCTCAACATCTGCTCACAGTTCTGCTGTTTAGGCAGGGATAACAGTAAAAAGAGTCTGCCAGAGTTTCAGTTATGCAAATATAGTAAACGATGGGACCCAGAATATCCTTGCTTTGCATTAATTTATAACTCTTAAAAAAACACCCAAACGGAAAAAAATTCCTCTATGTATTATTATGTCAGGTGAATATATTTTATAAAAGCTCTTTGTTAAGTGAAAAGTTTCAAAATATTAACAATTTTTATGCTTAATATTACTGAACGAATAAATTACAGCCATATTAATAATAACAATAATAATCAACAATAAGGTTCTTGTGGCTTTATTCCTTCCTTAATTTGCTTAAGGGATTCCTTTATGTGCCTAAGAGGAAAAAAATAGGATCACTAATTAATATGCTAGGTAGTAAAATATCTGACTGGATCAAGTTTGGTTGGGTACATCAGGCTGTCACAAGACATCTCTTCAGAATATTCATAAAGAAATTTACCAGGTCTAGTCTTACAGCTTGAGGATGATTCAGGGGCTCATGGGAATAATAAAAAGTAAAGATTAAGTCAGTAATGGTCCTACTCAGCAACTGTATCAAACCTGGGACAAATAATCTGCTGATAGGCAAACAATGCCATGCCTTTCTCAGGGGATAACACCTGATCCGTCTCTCTTAATACACTTAGGAGCTCCTGGTTGTCAGAATTCAGACATCATTAATGATTATTCTAATATTGTTTCCCCAAAATAGCAGCAGTAATTTGATCCCCTCCTATCTTGCTGTGAATACAGTCTGCCTCTGCATAGTCCTTAGTCATCCTGTGTTCATCTCCAAAACTTTCTCTCCTGGTTGTAGATTTACATTGTGAAGCTGCAGATGGGGAAAAAATTCTTCCTCTCAACCCTCTCTCGTTATCTCTTATGATGTTATTGGAGATTTTGAGTTGAGAATCAATAAAGAGAGGGGACGGGAAAAAGAGAGAGAAAGAAAGAAACATCACTTTGTATTCATGCCTCTCTTCTTATATATTTATTTATTTCATAGTCATGGAGGAACTATTTCTTGAACAAAAGTAGTTATTCATTGTGATAAAAAGGACAACATCATGAACATCAATGATCTGTGCAGACAATATTGAAACAGATGAATATAAAAATAGAAGAAAGGAGATACTTTTTAAAAAACTGGTATTACCAAATTGAGGTAAGAAATTAAGAGTACCTGGAATTTGACTAATTAAATTATAAAGTTACTATGTTCTTCCTTTGCCCCAGTAGAATTTACTATAGTTGGCCAGATACAGTTACTTGACACTTATTAGGATTTCTCTAAATTTTTCAATTAAACAGATGCAGTGGAAGAGATCACATGAACAGTTATTCCTCATCTATCTGAGATCCACATCAATGAAGAGTAACCACAGTACAACTGTCATTTAAAATTTTCTCTTTAAGATTCTCCAGCAACTTAAATTTTATCAATAAGCTATTAAAATTTATAACTTTACCAACACATTTCTGAGATAGTAACTGAAACTTCTAACTTGATTTTTACAATTTTTTTTTTTTTAATGCAAAGACTTGAGGAAGTGATAAAAGATGAATGTGGAATCCTATAGTCTTAAAATTGAAAAAGAGTTGAGGATTCACTTTGCATTTTATAGTAAACTAAGCTGAGTTCTAGAAAATCAAAGAATGCTGTGAGATTGTTTCAAGTCCAGGACCAAACTCAGGTTTCTTGATGTCTTAGAGAATGTCTTCTTCACTACACTATACTACATTTAGAGAAGATTCTAAGTCTTGAAAAAAATTCCCAGAGAGAAAATAGGAAAAATAATACCTGATTAATTTATTATTACTTTAAGTGCAATGGTGGTTTTTTTTTTCTTTATACACACATAAGTGAGCTACTAATAACACAATAAGAGGAAAAATATAAAAAGTTAAATTTCTTACATTAAGGAAAATGTTTGGAAAACAAGTCCAAAATTTATAAAAATATTGGTACAGAATTTCTGGTTTTAGTTTTATTTTAAATTAGTTTATCACAAAGTCCAATGTCTTAGTTCATTAAATAGCTAAGATAATATAGAAAGGAAACTGAAAATCTACTTACATACATATACTTTTTAATTTTAGGGAAACAGGCTTTCTAACAATCAACAATTGATACCGTGACAGTCAAATAGCAGTTAACATCTTGTTCTGGATTTTTTAAAAATTTTCTCCTTGAAATCAAATCCACATAAGCATCTGAGCAGTTGGTTGGTAGAAAGCAGAACTTCAGGTGTGTCCTAGCTTCATGTTTCATACATAATCTACTTAATTTATATTCAAATTTAGTGTAGTGATGTTGTGTTCCAGTTTTAAATGTCTTTTTTCTATTAGCCCATGAAATAATGGCCATTTTTGATATTGTTATGTACAAGACTTTGCTTAGTACATTATAAGAAATTGCAAGATAGAAATACGGAACTATGTGGATTTTGTTTAAAAAAATGGAAACAAATAGTATAAATATACTGCTTAATGACTTGAAAAAAATCATACACAAAATTTAATACTATAGTCGATACTGATTTTCCTTAGTATGAAAGGTGATTTTTTTTAAAACAGAGTCTGCCATGTACTTTCTTAGAGACTTTTACTACAGATTTCTTAACAAGTTAAAGGCAAAATAGGGTGTAATGAATAAAAAATAGAGTGTCAAGTAGCCCAATTTCTGTTTCCAACCTTAGTATATTAGAAAGCAACCATTCTAAAGTCATACTTTGGAAGAGTATCTCCCTTGTCTACCTCTATTCAGGCATGTCAGATGATTTTTATACCTTCTTTGCAAAGCTAATTGCTCCTAATTCACCGATAGTAAACATTTTCTTAAAATTCTAAAAAGTAATGTTGAAAGAGTGTTCCCTGTATGCAATATGACAGATAAAGAAGCTCTAAGTGATGTTTACAAGTCATTTTTACCTAGTGTGCCTTCTTTATTTCACCATACTCTTGTAAAAACGTAGATGAGGAAGATATTATTCTCTTTATAGAATTGTTGAAACTGAAGCAGGTAACATTTAAATGATGGGTTTGTCCTTATACACTGTTAGTGGGAATGTAAATCGGTGCAGCCACTATGGAAAACAGTATGGAGGTTCCTCAAAAAATTAAAAATAGAAGTGCCATTTGATGCCTCCAGCAATCCCACTTCTGTGTATATACACAAGCAAAGCCAAATCATGATCTTGAAGAGATATATGCAACCCTATGTTCATTGCAGCATTATTCACAATAGCCAAGATATGGAAATAACCCGTGTCTGTCTACAGATGAATGGATAAACAAAATGTGGTATATATAAGCAATGAAATGTTATTCAGCCATGAAAAAGAAGGAAATCCTGACATTGGTAACAACATGGGTGGACCTTGAGGGCATTGTGCTAAGTGAAATTTTAAGCCAGACAGAGAAGGACAAATACAGTATGAGCTCATTTACATGTGGAATCTAAAAAAGAAGAACTCATAGAAACAGAGAGAGTAGACTGGTCATTGCCAAGGGCTGGGAGTGGGGGAAATGGGTAAATATTGGTCAAAGGGTACAAACTTCCAGTTATAAGATGAATAGATTCTAAGGATTTAATGTACAGTGGAGTGACTACAGTTAACAGCGCTGTATGATATACTTGAAAAGTTGCTAATAGAGATCTTAATGTTCTTACCACACACACACACACACACACACACACACACACACACACAGGAAGGTGAGGTGATTGACATGTTAATTAGCGTTACTGTGGTAGTCATTACCCCATCTATGCATAAATACATGTATCAAATCATCACGTTGTATACCTTAAACTTACACAGTGTTATATGTTAATTATATCTAAATAAAGCTGAGGAAAAATAAACATCAACCACAAAATATGATGGGTTTGCATCATCAGGTTCTGGAAAGCAGACTTCAGACTAGATCTCAGAAGCTCTGCTGGTCAGATCAAATAACCTGACTGTTTTTGTGAGAATATTGTATCAAGATACAGAAATTTAAGATGCTTGTATATTTATATTGAATTTTGGTAGCAATTTACTTTCATTGTCTAATAGTAAAAAAGTCTCCTGGTACAAATTATAACTCTTACAATAGAAAAATTATTTACTTGACACGACTTTTGAATTATAGTCATCTTATAGCAGTGCACTGCGGTTACTAAGAGCTGTGACTCCAAGACTCCCTGAGTTGGCATCTAGGCTCTGCCATTTATTAGTTGTGTGACATGGACCACGTTATTTTATCCCTCTATGTCTTAACTGCCTCTTCTGTAAAATGGGAATGATAAGTGGGACCTTCAACCTGGAGATATTGGAATAACAAATGAATTAATACGTGCATAAGCACTCTGCACAGCACTTGGCATATTGTGTTATGTGACTTAGTCATTCATTTCTGGTAACGTTCATCATATTTTATATTACATTTATTGCTATTTTGCATTTTTGTAGGCTGTAGAATCTCCCTGTTGTAGGAAGCTGCACCCAGATACAAGGAAGTTCATTTAATAAACATGAGGACTAGAAATACTGGTATATAATATGTAGTCACTGCTTTCAAGGAGCTTACAGACTAGTGGGAAAGAGAAAAAACAAGCTGATAACTGCAGTTGGTGAAAATGTTATGGGAAAGGTCTGCGAAAGGTCCTATGGAAGCAGAGTGTGGGAAGTGTAACAGATGAAGGAAGAATTCCTTACCACTGGAGCCAGGCAGGGCGTTTGGGCCATGTTTCATTCATTTGCTCACCCTGCCCTTCATTCATCCATTCCCCCATCTGTTCAATATTTAATGAGTTCCCACTGTGATTTAGGTCAGAGTATTAAATTGTGATTTAAAAAATAAATAAACTTCTCTCCTTTTTTGGAGTCTAGAATTTAGTTAGGGGGACTGATATTAAAAAACACAGTCTTTAAAAAAAGATTCCATTTTGACTGAAATTAATAATCATGTGTGTATATTTAATCTTACCCTTATATGACATTTTCTTTTAAATAGTTTTTTATGAAAGTACATATGGTTGATTTTTATTTTCAGTCTTCAAATCTTTGTCTTTTAATAAGGGCATTAATTCATTTACTGTTGCTAATAACAGCTAGTGCTGTTAGACTAAAATTTACTGTTTTCTGATTTGTTTGTTTGTTTGTTTATGATTTGCCTCCTTCTTTTGATGTGTGAAATTTATTTTCATTCCTGTTATTTTTTTTTCTCTAACGATTTGGAGAGAAGATTTACCTTCTGTTACAGATTCACCTATTAGTTCCATTTTACTTTAAAAACTTTTACTTTACTTAAACCTAAGTTAATGTCAATGGGGAAATTATATCAACTATTAGAGGGCAGAATGAAGGAATTAGCACTCTTTACTGCTCCTATGCTCCCACTCACCTATTTCACAGGTTTTGTTGATATAATATTAGATAAAGTTAACTGTCATGTTTTTATCTTTAAGACACAGATATTCACAATTATATTTTGTAGTGTAAGACAAACATTGAGAGAAACCTTTAATACTCTGTTGACACTGTTAGTAAACCATGTCTTGCCTATTCTTCTTATCTATTTTATTTCTAGACAACTGGTGCTTATTTGGGGATATAAGTTTTAAGAGTGCCATGAATATCAGAAGACAAGTTCTTTTGCCTCAGACATGAATTCCAATATTAATTAGTTTAAAAATTCTCTGTAGACTACAGGTTAAAGTAAACTCACAAATGTATACAGGGTCTAAGCTGGAAGTTAAATCATGAAGTGTATCAGATATAAGATATTTAGATAAAGTCTATGGCAAAAGGGAGAGGTGCAGACCTATTTTGAAGGCATTCATATTCAATTTGTTTTTAAGCAGGGAAGGAAAAAATGACTATAAGCCACATCTGGCTCATGGATAGCTACTGTTTCTGTAGACACTGAGTGATTTTTACAATTTAGTGGTGAAGAGGAGAAGTTGAGGCAAACATGACTCCTGATGTACATGACCTGTTTTTTGTTTTGTTTTAATCTGGACTTTTCTCCCTTATCCCTAGAAATAAAGAGAAAAAAAATATTTGCAATAATAAAGCAATTTTTAAAAATTAAGTTGAAATATAATTAGTAATCCCTTTCAGTTTTCAAACAGGTTTCAAATTAAAGTATTTTATTTTTGAATGTTATTTCTTTGCCATGTGTTCTGGTCTTTTCTTTAAAAATATCTGTGTCTCATTTTTTACTTCCTTCCATATGTCTTTATTTCCCTTACAGTGTTGGAAAGTCCTCTCAAGTTTGTCACTTATATTATAGATTTAGCTTTCTGCATAAGCCCCTGTTGTTCTGCTTCAAATTCTGATTTCAATTTTGCCATTTTACCTACACTTAATAAAACTTCTTTCCTAATCGTCTGTGCCTCTTATTTGATGTATACTTACCTCACCACCAGTATCACTGTCCTTAAAAACATGTGTGCATATCCCCATGTTACTTTATTTACCATTGAATGAAAAGAGGTGTTACCTTGCCTGGCATTTGCAAAGTAATTGACTGGGTGAGGTAGATTCTGAGTGTCCTGTCATTGAGACCCCTTGGGTGCTGTTACGGTGCCCTTGCATCTTAAATTAGAAAAGTTGTTCATGTATAAATGTCCTAGCCATATTTTTGCGTGTTTTTTATGGGTTTTTTGAATTAGGTAATCTCTCACCCATTTTCTGGCTAGGGTAAAATAGAACTTATTCTTAGTTCATTTAAAGCAATATTTCTTCCTCTGACATCACTGATACAGAAAAGCAGTTCTCTCACAGTTTTTCATGGTTCTGTCCCTTCCTACTGCCATCTCCCTATTCCAAGATGCAACACACCATTGCCCAGTCCACGTTGAGTTTTGGGGAATTAATATCCCTAAATGGATGAAAATATTATTGTTAATTCCTTTGTAAGAAAGTGACCAAAGTATCCCTATTGGCACAGGACTTTACTGGTTTTAGCACTGCAAGTCACATGTCCCGAGGACTTTCATGGTTCTGGGTAAACTGTAATGGTTGGTAGCTTTATCTGCAACTGATGCCATCTTTTAATAAACATAAAATTCCAAACTTTCCAGAGGTTCTGCTACTTCCATTGGACCATGTTCCTTTTACCCCCATTGAAAATTATTTATCGTTTTAGTATCAACAGTAGTCAAGGTGATTTTATCTTCTGTTGTTTATATTTTGAAAGCAATACATTATTTCTTGTTTTAAAGATATAAGATTAATTCATAATATTGAATATACTTCTTCAAATTATGTGTATCTTTACAACTCAGGTAATTCTGAGGCTTGCCTAGCCTGACCTCAAATGATTCAGACAGCATAGTGCAAATGGAAGGAATGGAAAGGTGAAATTTGGTCCCTCGGATGGTTAATTTTTTGTCAGCTTGACTGGACTAAGAGATGCCCAGATACCTGGTAAACATTGTTTCTGGGTGTGTCTGTGAGAGTGTTTCCAGATTAGCATTTGAACTGGTAAAGCAGACAGCTCTCCCCAGTGTGGGTGGGCGTCCTTTAACCTGTTGAGGGCACAAATAGAACAAAAAGGCAGAGGAAGGGCCAGTTCACTCTCAGTTTGAGCCAGACATGCATCTCCTTCTGCCCTGGGATATCAGTGCTTCCTAGTTCTTAGATCTTCAAACTCAAAATGGGACTTATACCATCAACTCCACTGGTTCTCAGGCCTTTGGATTCAGACTGAATTATACCACTAGGTTTCTTGGGTCTCCAGCTTACAGGTGGCAGATTGTGGGATTTCTCGGCCTCCATAATTATGTGAAACAATTCCTCTAGTAACATTATATATATTGCTTTGGCGAACCCTGACTAACACAGTCACCATAACTGGCTGATCTAGAAAAGTCTGTAGGGTCTTCAGGCCCTGTGATCAGGGAAGTCAATTGCCTTGGTGGGAGGGATGGGTAATTTCTCCTTTAACTGTGTCTAGCCTAAGTATTCTTCCTGAGGATTCCAATTGCCTTTGGCTTTTGAAAACATATTCTGAGTTCCAGAATATCAGTACTATGGGAATTCTAAAGTGCGTATATGTTAAATGAAATGAAAAAGTAAAGGTATGTCAGTTTTGTATCACAAAATGATGCATGCTTACACTGAAAATCATAATTATTTTAAAAACTTAATTCAAAAAGTACTGAATGAATAGCTTTTATGTGTAAGGTAATATAGCAGAATGTATAGGACATACAGCTTTAGATGCAGACTCTGCCTTCCAGAATTTCCCTTATAGTACTAAAGAGTTGCCAAACCTAGATTACTAGACTTCAAAGCCTGAGACGTCATGTAAAAGAGATGTAAAAGTGCTGGAAAAGGACTATTTCTGGTTGGTTGAGATCATGGAAGGATTATTTGAGATAAGGTTAAAAGTATGTTAAACTTAGACAGTATTGGAAGAAGCATATGAAAAACTATGTTTTAGAAAAAAATATGTGGAGTATGTAAGTTCAGGGTGTATTTGAAAATTCAAAAGAAGCTGGGTATAACTGATGCTCCAGGTCACTGATGGAGGTTAGTACCAGTTATTCTGGAGAGTTCTGTTAGGACTGTTGTGTGGAAGGTTTTGAGGTCCAGACTTAAGAGTTTAACTTTTTTATAGAGAAAATTTTCCTTATTTGTGTTTCTATCCATAAAATGTTGCCTAACAGTAGACACTCAATAAAATATTTGTGTAAAATGAAGTCATAAAAATTGTAACAGCACATCCAAAATGACTCTGTATGTGCTTAAATTCACTCATGTAGAGTTTTTTTTTTTTTTTTCTTTCCGGAAGTTTGTTTAAATTTTTCAAAACCAATTTTATGGAAATAGATGAATGAATGAGATTTGCATATAATATCACTGTAGACTAAATTAAAAGATTTTTTTCCCCATTAGTAAACAGGAACATAAGTAAGGATACCACTTAACAAAATTATTATCATTATGAGTAAGGTTTCAATTAAAAATACGTTGAAAGACATGGATTGAATATCATGAAATACCCAGTGTCATGGCAAAAGAAGCAATTTGCCACAATTAACAGGTCCACCAAAGCCCAGAGCTGCAAAGGGTATGTCTGAATACTGGTGAAGGGTGTAATTATCTCTGAGGTGGAGAAGGTTTCTATGCATTGGCTTGTTTGCCGACATCTGTCAGCTGTTGCAGGGTGCCACATCTCTGTTCTAGTTTAGAGCCTTAATACGATATCCTCAAATGTGTAAGCTGAGTGGAGTTACATACAAAAGTATATGCTGGTTTTTTTTCTCTGAACATATGTTCTTCCACAAAGAAGAACATTTCCCATTTCTGAAAAGCATTTTTTATTTGCCAGCAGAAACTTGTATTTTTACACATCAGTTTTCACTAAGTCAGGGTGTTTTCTTAAATCAAACAGCAGGCAAAAGGTTTCCTGTGGAATAAGTGGGAGTGACTTACATTAAAAGATATTCTCTGACATAAAACAACTTCTAAAGGCTGTGCTTGCTGTTCTGAGAACCTTTAGAGTAATCTTGGCCCTAATTGATGTCCCCATCTTGTCTACATCTTAAAAAAAAAATGGAATCTTCATGCAGCCGTGGTAGAGAAAGTGAACTGGAATCCGGTAACAGAAAGTTATCAGAATCAAGGAAGTGCTACTTCTTGACTATATAACTTTCAACAAGTGATTTAACCTCTTTTTGTGTGTCCCAGTTTACTTTTCTTATTCTAAGGGCTTTACATGAATGTCTTAATTCTCAGACAACTCTAGGGAGTAGATACCATAACAGGAAATTCAACTACAAGTAATTTATCGAAGCAGATAACATGTAAGCCTAGGAAATGAACCAGGCTTCTGTCCCCTGAGTCATAACCTTACCCATTTTCTTCTGTACCTATCAAATACTATCTACTTTATAAGAATCTTATGAGTTGTAAATGTCTGAACACAGCAGGTGTTTATTAAATGGTTTTTAATTCTGAATATAAACTTTTGAGAAGTAGAGATTTTAAAAAGTTTAATTAAATTAATTAATTAATTTTGGGTGTGCCGGGTCTTAGTTGCAGCAGGCAGGATCTTTAGTTGCGGCCTGGGGACTCTTAGTTGTGGCATGCATGCGGGAGCTATTTCCCCGACCAGGGATCAAATCCCGGCCCCCAGCATTAGGAGCATGGAATCTTACCCACTGGACCACCGGAGAAGTCCCCTAAAAAGTTTAATTTTTTTTTTTTTAAAGGAAAGAAATGCAGTCTTCCTTTTCTATCTTTCACTACAGGGTTTCTTTCTTTTTTGTTTTTTTAAATATATTTTTCTTAACCATAGTTGCTTATTTATTTATTTATTTTTATTTTATGGCTGTGTTGGGTCTTCATATCTGTGCGAGGGCTTTCTCTAGTTGTGGCAAGTGGGGGCCACTCTTCATCGCGGTGCTCGGGCCTCTCACTATCGTGGCCTCTCTTGTTGCGGAGCACAGGCTCCAGACGCGCAGGCTCAGTAGTTGTGGCTCACAGGCCTAGTTGCTCCACGGCATGTGGGATCTGCCCAGACCAGGGCTCGAACCCGTGTCCCCTGCATTGGCAGGCAGATTCTCAACCACTGCGCCACCAGGGAAGCCCCAAAAGTTTAATTTTTTGACAAAAATTTTTATTCTTGTTAAAATAAAGAAACTTGCTTTGAAAAATATTTGTGAACAATGTGGTCAGTAAAGGTAATTGGAACACATTCAGGTGGTTGGTAGAGCCCCACTTTCAGCCTGAATTACTTTATGGAGCATTAGGTCACAGATTATTGAATCTTCGAATTATAGTGGAAAATTTATGCAGGATTTCATTGTTTTTGCCTGCTTAAATTCCAATTACCAAAGGCTATGCCTGGAGTTGAAGGGTCATACTTAGAACAGTGACACTTGGAAGAAATGAAGACCCACTTAATTATTTAATGGGACTGCAAAATGCCAAGTACAGCCATAAAATGCTAAAATTCATAGCAGACAAATCTTTTGGTATTATAAATTTGCATCAGCATCATCATGGTGATACTAACATATGCCTTCTAATACCAGGTCAGAAATTATATCATGCTTGGATTGTGGTCAGTTGTTGGCTGACTGGGAGTGACTCCAGGGCAGTAGGCAATAGAGTCACATCATACCAAAAGCATGTTTTCTCTGATTCTATAAGCCTTCCTAACTGGATAAGTACATTTTCTGAAATTGCATTGACTTGATTTTCTCGGTAAATATTTTAAGTGGGATGAAATGTTGGTTAATCATATGGGTTTGTGAGTATTTTAAACTAATTTATATTTTAAGGACCAAGCTCTTTCGTGAAAAAAAAAATTAATGAGTCATGGTTTCCGATGAGACCATTAGGATAAAGCTGTCTTTAAGCAAGTTGGATAGTAACAGGGGAAAAGCAGGTTTAGAGGACACATGGGAATAACTAGACATTTTGGAACACTGAGTTTAGAATCCTTGTGGGGTATCTGTGTGAAAATTCTGGAAGATAACTAGATATACAGTACTGGAACTTAGAGGAGAAATAGTGACTTTAAACATCAATTTGAGAATCATTAGCTTATTTGGTGCTGGAAGAATGGGAGCTGAGGTAGCCACACACACAGAGTGTGGTTTATCAGATTTTCAGTAAAGTGGAGGATTGTGGCAGTGGGATTTGCTTATTACTCTCTTCTGCTATTTATTTTTTTAATCAGTTATTTAGATTAGCACATAGAAAGTGGGTGGGCTTTTCAGGATTTCAGATATGAACTGAATGGCATGAGCGCCTGCTGCACTGAGTCAGATTCAGCTATTTTCATTTAACTGGAATCAGTGTCTGAAAACAAAATGATAATTTAGAGGAATAAATATGAAATGTTACATTTAGGTTGAAATATTAAATACTACAGACAGGATAGCAAAGCCAGGCTTTAAAAGGCTTAGTTTGAAGATGGACTAGATATTTTTTGTACACAAGTGATAGTTTCTTTGTACCTCTCCTCCCCTCCCTTCCTTTTTTTTTTTTAAATTTTAATTTATTTATTTAATTTATTTTTGGCTGCGTTGGGTCTTTGTTGCTGTGCGCCGGCTTTCTCTAGTTGCAGAGAGCGGCTAGCGGGGGCTACTCTTCGTTGTGGTGTGTGGGCTTCTCATTGTGGTGGCTTCTCTTTGTTGTGGAGCATGGGCTCTAGGCACCTGGGCTTCAGTAGTTGTGGCACGTGGGCTCAGTAGTTGTGGCGCACGGGCTTAGTTGCTCTGCGGCATGTGGGATCTTCCCAGACCAGGCCTCGAACCCGTGTCCCCTGCATTGGCAGGCGGATTCTTAACCACTGTGCC
Source organism: Balaenoptera physalus (assembly GCF_965194825.1). Lineage (NCBI taxonomy): Eukaryota > Metazoa > Chordata > Mammalia > Artiodactyla > Balaenopteridae > Balaenoptera > Balaenoptera physalus. The sequence continues at coordinate 27,894,208 of NC_138895.1, forward strand.
ACCAGAGAAGTCCCTCCCCTCCCTTCCTTTTCCTACCCAAACTAACTAATTGCTGTCTTGGATGGTATCAATAAAAGACATTCTGTATTTCAAAAATTTGTGTCTAGAACTTGGTATATTGTTTCTTTTCCTTCTCTTCCTTATTCTTCTTCAGATCTGTAACACATTCAGAAGATGATGCCAGTTTGACTGGGTGAGGAGTAGATCTGTAAATTATGTACCAAGAAGTTAATGTAAATACTGTTTAAGAAATTTTTAGCCAGGTGATATTGGGAGCATATTAACTACCTGCAAATGACTGAATGGTTGTTACTATTTATGCTTTTTCACAAATTCATTTTTTTATATTTCCCCACTAACTATTCTCGTAATTACCTTTCAAGACTCAATTCTAGAGACACCTTCTCTATGATAACCTGCCTGATGGCCCCAGGTGGATGGATCATTCCCTCTTTTGTGTTCCCTGTGTCCCTGCCCCATACTTTTTGTTTCAGCACTTACCACATTGAAGCACATTAATTTATTGACACATGTGCCTCTCTCCACAAGCCTGCAATGGACGTGACAGCACAGACCTCATCTTAGTATTGTGTGTTATTCATATCTGTAGCCCAAGTCCTAGTTCAATTTTTGATAGTATGCTTTTGTACTGAATTGAACCGGGGGTAGAAAAGAAATGTTCTTCTTTGCTCTGGAGGAAAGAAATAGGGTCAAAGGGCAGAAGTGACAAGGATGCAGATTAGTTAAATCCATTACTAACAATTAAAGCTGTCTGAAAATGAAATGACCTGCCTTTACAATGTAGGTTAAGCACAAGGTGAATGATAATGCGTAAGAGATGTTGCTTAGCCTGACTTCTAAATTCCCTTCCAACTCCTATATCCCATGCCTTACATTTTTCTCATGTGTCAGTAACTACCTTCTTGGGTAGCCTTCAAAAGTACTTTCATATATATTATCTCATTTATTTGAACAAATTTCCTGTGATGTATGTAAGGATAGGGATTATCATTCTAATTGTTCAGTAAAATGAGGCATAAAGAAATTAAGCGACTTGAACAGGAATACTCCATCAGCATGAAATTTGAGACCAGAATATCCTCTTCCTCGTGGTAGTTTAGCATTCTTTTATAGATAAAAATATCTGAAATGGTCTGATTTGGACATTTGGGGTACATGCTCATTTAGATATTCATTAAGAAATATGTTTTTTTCCTGTTTATGCTTTTATGCATGGTTAATGTTTTTTTTTTTTTTTTTTTTTTTTTTTTTTTTAACATCTTTATTGAAGTATAATTGCCTTACAATGGTGTGTTAGCTTCTGCTTTATAACAAAGTGAATCAGTTATACATATACAATATGTTCCCATTTCTCTTCCCTCTTGCATCTCTCTCCCTCCCACCCTCCCCATCCCATCCCTCTAGATGGTCACAAAGCACCGAGCTGATCTCCCTGTGCTATGCGGCTGCTTCCCACTAGTTATCTATTTTACATTTGGTAGTGTATATATGTCCATGACACTCTCTTACCCTGTCACATCTCACCCCACCCCCTCCCCATATCCTCAAGTCCATTCTCTAGTAGGTCTGTGTCTTTATTCCCGTCATGCCACTAGGTTCTTCATGGCCTTTTTTTTTTTTTTTTTTTTTTCCCCTTAGATTCCGTATATATGTGTTAGCATACTGTATTTGTTTTTCTCTTTCTGGCTTACTTCACTCTGTATGACAGACTCTAACTCCATCTACCTCATTACAAATACCTCCATTTCATTTCTTTTTATGGCTGAGTAATATTCCATTGTATATATGTGCCACATCTTCTTTATCCATTCATCTGTCGATGGACATTTAGATTGCTTCCATGTCCTGGCTATTGTAAATAGAGCTGCAATGAACATTTTGGTACATGACTCTTTTTGACCTATGGTTTTCTCAGGGTATATGCCCAGTAGTGGGATTGCTGGGTCGTATGGTAGTTCTATTTGTAGTTTTTTAAGGAACCTCCATACTGTTCTCCATAGTGGCTGTATCAATTTACATTCCCACCAACAGTGCAAGAGTGTTCCCTTTCCTCCACACCCTCTCCAGCATTTATTGTTTCTAGATTTTTTGATGATGGCCATTCTGACCGGTGTGAGATGATATCTCATTGTAGTTTTGATTTGCATTTCTCTAATGATTAATGATGTTGAGCATTCTTTCATGTGTCTGTAGGCCATCTGTATATCTTCTTTGGAGAAATGTCTATTTAGGTCTTCGGCCCATTTTTGGATTGGGTTGTTCGTTTTTTTGTTATTGAGCTGCATGAGCTGCTTGTAAATCTTGGAGATTAATCCTTTGTCAGTTGCTTCATTTGCAAATATTTTCTCCCATTCTGATGGTTGTCTTTTGGTCTTGTTTATGGTTTCCTTTGCTGTGCAAAAGCTTTTAAGTTTCATTAGGTCCCATTTGTTTATTTGTGTTCTTATTTCCATTTCTCTGGGAGCTGGGTCAAAAAGAATCTTGCTGTGATGTATGTCATAGAGTGTTCTGCCTATGTTTTCCTCTAAGAGTTTGATAGTGTCTGCCCTTACACTTAGGTCTTTAATCCATTTTGAGTTTATTTTTGTGCATGGTGTCAGGGAGTGTTCTATTTTCATACTTTTACATGTACCTGTCCAATTTTCCCAGCACCACTTATTGAAGAGGCTGTCTTTTCTCCACTGTATATGCTTGCCTCCTTTATCAAAAATAAGGTGCCCATATGTGTGTGGGTTTATCTCTGGGCTTTCTATCCTGTTCCATTGATCTATATTTCTGTTTTTGTGCCAGTACCAAACTGTCTTGATTACTGAAGCTTTGTAATATAGTCTGAAGTCAGGGAGCCTGATTCCCCCAGCTCCATTTTTCGTTCTCAAGATTGCTTTGGCTATTCGGGGTCTTTTGTGTTTCCATACAAATTGTGAAATTTTTTGTTCTAGTTCTGTGAAAAATGCCAGTGGTAGTTTGATAGGGATTGCATTGAATCTGTAGATTGCTTTGGGTAGTAGAGTCATTTTCACAATGTTGATTCTTCCAATCCAGGAACATGGTATATCTCTCCATCTATTTGTATCATCTTTAATTTCTTTCATCAGTGTCTTATAATTTTCTGCATACAGGTCTTTTGTCTCCTTAGGTAGGTTTATTCCTAGATATTTTATTCTTTTTGTTGCAATGGTAAATGGGAGTGTTTTCTTAATTTCACTTTCAGATTTTTCGTCATTAGTGTATAGAAATGCAAGAGATTTCTGTGCATTAATTTTGTATCCTGCTACTTTACCAAATTCATTGATTAGCTCTAGGAGTTTTCTGGTAGCATCTTTAGGATTCTCTATGTATAGTATCATGTCATCTGCAAATAGTGACAGCTTTACTTCTTCTTTTCCGATTTGGATTCCTTTTATTTCTTTGTCTTCTCTGATTGCTGTGGCTAACACTTCCAAAACTATGTTGAATAATAGTGGTGAGAGTGGGCAACCTTGTCTTGTTCCTGATCTTAGTGGAAATGGTTTCAGTTTTTCACCATTGAGGACAATGTTGGCTGTGGGTTTGTCATATATGGCCTTTATTATGTTGAGGAAAGTTCCCTCTATGCCTACTTTCTGCAGGGCTTTTATCATAAATGGGTGTTGAATTTTGTCGAAAGCTTTCTCTGCATCTATTGAGATGATCATATGGTTTTTCTCCTTCAGTTTGTTAATATGATGTATCACATTGATTGATTTGCGTATATTGAAGAATCCTTGCATTCCTGGGATAAACCCCACTTGATCATGGTGTATGATCCTTTTAATGTGCTGTTGGATTCTGTTTGCTAGTATTTTGTTGAGGATTTTTGCATCTATGTTCATCAGTGATATTGGCCTGTAGTTTTCTTTCTTTGTGACATCTTTGTCTGGTTTTGGTATCAGGGTGATGGTGGCCTCGTAGAATGAGTTTGGGAGTGTTCCTCCCTCTGCAATATTTTGGAAGAGTTTGAGAAGGATAGGTGTTAGCTCTTCTCTAAATGTTTGATAGAATTCACCTGTGAAGCCATCTGGTCCTGGGCTTTTGTTTGTTGGAAGGTTTTTAATCACAGTTTCAATTTCAGTGCTTGTGATTGGTCTGTTCATATTTTCTATTTCTTCCTGGTTCAGTCTCGGCAGTTTGTGCCTTTCTAAGAATCTGTCCATTTCTTCCAGGTTGTCCATTTTATTGGCATAGAGTTGCTTGTAGTAATCTCTCATGATCTTTTGTATTTCTGCAGTGTCAGTGGTTACTTCTCCTTTTTCATTTCTAATTCTATTGATCTGAGTCTTCTCCCTTTTTCTCTTGATGAGTCTGGCTAATGGTTTATCAATTTTGTTTATCTTCTCAAAGAACCAGCTTTTAGTTTCATTGATTTTTGCTATTGTTTCCTTCATTTCTTTTTCATTTATTTCTGACCTGATCTTTATAATTTCTTTCCTTCTGCTGGCTTTGGGGTTTTTTTGTTCTTCTTTCTCTAATTGCTTTAGGTGCAAGGTTAGGTTGTTTATTCGAGATGTTTCCTGTTTCTTGAGGTAGGCTTGTATTGCTATAAACTTCCCTCTTAGCACTGCTTTTGCTGCGTCCCATAGGTTTTGGGTCGTCGTATCTCCATTGTCATTTGTTTCTAGGTATTTTTTGATTTCCCCTTTGATTTCTTCAGTGATCACTTCGTTATTAAGTAATGTATTGTGTAGCCTCCATGTGTTTGTATTTTTTACAGGTCTTTTCCTGTAATTGATATCTAGTCTCATAGCGTTGTGGTCGGAAAAGATACTTGATACGATTTCAATTTTCTTAAATTTACCAAGGCTTGATTTGTGACCCAAGATATGATCTATCCTGGAGAATGTTCCATGAGCACTTGAGAAAAATGTGTATTCTGTTGTTTTTGGATGGAATGTCCTATAAATATCAATTAAGTCAATCTTGTTTAATGTATCATTTAAAGCTTGTGTTTCCTTATTTATTTTCATTTTGGATGATCTGTCCATTGGTGAGAGTGGGGTGTTAAAGTCCCCTACTATGATTGTGTTGCTGTCGATTTCCCCTTTTATGGCTGTTAGTATTTGCCTTATGTATTGAGGTGCTCCTATGTTGGGTGCATAAATATTTACAATTGTTATACCTTCCTCTTGGATCGATCCCTTGATCATTATATAGTGTCCTTCTTTGTCTCTTGTAATAGTCTTTATTTTAAAGTCTATTTTGTCTGATATGAGAATTGCTACTCCAGCTTTCTTTTGATTTCCATTTGCATGGAATATCTTTTTCCATCCCCTCACTTTCAGTCTATATGTGTCTCTAGGTCTGAAGTGGGTCTCTTGTAGACAGCATATATATGGGTCTTGTTTTTGTATCCATTCAGCCAGCCTGTGTCTTTTGGTGGGAGCATTTAATCCATTTACATTCAAGGTAATTATCGATATGTATGTTCCTATTCCCATTTTCTTAAATGTTTTGGGTTTGTTATTGTAGGTGTTTTCCTTCTCTTGTGTTTCTTGCCTAGAGAAGTTCCTTTAGCATTTGTTGTAAAGCTGGTTTGGTGGTGCTGAACTCTCTCAGCTTTTGCTTGTCTGTAAAGGTTTTAATTTCTCCATCGAATCTGAATGAGATCCTTGCTGGGTAGTGTAATCTTGGTTGCAGGTTTTTCTCCTTCATCACTTTAAGTATATCCTGCCACTCCCTTGTGGCTTGCAGAGTTTCTGCTGAAAGATCAGATGTTAACCTTATGGGGATTCCCTTGTGGGTTATTTGTTTTTTTTCCCTTGCTGCCTTTAATATGTTTTCCTTATATTTAATTTTTGACAGTTTGATTAATATGTGTCTTGGTGTGTTTCTCCTTGGGTTTATCCTGTATGGGACTCTCTGTGCTTCCAGGACTTGATTAACTATTTCCTTTCCCATATTAGGGAAGTTTTCAACTATAATCTCTTCAAATATCTTCTCAGTCCCTTTCTTTTTCTCTTCTTCTTCTGGGACCCCTATAATTCGAATGTTGGCACGTTTAATGTTGTCCCAGAGGTCTCTGAGACTGTCCTCAGTTCTTTTCATTCTTTTTTCTTTATCCTGCTCTGCAGTAGTTATTTCCACCATTTTATCTTCCAGGTCACTTATCCTTTCTTCTGCCTCAGTTATTCTGCTATTGATCCCATCTAGAGTATTTTTAATTTCATTTATTGTGGTTTTCATCATTGCTTGGTTCCTCTTTAGTTCTTCTACGTCCTTGTTAAATGTTTCTTGCATTTTGTCTATTCTGTTTCCAAGATTTTGGATCATCCTTACTATCATTATTCTGAATTCTTTTTCAGGTAGACTACCTATTTCCTCTTCATTTGTTAGGTCTGGTGTGTTTTGACCCTGCTCCTTCATCTGCTGTGTGTTTTTCTGTCGTCTCATTTTGCTTATCTTACTGTGTTTGGGGTCTCCTTTTCACAGGCTGCAGGTTCGTAGTTCCTGTTGTTTTTGGTATCTGTCCCCAGTGGCTAAGGTTGGTTCAGTGGGTTGTGTAGGCTTCCTGGTGGAGGGAACTAGTGCCTGAGCTCTGGTGGATGAGGTTGGCTTTTGTCTTTCTGGTGGGCACGTCCACGTCTGGTGGTGTATTTTGGGGTGTCTGTGGCCTTATTATGATTTTAGGCAGCCTCTCTGCTAATGGATGGGGCTGTGTTCCTGTCTTGCTAGTTGTTTGGCATATGGTGTCCAGCACTGTAGCTTGTTGGTCGTTGAGTGAAGCTGGGTCTTGATGTTGAGATAGAGATCTCTGAGAGATTTTTGCCGTTTGGTATTACGTGAAGCTGGGAGGTCTCTTGTGGACCAGTGTCCTGAAGTTGGCTCTCCCACCTCAGAGGCACGGCCCTGATGCCTGGCTGGAGCACCAAGAGCCTTTCGTCCACACGGCTCAGAGTAAAAGGGAGAAAAAATAGAAAGAAAGACAGAAAGAAAGAAAGAGGCTATAATATAGTGAAGTAAAATAAAGCTATTGTAAAGCAAAGCTATACAGACAAAATCGCACCCAGAAGCATATACATATACACTCACAAATAAAGGAAAAGGGGAAAAATTAATATATCCTGCTCCCAAAGTCCACCTCCTGAATTTGGGATGATTCGTTGTCTATTCAGGTATTCACCAGCTGCAGGCCCATCAAGTTGTTTGTGGAGTTTTAATCCGCTGCTTCTAAGGTTGCTGGGAGAGATTTCCCCTTATCTTCCCTGTTCGCACAGTTCCTGGGGTTCAGCTTTGGATTTGGACCCGCCTCTGCGTGTAGGTCGCCTGAGGGCGTCTATTCCCCGCACAGACAGGACGGGGTTAAAGGAGCAGCTGCTTCGGGGGCTCTGGCTCACTCAGGCCGCGGGGAGGGAGGTGTACAGAGGAGGCGGGGTGAGCCTGCGGCGGCCGAGGCCGGCGTGACGTTGCAGCAGCCTGAGGCGGGCAGTGCGTTCTCCCGGGGAACTTGTCCCCGGATCACGGGACCCCGGCAGTGGCGGGCTGCACAGGCTCCCGGGAGGGGCGATGTGGAGAGTGACTTGTGCTCACACACAGGCTTTTTGGAGGCGGCAGCAGCAGCCCCAGCGTCTCACGCCCGTCTCTGGGGTCCGTGCTGATCGCCGCGGCTCACGCCTTTCTCTGGAGTTCGTTTAGGCGGCACTCTGAATCCCCTCTCCTTGCGCGCCGCGAAACAAAGAGGCAAGAAAAAGTCTCTTGCCTCTTCGGCAGCTGCAGACTTTTTCCCGGACTCCCTACCAGCCAGCTGTGGTGCGCTAACCCCTTCAGGCTGTGTTCACGCCGCCAGCCCCAGTCCTCTCCCTGCGATCCAACCGAAACCGAAACCCGAGCCTCAGCTCCCAGCCCCGCCCGCCCCGGCGGGGGAGCAGACAAGCCTCTCGGGCTGGTGAGTGCTGCTCCGCGCCGAGCCTCTGTGCGGGAGTCTCTCCGTTTTTTTCCTCTGTGCCCCTGTTGCTGTGGGGTCTGCGGTGATCGCCGCGGCTCGCGCCCTTCTCTGGAGTTCGTTTAGGCGGCGCTCTGAATCCCCTCTCCTTGCGCGCCGCGAAACAAAGAGGCAAGAAAAAGTCTCTTGCCTCTTCGGCAGCTGCAGACTTTTTCCCGGTCTCCCTCCCAGCCCGCTGTTGTGCGCTAATCCCTTCAGGCTGTGTTCACGCTGCCAGCCTCAGTCCTCTCCCTGCGATCCGACCGAAGCCGAGCCTCAGCTCCCAGCCTCGCCCGCCCCGGCGGGGGAGCAGACAAGCCTCTCGGGCTGGAGAGTGCTGCTCGGCGCCGAGCCTCTGTGCGGGAATCTCTCCGTTTTTCCCTCTGCGCCCCTGTTGCTGTGGGATCCGCGCTGGTAGCTGCGGCTCGCGCCCGTCTCTGAAGTTCGTTTAGGCAGCGCTCTGAATCCCCTCTCCTCGCGCACCAGGAAACAAAGGGGGAAGAAAAAGTCTCTTGCCTCTTCGGCAGCTGCAGACTTTTTCCCGGACTCCCTCTTGGCTAGCTGTGGTGCACTAACGCCTTCAGGCTGTGTTCACGCCGCCAACCCCAGTCCTCTCCCTGCGATCCGACCGAAGCCCGAGCCTCAGCTCCCAGCCCCGCCCGCCCCGGCGGGTGAGCAGACAAGCCTCTCGGGCTGGAGAGTGCTGCTCGGCGCCGAGCCTCCGTGCGGGAACCTCTCCGCTTTGCCCTCCGCACCCCTGTGGCTGCGCTCTCCTCCGTGGCTCCGAAGCTTCCCCCCTCTGCCACCCGCAGTCTCCGCCCGCGAAGGGGCTTCCTAGTGCGTGGAAATCTTTCCTCCTTCACGGCTCCCTCCCACTAGTGCAGGTGCCGTCCCTATTCTTTTGTCTCTGTTATTTCTTTTTTCTTTTGCCCTACCCAAGTACGGGGGGAGTTTCTTGCCTTTTTGGAGGTCGGACGTTTTCTGCCAGCGTTCAGTGGGTGTTCTGTTGGAGCAGTTCCACGTGTAGATGTATTTCTACTGTATCTGTGGGAAGGAAGGTGATCTCCGCGTCTTACTCTTCCGCCATCTTCCCGAGGACCTCTGAAGTTAATTTTCATGGTTAATGTTTTTAATGATCAAACCACTGACTGTCTTTTTCATGCTAGTTTTAATTATTGTATTTTTTTTTGATTGTTCTGAATAGCAAGGACAACAGAAAAGCATATATATAAAACAATGCCTAAGAGGAAACAGTGATAACATACCACATATTTCAAAAGTCTGGCTGCGTGAAAGTCTCAGTATGTGAGCATACCCCCTGCATTCCATGTCAGGAACCCCAAGAGTGGAGCACGGGCTATTGCAGGTGAGTGGCCAGATTTGACAGCGATATCTGGCTTCAGCACATTCCCTGGAAAGGCTAGAAATAGAGAGGAGTCATTCTGGATTGCATTAAACACCTATTATGAATTTTATTTTATTATGTTCTACATGTGTTCCTACTCTGAGAGCTGTACAGGAAGGATTGCACTTAAAGTTAGATATTTCCTGCAGTAAGGTTAAGATCATATGAGGAAGTAAACCAATCATTTCAGTTACCTATCCCTGTGTAACAAACCACACTAGAATTTAGTGCCTGGGGCTTCCCTGGTGACACAGTGGTTAAGAATCCACCTGCCAATGCAGGGGACACGGGTTCGAGGCCTGGTCTGGGAAGATCCCACATGCCGCAGAGCAACTAAGCCCATGCGCCACAACTACTGAGCCTGCGCTCTAGAGCCCACGTGCCACAACTGCTGAAGCCTGGGTGCCTAGAGCCTGTGCTCTGCAAAGAGAGAAGCCACCGCAATGAGAAGCCCACACACTGCAGTGAAGAGTAGCCCCACTCACTGCAACTAGAGGAAGCCTGCACACAACAACGAAGACCCAAAGCAGCCAAAAATAAATAAATAAACAAACAAACAAATAAATAAATAAAATAAATTTATATATAAAAAAGAACTTAGTGGCTTAATACAATAATTCTTTTTTTCCTCATGATTCTGTGTATTGACTGTTCCTCTGCTGGTCTTAGATGTCATCAGTCACGAAGCTACATTCAGCTGGTGGTAGGACTGGGATTTCAGCCAGAGCCCCAGCTTAGTTCTCCTCCACGTGGCCTGCCCAGATGGCTAGATTGGTATCTCATGGCGTGGTGGTCTGAGGGTTCTAAGAGAGAAGTGGAAACTGCCAGTCCTATTCAGGCCTGACTGTAAAGTCCAGGGATGTCCCCTCACATTTATTATCAGCCACATTGTGTTGATTAGAGCAACTCACAAGGCCAGCTCAGATAAAAGGGCAGGAGAAACTGACTGCATCTCTTAATGGTAGGAACACCTCTTAACGAGTAAAAGGGGTAAGGCAGGTTATTAGTGGCCATTGTTGGTGGCCATAGGTGTATGTACCTTATTACATTGGCCAACCAGGAAAATAGTAACATGCAGAAAAGGAAGATGTGAACTCTGGAATCACATTGCTCCTTTGTCAAGATCATAGAAATAATCACCTAAAAATTATATGAATGATGTTTCTCTCCATATTGCTTAAAGGCCCTAACAAACAATCCTGCCTTTCTTAGAGTAAATCAATTTGCCATTAATTCTGTTGTTATGATTATGCTTTTCCTGTCTGTTTAGTTATTTTTTTGTAATTTTGAGGTGAGATAAACACTTTCTGAAATATAGCAGATGATAATTTTGGGCTTGCAAATTTCTGTCATCCATATATTGATTATTTAACTGTTTGTGCTGCTTTAATTATGGTTAAATATGATTAACACCACCAACTTTTGTGTAACTATAATAAATTGTTTCCAAAGATTCATTTATTACTATTGTTATTAGTATTATTATTATGTATTACATAGTTTTTGAATTTTACTCAGGTAGAATTGAATTAATTTTTAAATAATTTTAAAATAAAATTCTTTAATACATATCTGATTTATGTTATCTCAGCAAAATCCAGTCACATTTGCTTTTATTTACCACTTATTGATCAATATATAATAAAAGTTCTGTCTATATACTATTTTGAGATCAGAAAATATGGCTCTACAATATTAGTCCAAAATGTTTGGGCATGTCTTCATTAATTCTATCTAAATTTATTCATTTTCTAGGCATTGGTGTTTGAAAATTTCATTTTCAACATATGTTTATTGCTTTATGACCCAGCATTAAATTAGCCATCTTAGTGATTTTAAGAGGTATAGACTGCTTTTTTTTTAAGTTCATTGCATCAATTCAGATTTTTGTAAGTTTAAAAATAAAATCCATTTATGTTTATAAATGAATTGCCTGGGAATAGACTTAACATAATACAACACTTGACAGAGGAAATTTTGTCTCATCATTTACTCAACTCAAAGCTATATTTTTAAAAATAGTTTTTTCATCAGTAACATACATAGAATATTTTCATGGCAATAAAGTCAGCTCTTCTCTGTTGATAGAAATTTGCGTGATACCAGTGACTGTAGGAGTCATGGTTCCAGATCAGAAGTTTTGGGTAAGGTTTTTTGTTTGTAGATGTTATTAATTTCAGTGTTTCAAGCCTAATCTTCTGATTTAACATTTCATTCTGGCAACTGTGTTCTTTCACTACTGGAAAAATATAGTGTACTTTTTGATTGCAGCTTGTATATGCATAAGAATATTTGTTTTGATTCACACTGGAGACTCAAAATAACATTTCCAGTTTACTTATGAGCTAAGAGTATTTACAGATCTAAACCAAAAACAGACCGTCTTTCAATGTGTTTATCAAAATGCTTATAGTTTCTTTTTCTGGTGGTATCAAATAATAAATATAGAACAAAGTCCGAGTCTGTTTCTTGAGCATTTCTGTAAACAAAAAGTAAACAAACTATGATCTATTGGCTTCTATAACTCTTTTTATAGTGAAAGATACAGCATTTAAGTGTAATTTAGCAAATTGTCTGTCTTACCAATTCTGTAAAATAACTACCATGAGTTATTTTCTATAGATTTTGAATTGATAAAGAGAAAAAAAGTTTCTAAGTTTTTAGATGAATTGTGTAGAATGTTCTGGAACAATAGTTTTCCAACCTATTGGTGATCTATTAGTGGCTGATGAAATCAACTTTAGGTTAAATTTAGCATTTTTAAAAGAGTGGAATAGAATTGAGTAAACTAGATTAGAATAGAAAATAGCAGAGTACATAGGCATGTAGTAAAGAGTAGATGTTTTATGTAAGCTTTGTTTGAGTTTTATACATTTTTATGTAGTTGGTCACAGTGTAAAATAGGCCTCTAGCTGAGAGTAATGGTCAAATCAATTTTAAAGCTATATGCAACTTTATATAATTCTTCAGTAACAACTTTACACCTCACCATTGAACTAAGTTTGGTGTCTCCAACTGTATTTTGATGAAACACAGATTACTTTAAAGGTGAGCTGTTATTAGTCAGAAAAAGTGTGAAATTTTGGTCTTCTACATTTTAAGTAAATATTGACCTCCTGTATTAAATGCTTATTTTTAATAATAAAATGCGTGAGACTCAAATCTATTGATTTATCTTAAAGTTTTCAGTTTATTCTTCATAACTGTAGTATAGTTGTCAGTCATTCTTGAAGTATTTTGACAGGAAACTTTCTATTGATAGGATTAAATCTGTTTATTTACAGGACAGAAAGAGCTGTAATATTAAGGATATATGGTTCTATTAATCTTATGTAATTATGACCTGACAAGATACTTTCAAAATGAGATGATGGGACTTTCCTGGTAGCACAGTGGTTAAGAATCGGCCTGCCAATGCAGGGGACATGGGTTCGAGCCCTGGTCCAGGAAGATCCCACATACCACGGAGCATCTAAGCCCGTGCGCCACAACTACTGAGTCTGCGCTCTGGAACCTGCAAGCTACAACTACTGAGCCCATGTGCCGCAACTACTGAAGCCCACATGCCTAGAGCCCATGCTCTGCAACAAGAGAAGCCACTGCAATGAGAAGCCTGTGCACCACAGCAAAGAGTAGCCCCCACTCACCGCAACTAGAGCAAGCGCATGCGCAGCAAAGAAGACCCAACAGAGCCAAAAATAAAATATAAATAAATTAATTAATTTTAAAAAATGAGATGATGGATAGTAAATAATGCCAATTTCTACCATTCTAAATACAACTTAAATCACTAGTTTATGCTTAAATGTCTGTAGTTGTTGATCAAAGATTAATATATTACTTTAGTATTGAAGACTGATATTTTTTATTTTTAGTACTTGGTCATTCATATATTTAATGTTTGTGCCTTGGCTTAGCATTCTGCTAAAGCACCAAATGTGTGAATCTTCCTTCATGAAGCTAGTGTTTTAGTTGAAGAGACAAAATAGGATCCTAAAATACATGAGCTCCTTGAAGTCAGTAATGATGTATAGTTATACTTATGGTGGCTACACCTTCAAGATTTCCTTTAACAAAACTTAGTAAGTATTGTTGAATGAATGGATGATTGAATGAATTAATTTAAATAATGTAGGAAAAACCGAGGTATTGCTCATGAATTTATGAGTTTAACATGCTCATGGAAAAGCATGAAATAATATGAGCTCAAGTTGCTTTGAAAACGGTTTTAAAGGAGATTGGACTAAAACTGAACTTTAAAAGGTAGAAAAGGATGGGTTCTAGATGGGAGAGATTGTATGAACAAAACTACTATCATGAACTAGAAGTGTTTGTAAAGCCTGCTCTTTCCTACCTCTTTTCTCTTTCCAAAGGAAAACATCTTTCTCCTTAGGCTTCCATATCTAGGTGGTTGTGGTATGCAGAATGATGACACCTAAAAGTTGTCTACATGCTTATCTTCCGAACCTATGAATGTTGTTACCCTATAGATAAAAGGACTTTGTAGATATGATTAAGGGTACGGCCCTTGGGATTGGGAAGTAATTCTGGGCTATCCAGAGAGAAGGAATGCATGAAGAGGAGTAGTTCTCTCTCCTTTCTGTTCCACAGTGTCTTAGGTTTGAGGACCTCAGTGGTATATTGGTCAGTTCAGGCAGCATGGTTCAGGGAGCTGCTAATAACTCTGTGATTGGTTTTAATAAGTGCCACCTTTTTCCTAGTTAACCAGTCTTGAAATGTGCCACTTACAGCCTTCTCCCCACTAATGTATTATTTTTTATCAAGATCAGATATTACAGTCTTTGAGTAGTTTTAGTTCTCATATTCATTCCCTTTTCCCCTTTCTTTTTCCCACGTTCCTCATCCTGACCTGATCATATCTTGACTTGCCAACTACATAAGCCTCCTTTCTCTCACCCTTTCCATCTAGGCTCACCTAAATATAGCCCCACAATAATCTTTTAAAACTCCTTTTGATCATGTTGCTGCCTGAGTCAAAACCTTTAAATGGTTCCCTGACATTTATAGGCTCCTCTGTAGTATAGCTTTCAAACTACTCGACAGCCTAGTTTCAACTCCCATTTATCATGCCTCATATCCCATTATATTTCTACAGAAATCATCTTCACTAGCCAAATTGGTTCACTCTAAATCCCCTAAATATACCTCTTGGTTTTTTGCCATTGCGATTTTTGCCCATTTCATTTCTCTCACCTTCAGTGTACTCCCTGGCACACTACCTTTTCAAACCCTAGTCCTCTTTTGTTTTGTGTCTTTCCAACTAGGAAATGCTTTGCTTCTGGAATAGATTGTGGTCCTATTCTTTTAATAACAAGGAAACTTCAGAGCTCCAAGAAGGAAACTTCAGAGCTCCAAGAAAACTAGACCAATGATATTATATTTCCTTTCTTTCCTATCAAATGCAGTCTCAGATGATAGTAGGGTTTTTCCAATATTACTTTTATCTTTAGTTCTGAAGGTGGGAATCTGCAAATATGAAACTATCCTAGACTTCAAAGCTAGGTCTAGCAGATCAGGCTAGCCCTCTGGCAAGGGGTGATTTGACCCTTTGTTTTTCATTACTTTCCCTGGGACAGAGATTGAGAGCCCCTGGTGAAATCAAATTACTACCTCAGTAGGTAAATGCCAATCCTTTCAATTGGTGTGAGAAACAAAGGGATACCTCTCTCCCTCATCAGTATTCAGGGACTTATACTGAGAAAGAGTATAAACACGGGGACTTAAGCAGCAGATGTGCTCATTATTCACTCTGAGAGCAGATCTGCAGGAATCTTACAGGAAAGGGCAGAGTGATCTTGCTTGGCAGCCTTCATAAAGGAAAATGATCATAATCTATTCTTTGCATCTTTCACATAAGAAAGAAAGATTGTTTTGCGGTAATCTATGAGTTTTAGGACTCATTTGATTATTTTCCTGAGGATCCCTCAAAATACCCAGTTCTAATTCTAAGCCCTTTTAGCTATATTGCCTCAAATGTCCTAAATTCTGCACCCCTACAGTACCTAAAGCATACATTGATGATTAATCCCAGAGTGGCTGATGCCTCTTATGCACTGCCTTTCACTCTGTTTTTGTCATACCTCCATAGCCAAATTATCAGGTCCTAGAAGGAAGCCACTGCTCCTTATTTATTGTGCCTCCAAAGGTGCCCCCAGAGGTTTCATTCAAATATTATTTACTGAGTGTTTACTATGAGTCAAGCACTGTTATGGATACCCACATCTTGACTATGTGACGTTCTTTTTCTCATCTCTAGAATGTCACTTAAAAATATCTGTTAGCAGGAAAGCAGACTCAGAAATCTGCATCCAAAAACACAATTTGCTTGTTCCTTGAATGTTCACTGATGTTTTTGCACTGCATACAGAATACCTTATAATATATCTAATTGGACCAAAATAATTCAGAGTTTAGGCTCAATAACTGAGAGCTGTTTTTCACCAGGGTTTGCATAAACTCCATCACTGCAATTGAAATCAGAGTAGAGAGAAATCCAGGAACTTTTGACTATACAAGATTCAGTATCAGGTGGTAGGCTACTCTGTTGCTGATTTTATTTTCCCAAAGGCTTGTTGCCAGGACTATCAATGTTTACCAGTGTCAAACTTCCTCCATTTGTCAGGTCATTAAAAAATTGGATAATAAGCAGAATGGTTTCAAGTGAGGACTGGAGGGCAAACGTCTGTGAGGATCCCTGAGACTAACTTAAACAATGTGTGGTAGCTGTGAACAGTAGGGCTAATCCTAGATGACATGAAGCTATCAGAAGTAGGGTACATCTTTATTTAGCAAATGCTTCAGGAGATCAGGACTCTAAGAGACAGTCTGATATACTGAGGGGTTCTTCAAATAGCTGCAGTCATGAACTGATGACATTTCATTTATTTTATAGAGGCTATTTAGACCGCCATTAGTCTTCTGTCTTTTCAGCCATACCCATTCACCTACAAGCCATAATCACCTCCCTGAGAGGCATCACTCTTAAGAGAAATCTGAAATCCAACACATACTGTAGAAATACATAATACAAAACTAAGCTCCAAAGAAATAATAGGAAATCTCAAGGTGGAAGAAGTGATGTGGAAACCCACAGGTGGAACAGTAAGCAAGGGTGATACTTTTTCCCAGGAGGTATCAGTCCAATGCCTGGAGGAGGATAGGAGATGTAGCCTGGGCTCACGTGAGGTAGGGAACTAAAACTTAGACTCCTTCAAAAAGCTGGGACCCCCTCCTCCCTCAGTGAAAAGAGGATTAAAAAACTCTGACCAAGGAAGTTCTGAAGGTCACTTCTTCAGGCTGTGAGTAGAAAAACGGGATTCTGTGGGAGAATTCAATCCCCAGCTTGGCCGTTCGTGAATGTGGAGTGTGATTTAACACCGTGCAGGATGCGGAGATCCCAAAGTGAAACACCTGAAACCTCCTGGGACCATCAGAAGCAAACACGAAACCTCCCTACAGGGATGTTTCCACAGCCCACAGTAGCAGATTGTCACCAGAAGAGAGAGAAAAGATAAATGTGAAAAAAATGACATTTTCAAACATAGAAAGAGTCTACCATCCAAAAGATTTTGGCTGAAGGAGCCACTAGATTGTACTCTGGTGCAAAGGAAATTGTACCCAGAAAGAATTTCTTACAACTCTAAGTAAAAAGACAAAGAACCCAATTTAAAAATGAGTAAAGGATCAGAATAGACATTTCTCCAAAGAAGATAGACAAATGGACAATAGTCATGTGAAAAGTTGTTCAACATCATTAGCCATTAGAGAAATGCAAGCCAAAATCATAGTGAAATACCACTTCATACCCACTAGGATGGCTATAATCAAAGATTGAAAACAGTAAGTGTTGGTGAAGATGTGGAGAAAATAGATCCCTCATATCTATTTTGCAGGTGGGAATGTAAAATGATGCAACCATTTTGGAAGACTGTTTGGCAGTTCCTCAAAATGTTAAACATGCTGAGTTAACCATGTGACCTGCATTTCCACCCCTAGGTATGTACATATAGGAATTGAAAACATATGTTCACACAAAAACGTGTACATGAATGTTCATAGCAGTATTATTCATAATAGCTAAAGATGGTACAACTCAACTCAAATATCCATCAGCTGATGAATGGATAAATAAAATGTGGTAAAGCTATACAATGGAATAGCATTTAAGATAAAAAAGGAGTAAAGTACTGATACATGCTGCAACATGGATGAACCTTGAAATCATTATGCTAAGTGAAAGAAGCCAGTTACAAAACCACACATGGTATGATCCCACTTATGTGAAATGTCCAGAATAGGCAAATCCATAGAGAAAGTAGATAAGTGGTCTCTGGAGGCTGGGTGTAAAGGGGAAGGGAGACTGACTGCTAAAATATACGGTTTCTTTTTGCGGGTGGATGATGAAAATATCTTAAATTTAGACACAACTCTGTTATGTTGAGTTGCAAAAAAAGAAAAAAAAGCAATCTGCAACCCAGTGTATAATGTATAGGTTCAAAAACTAGTGTTTATCAGGGAATTATTGGGGGTAAACTTGGCCTAAAGTAAAATAAAATCCAGTAAAATAAAACTATGAATAAGGGAAACAGTAATAATAAATGCATTTTCTGTAGTTCATTATATTACTTTGTAGTTTATTTCCTTTCTATATTTGTTTCAGTAAACCATAGATATATCCACTTTACAAATTAAGAAAAACTATAATTATTATAGTATAGCCACAATTTTCAGTGTTAATTGGGAGTGAAAATGTAGAACAGAGGCTATCATAGCACTATTCCTTTCTTCTAATATGGTTGTTTTGTTCAGTCCATTCCATCCAAGCAATTTCTATAACAAAGTATTGCTGGCTGTCATGTGCTGTAGCATTCTCCAGTAAGAGGGAAGACTGGATGGGCCCTTTGCCGTCTCACATCTTAATGAACCATTCCCTGCTTTCTTTGGCATCTAAGTTCTTCTAAGGCAAGGCAAGCATACTCTTTAACAGGGAGGTGGTGGCGGGGGGGGCGATGGGGAAAGGCTCGCATGTTATACAGTAATCTGTTAGTATATACAGTCAAATTAAAGACATTTAAAAAAGTCATTCTAACACCCTCCCTACTGCATACAATAAATCCAGAAGATGAAAAAGTACTAAGTAATTAGCACTGAGTGTAAACGGTGCAATCGCAAAGCATTTACACATGAAATAAACTGCTGGTGTTGCTGCTTTTCAGGTGATCACTGTGAGTTTATAATTCATTCTTTCTCTAAAGGTTTTAGTGCTTTCAAGAGCAAGATCTCTTATTTTACACTGTAGGGATTACATAATTAATATGAGAAAAAATGACTCTACTGCATAGTCAGAGTAGAAGTGTATTGGTGAATACAGATAAATTAAAAACTAATTAATTTGAAATTTATGGACTGGTGGCCACTTATGCCATGACACATTGAATGCTTTAGTAAGCAACTGCATTATTCAACAGAATTCTTAGTGGGAGTGATTGACAAATGTGGGGATGTAGGTCTCCTGTCATGAATACAGATGGAGCCAGCGGTAGCTTTTTTCCTTAGTCATTATTTAATGATTTTATCTTGTAAAATATATTATTTAATTGTTCCCTGAATTAAGACTACTTATTTGGCTTTCTGTTCTTTTAGTTTCAATTCCAATATCTAAGTTCTTTAGGAATTAGAAACCACATGTTCCTATGACAGGAAAATGTAGTCCATTAAATTTAATTAATAGTTAAGACTAACAATGGCTGAGTAATATCAAAATGATTTCTATAATAGAGTATTTAATGTGTGCCAACAATTCTAATTATTATTTTAAGAAAGATCAACTCTGAGTGTTTGTGATTCAATGCTATATTTACGGTCAATATCTTTTCCTATTTTTATAAACACTTATTGGCAGAAATGGGCGTTAATACTTGTCAAATCGTAGAAATAACTATTCAAATATATCATTGGAAAATTAAAGAAAATTATAATATAAACATTAATTGAAGTACTTTTTTGATCATTGGTATTTTAAAATTATAGTACAAATGTTTATCTTGATCATTTCCTGAAGTTTTTAATGGTAAGAATGCAAATAAATTAGTTTTTAACTATATAATTTTAATGTGAGAACGCCTCAATCATAGAAAACACAGCTCATTATTATTCATAATAATGCTGTTGTGGAAAGAAGACCACAGACTCAGACATTGCCATGTATGTGAGTCGCATTACTTGAAGGCAGGGTTGAGCACTCACCAGTAAAGGACTGAACCATGACAGCAGAATTCCTAACAAGTCAAAAGAGCAAAAGGTCTTTTATATCTGCAGATACCAAGAACTCTTCTCAGATTTGACTTGTAACCAAGTACAGGAGAGTAGAGAACTGGGTACTCTCTGAGAAGGAAGAAGTGGCACATTAATGGTCAGTAGGAATGGTGATGTTGGAACTCATTATAAAATAACAGATTTCAAAGATGCTGTATGGAAAGTTTGATGATTCATGAAAGACAAAAGCAAATATAGATTTGAATAGAGGTTATGATTTGAAAATTTGAAAGTAGAGATTAACATTTGAAAACATGTCTTCAAAATAATTGTTTAGAGAAGGAAAAGGAGGATGCTGACATTGAAATAATGTAAAAGGATTTTGGTTGCCCGAGGGAGTGCAACACCAGGAGCCTTTTGGCTTGAGTTTTCAACTGACTACTTGATAAAGTTTATATATCCCTGTGTGTGTGTATCATTTTCACATATCTTTTTATAAAAATTATTATGCAGTGTACTGGCCTAAGGATGACACTGTAACACTACAATGTTTATATAGAATGTCACATTCCATATCTTTTATTCTTAATTATTATTTAAAATGGAGAAGTAGAAGAAATTCCTTCCACGTTTCTTAAAGTTTTGAAAATAGCAAATTAAACATGTTTAAAATTTAAAAGTAATTTTTATTGGCTGAGTCTGACAACAAATCACAGTGAATAAATTAACTTAGAGGTAGATCTCATGGGATGCCAGTGTGAGTACAATCATGTGGAACTGAATTTTCAAACTCCGCCATAAATTCACAATGTGATTGGGGATATTAGCTCTTCTTTCTTCATTACAGCTTTCCATACTCAATTTTTAAACCATACATATTTTTTGTAACGTTATAAGAAATCCATTTTTGCTCTCGACCGCACATGATTAAAGTTAAATGCCTTTAATATTTTTTTTTGGTATGCTTGTATTTGTGTTGAAACAGTTGTATCTTTCTATTCAAAAATTTTACATCAACTAGGTCACGGAGTACACACACACACACACACACACACACACACACACAAGTGAAACTAGAAACAATACAGAAATAACATAAAAAATTGGTAAGAATCCCATTCATGATAGCATCTAAAAGATATAAATGTAAAAACTTATAAAAGAAAAAAATAAGAGTGAATCCTTGTAACCTAGGGATTAGGCAAAGATTTTTTAGTGTGACAAGTATAAGAAACAAAAAATGATAAATTGAACTTTATCAAAATTAATAATGTTTGCTCTTCAAAAGGCAACATGAGAAAATAAGAAGACAATCTAGTGAGTGGAAGAAAATATTTGCAAAACAGTTATCTGATAAAGGACTTGTATTCCAAAATACATGAAAAGAACTTTTTTTTAAAAAACTTATTTTTAGAACAGTTTTAGGCTTACAATAAAATTGAGAGGAAGGTGCAGAGATTTCCCATATACTTCCTGGCCCACACTTGCATAGCCTCTTCCATTATCAACATCACTCACCAAAATGGTATATTTTTATTAAGGATGAACTTATATTAACACATCATAATCACCCAAAGTCCATAGTTTAATGTACAGTTCACTCAGAGTTGTACATCCAGTGGGTTTGGACAAGTATATAATGACATATATCCACCATTATAATATCACATAGATTATGTCACTGCCCTACAAAACTTCTGTGCTCTGCCTGTTCATCTCTCTGTCCCTTGTCAAAAACTGATATTTTAATTGTCTCCATAGTTTTGCTTTTTCCAGAATGTCATATAGTCAGAATCATACAGTATGTAACCTTTTCAGATTGGCTTCTTTCACTTAGTGATATGCATTTAAGGTTCCTCCATGTCTTTTCATGGCTTGAGAGCTCATTTCTTTTTAGGGCTGAAAAATATTCCATTGTCTGGATGAACCACAGTGTATTCACCTCCTGAAGGACATATAAGTTGCCTCTGAGTTTTGACGATCATAAATAAAGCTACTGTAGACATTCCTGTGCAGGTTTTTGTGAGGTCCCCTATGGGGGACCCCAACTTAAGACCAAGGACTGGGTGTGTTTGATGCTTCTGACACCCCAGGCCAGGCCCCTTTGCTGAGAAGACTCCTTGGATTATTTCCCAAGAAACCTCCACATACACCCCTTCACAAGCCACCCCTCCCAAGAGGCAGGGGGCCCTCCGCCCCCTCCCCTATGTACTCCCCACCTGTGTTCTGTTTGACTAGCACAGAAATATTAAACGTCCTCTATTCAAAAAAAAAATTTTTTTTCAACTTTTTTGGGTAAATGGCATACTATCCAGCAATAAATAGAATGGACTACCAATACATGTGAAAAAACAAATGAATCTCAAAAATATTTTGCTAAGTGAAAGAAGCCAGCCACAAGAGACTACTTGTTGTATTACTTCACTTATATTGAAGTTCTAGGAAAGGCAAAGCTGTAGAGAAAGAAAGCAGATCTGTGGCTGCCTGAGGCTGAGTGGGAGTGGGGATTGACTGTAAATGAGCACAAAGCAATTGGGGGTGATTTAAAGCATTTAAAATGTATTGCGGTGATTGTTGCACAACTGTATAAATGTGCTAAAACTGAACTGGAGAATTAAAATAAGTGAATTTTATGGTGCTAAATTAACTCAGTGGTGCTGTTAAAAGTTATTAGGCTACCCTCAAAATAAGATTTTAAGATTATTTTCTATTATTAGTAGAAAAAGTATATATATATATTTAATTAAAAGAAAGACATTGAAGGTAAAAGCATCCATCCGGGGAGAAGACTAGGAGGCCACTACCTGTGAGATTTCAGAGTGGCTTTCATTAACTCAGTAAATTTACTGTGATGGAACATCTGGCTGAGAAACCTGATTTTATCAGCAAAATGAGAAATACCATTGTCACATGGGCCAGAATACTAGTGTCCATATAACTAGTTTATTTACTACTGTAGACAGAACTTTATGGCAGTGAAATGAAATTTCATTTATAAATCATTATGAAAACACATTGGAATATTTTGGAGAATAGCAGAGGCAAGGATTTCAGCCTGTATGAATGGCTCATAAGCTACATCATAATCAGAAAATTGCTTGATAAACACAGAGTCATAATTAGTGCAGTTAATTAAATCAAGTTGATATTCACTGGTATCAAGATACAATAGCATGTTCATTCTGTTTTGCAGCCTTTTCTTTGGCCAATCAGCCCCCTCAGATAGATGACATAAATATAAATATAGATACAGATATGGATATAGAGATATAGAAATAGTTATATACATTTGCTAGGTTGATGCCTTTCAGTCTAGCAATTATTCAGCTTGCCTAGGTAGATTTGTATTTTTTAGCACTGAAAATGAATTTGTTGATCATAGTGTTTTATAGTTTGAGGGCAAATTTATTGTTTTTTGTATTAGTTATCTATTACTACCTAGTCAAAGTTAACACCTTAAAACATCACACATTTATTATCTCAGTCTCTGTAGATCAGGAATCCAGGATCTGGGTGCCTCTGACTCAGGGCCACATGCAAGGCTGCAGTCAAATCATCTCAAGGCCCTTCTGAGGAAGCATCCACTTCCAGGCTTAGTCATGTGTGGCCCTTGGCAGGCCTCAGGTCCTCTCTGGCTGTTGGCCACATACTTGGCATGTGGGACCCTCTGAAGGGCAGCTCATGGTATGGCAACTGGCTTCCCTCAGAGCAAGTAAGCAGGAGAGCATCCAAGTAGAAGCCACAGTTGTTTTGTTACTAATCTCAAGTAAATCCTATCATCACCTCTGCCACATTGTATCCAATAGAAACAAATCATTAAATATCTACTCAAGGGGATAAGATTACACAAGAGACTAAAAACAAGGAGATGGGGATGTTGGGGGTCATTGTAGAGGGTGCCAACCACATTTTTGTTTGTAGATTTTAGGAGAAACCTCACTTTAGCTGCCAGCATTGTTCGAGATGTCATCAAGGATGAAAATATATCTCTTGCAAAGAAAGACTGAACTGGAGAGCAAAAAAATCAGACAATATAATAATAAGAAAGGAGAGAGGAGATATATTTTATCTGGTGGGGGATTGAGAGATACAGGGTTACTTAAATACAGTAAGCATCATGCTTCCATGTAAATTTGCTACTGTTTATTTTTTTATTTAGAAAACTAGGAACATGTAAGCATGGAAGAGACATCTTTTGTGTCTCCCTTGTCTACTGCCTCTGTATCCCTGTCTCCTTTCTCATTCTAAAACCTACACTTGCTTTTTGATTAGTTAATTGGCAAGAAACACATTTTTCCCCTATCAAGCTGCTCTGAGGTCTCCAAAATCCAAGGTCATAATCAAATTCCAAGAATGACATTTTGCTTAAATATAAATATGACATTTAAAAAAATCTTAATACTTAAATGTGATCATAGTGGTGGTGGTGGTGATGGTGCACCTGTGTGCTTTAGTTTAGTAAACTGTTAATAAACGTTACAAATCTGAGTAAAAGCTCTTTCCTTTTCTCTCCATAATAATTTGTTTTTAATGATATTTTATTAACTATTATTATTTTGCTGTGCTATCTGAGTATTATTGAAATCTAATAATTGAGAGAGAAGATACACTAATGTTTTCTCAGTTAAATTCAGAGTCTTACCTGTATATCCTGTATTTAGTACTCTGCATAATCTGTACACAGTATCGTGAAACTAAGTTTACTCTCTCTTAGGTAATATTTAGCTAAGTAGCTCAGAAGAAAGAATAGGATTTTCATCTTCCAAAGTAAAACTAAAAGCACAGCTTTTTGTATCTAAGATTTCTTTTTTGAACATTAAAGCAAATTGAAAACTTTGTTTTTAATCTCACCACTGACATTCATAAAACTTGCTGACACCCATGAGACACTATTCCTTTGGTCTTGATGTTTTTGTATAATTCAGAAATTTTATGTCTATAGGTCACGGAAATCCAATTCATATGAGCCCAGGAAAAACTGAGATTTTATTGAAAGATTCCTATATTACTGAAGAGAGGGTTAAAAAAACAAAGCTGCATGAAAGTCTAGAACTCTGCCCAGGCTCTGTCCCATCTCTTCTCATGGTAGGTTTTCACCATATGGCATATGAGAGAGACAGTCTTCAAAGGTCCATAGCTGAGATCTTGACCACCAGAGTGAAAAATCCCAGAGATATTCTCTGATAGCCCAGGCTGAGGTCACTCTGGGGTCAGTCACCTGTGTCCAGGGGATCAAGATCCTGTAATTGACACTACTTGGGTCTGGTGTTTCTCTTGTACTGATCAGCTGCAACCCAGCAGGTGGCGTGATAAACAAACATTATGTAAGTTATAAATCCACTCCTTTTGGCCTTTAGGCCTAATATATTTTGTATATTTTCAGACATTTTTATAGAGTTCTAGTAAAAGTATTAAGAAACACTGTCTCCGTGCTCCATGCTTATACTGGAAAACAAGATAGAGTAGAAGAAGGAACAGTTTTCAAAGGAAGAGAAGAAAGCTAGGAAAGTTTTAAAAAAGGGCATTGCCATCTCTCAACCTCTCATGTTTTTGAAAACTTAGCCTATTTGTTGAGTATGTTGTGCAAATATATTCAATCCCCTTCACCTTGCTAATATGCTATCTTATAACTGTATTGGGGAGGGGCAGATATACATGAGTTGGATACCAGTATTAAATTTGGAGTTCTTATACAAGCAACTTAAATTTCCAAAATCAGTACTACTTTTTCTCAACTGAACATTCATTTCTTTTTTAAAGACATCCTCTGGAAAGATAAAATAGTCCATCTGATCCATTTTTTAAATTTCTTAGGGAGTTCTTTATGGATGTCATGCCTGACATGAGTTAACTAGGAGTCAGTGGCCTTGAGACAATCTTTGTATTTTGGTTCTTTAAGGAAAAAATTAAGTTTACTTCTGCAAACTCATTTTTAAAAGTATGGTATCTGGGGACTTCCCTGGAAGTCCAGTGGTTGGTTAAGACTTCACCTTCTAATGCAGGAGGTGTGGGTCCAATATCTGGTTGGGGAGCTAAGATCCCACATGCCTTGTGGCCAAAAAACCAAAACATAAAACAGAAGCAATATTGTAAACAATTCAATAAAGACTTTAAAAATGGTCCCCATCAAAAAAAAATCTTTAAAAAAATATGGTATCATTCAACTCCAAGCTCACTAGCCTACACTCAATGGCATGTAAGAAATCATGTTGCATTTGCTCTTAAAACATAACAACTTAACAGTGACATTTATATATATATATGACTTATACATGGAGCATAATCTTTGAAGTAAAAAGAGCCCATTGATAATAAGCTGCTTTGTTTTTTTGTTTCTTTGTTAATAATGTGTAATGTTTTGGAAAGAAGATGAGCTCTGGAGACTTAACTTTGAATCCCAGCTCTGCCACTTAGCCAATGTGAATATGGCCATGATTCTCACTGTCTTTGTGTCCCAAATTGTCCTATACTCAGTTGCACTTGGGAAGGTTAAATGCTATGGAGTGTGTCAGGTGTCTTTGTGGACCATAACATGGCTCAGCAAAGTGATTTCCGTTCCCTCTCTTAACAGGTACTTGCTTCCCCAACTCTTTATTTATCATTCTTCAGTTTACAAAGCTCTTTCTTGTAATTTGTGCTTTTTGAATCTTGACAACTTCTTTTTATGGGAAGAAAGCTATTATCTCCATTTTTCAGTTAAGCAACCTGAGAAACAAAGTTGAAAGTAGTAGAAATTAAGCATACTTTTTGAAAGTTATTAAAAGGCATCTGATCCAGGCCTGCTGTAAGCTATCCTTTTTTTTTTTTTTTTTTTTTACTTTTTTAATTAAAAATAAATGTTTATTTCAAGTATGAAAAGTAATGTTTAAACATTATCCAAAAATTATGTTCAGTTTAACAAGTACAAAACAAGACTCCAACAAAAAGTTTACAATTCAGTATAAAATACTTAAGAATATACTTTGGCATTCACAGTGAGGATTTCTGAAAAATAAGTTTTGCTAATAAGTTTTAGAAACAAAAATACAGTCCCAGAGGAAATAAACAAGTCCTTAAGTAAGGAACAGGTCTCCCTTAGGATGGATAGTTAGCATTTCAAAACAAGATTTGTATAATAATTCCTTTTAAAATAATGGTAAACCTGGTCCTGTGTCCTAATAAGCAGACAACAGGGGGATGGAGAGGAATTTAAGGATAAATCACGGAGGATGAGGAGGACATGAGTGTTAAGTTAGGTATGATATTTAAAGTTTCAATTGGGCTAAATTTAAACATGCTCTACATATCCTTCAGGGACAGGGAAGAGTAGTATAGGAATTAGAGAATAAAATAAAACGATTTAATACTTGTACCCCAGTGAAGTTTGGACTTTTCGATAAAGCAGTTACACTTACTACATTAGAATTTTATGCTAAAACACATCTACCCTCACCAATCTGTCCTCACCATTTTTTCCCCCCTAAGAGATAAAGGCATTCCTGACATAACAGTGAAGAAAGCACACAGTTGTTGTGAGAACAAAGTTTAATGTTCACGTCCATATCTTTTGTATTTCTATTACCTATTCTACTTACTTCTTCAGTACTTATGTAGCACTTACTATGTTTGGGACGTTCTTTCTAGTGCTGGGGTTTCCGCAGCCAAGAAGATAGACAAGTTCTGTGCCTACATTAGAAAGTTTATATTCAAATATGGAAAGAAATTTAGTAAAAAAAATACAATTTAGAAACAAGGCAATTTTAGGTAGAGGCAAGTGCTATGAAGAAAATGAAAATTAAGTGTATTAATTTCCTTTTCCTATTAGTGACTTAAAGCAAGACACATTTATTCTCTTACAGTTCTGGAGGTCAGAAGTCTGAAGTCAGGGTGTCGGCAGGACTGTGTTATTTCTGTAGTCCTCGGGGGAGTATCTGTTCTCCCTGCCTTCTTCTTCTTCTAGAGGTTCCCTGCGTTCCCTGGCTCATAGCACCTTCTGGCATCACTTTTCTGTCTTGTTTCCATTCTGATATCTTCTACCACTGATTTTGAACCTCTTGCTTCCCTCTTTTAAATTTTTCTTTATTTTTTAAATTTTTGGCTGTGTTGGGTCTTTGTTGCCGCGTGCGGGCTTCCTCTAGTTGCAGCAAGCAGAGGCTACTCTTTGTTGCGGTGCGTAGGCTTCTCATTGCCGTGTCTTCTCTTGTTGCGGAGCACAGGCTCTAGGGTGCGTGGGCTTCAGTAGTTGCAGTGCTTGCGGGCTCTAGAACACAGGCTCAGTAGTTGTGGCGCACAGGCTTAGTTGCTCCGCGGCATGTGGGATCTTCCTGAACCAGGGCTTGAACCCGTGTGCCCTGCATTGGCAGGCGGATTCTTAACCACTGTGCCACCAGGGAAATCCTCTTGCTTCCCTCTTAAGAGACCCTTGTGATTATTATATTTGGGGCCCACCTGGATAATCCAGGATAATCTCCTATTTCACAATCCTAACTTAATCTCATTTGCAAAATCCTCTTTGCCATATAAAATAACATATTCCAGGTTCATGGGACTGGATCATGGACCTCTTGGGTAGGGGTCTTTTTTCAGCCTATTGGGTGAAGTTAAATAAGAGAATGATCTAGAATGGACTGGGCACCTTCATATAGTGTAATCACAGGTGATTTGTCTGAGGGGTAACAGTTGAGCTGAGATAAAAATGCTGAAAGAATATGCATATAAAGCTTCTGTGTGGTAAAGTACTCTTAATGTGAAAAAATATGTTCCTTCCACTTAGCCACCATTTTCTCAGTAGAATCAAGAAAGATTAAAAAAAAAAAATATATATATATATATATATATATATATATACACACATATATATATAGCAGTTACTCATCACCAGGAACCAGTGTTGAGAGTCCTGAGGAGTGGGAGATAGAGACAAATCTTGAGTCCTAATAGCTGTGCTGGTGAAGTCGTCAGTTATGTAAGTTTAACAACTTACACTTTGGTGGTTTTCTCTGAAAAGAATTATTAGCACATAGGAGAGGATAGGGTCTACTGATTCTTCATAACTCCAACATTAAATTTGTGTCTCAATCATGAGTATACAGTAATACTCTTGCATTTGCCTTTCAAAGCTTTCAACAGCAAAGTATTTGCATTAAATCTCAATGACTAATGATATCTCTGAAGTCACTAGATAAGAATTGCTCATAGGCAAAGAACAATATGCCCAACTTTCCACATACAAAATATTAATTTAGAGATATTTTAAAAAATCGCTGAAAGACGGGATGTAGTATATTCACTTTCTTTCCTGAAACACCAAAATATACAGTGCCATACCAATTTTGTTTGTCATTTCCCAAGTTTACCTAATACAATATGTCCTAATCTAAGGATTTGGAAATTTTCAAAGGGAAGTATCATAAGAAACTCAGTAATATCTTTCATTTCTGGATTTAACACCATACACATTAAATAAAGGTCCATGAAGTTTCAAAGATACTGACTTCAGCTTTGCACTGATCATGTTTCCTTGAGTATGTCGTATCTCAGCTTTGAATTCATAGTACCCAGAATTGTACTTGTGCATACTAGGTCATACTAGCTGATTCATACAATTTCTTGAGGGACAATTTGAATTGAGATTATATATATATATATATATATATATATATATATATATATATATATATATAATTTTTTTTTTTTAAGTAGGAGAGGAATGGTGTGTTTCCTCTCATAAGTGGTTAATCTACATGAAAACAAATCTCTTTTGGGAGGAGATAACATATTTGTTGTGATCCCATGGCGTACAAACATGGAGAGTAGTCAGACTGCTTTCTTCACTTGAGTTTATTTTCCAGCTTTAAAGCTCTAGGCTGCTGTGAGCCTGTGTTTTCACACTTCCCTGCCTGGAATGAATGAGAATCTGCACCGATAGCTATGCAGCTCTTTCATTAACACCAAAAACGGTGTTAACATGCTCATAAGGAGATGTTTCTTAGGCCTGAGTCCTGGCTTGCTTTCTTTTCATTTATGTATGTATTTATTTATTTATTTTATTTGGTTTTTTAATTTATTTTTATTTTTTAAAATTTTTATTGGGATATAGTTGATTTAAAATATTGTGTTAGTTTCAGGTGCACAGCAAAGTGAATCAGTTATACATATACATATATCAACTCTTCTTTAGATTCTTTTCCCATATAGGCCATTACAGAGTACTGAGTAGAGTTCCCTGTGCTATACAGTAGGTCCTTATTAGTTATCTATTTTGTGTATAGTAGTGTGTATATGTCAATCCCAATCTTCCAGTTTATCCCTACCCCACCTTTTACCCCATGGTAGCCATAAGTTTATTTTCTACATCTGTAACTCTATTTCTGTTTTGTATATAAGTTAATTGTACCTTTTTTTTTTTTGGGGGGGTTTCACATATAAGCAATATCATGATATATGTCTTTCTGTGTCTGACTTACTTCATTCAGTATGACAATCTCTAGGTCCATCCATGTTGCTGCAAATGGCATTATTTCATTCTTTATTAGGCTGAGTAATATTCCATTACATATATATACCACAACTTCTTTATCCATTTCTCTGCTGATGGACATTTAGGTTGCTTCTATGTCCTGGCTATTGTAAATAGTGCTGCAGTGAACATTGTGGTGCATGTATCTTTTCAAATTATGGCTTGCTTTCTAAGTGTTATTCTGGATTGAAGACCCAAATTGTGATGGGAGGTCTAAGTGGAGCAGTTTCTTAAAATCAGTCAGGACACTGGAATGTCCTAAATACCCCTGGAGAATTTCTAGGTACATGAACAACACAAGGCTATTTAAATTTTTTTTCCAGTATGGATTAATCATATCAATTTTGCTCTGTCTCTCTTAAATTTTGTCTTCTCTTGGAGAGAAAAGTGGGGTGGGATATTTCATATCTCCACACTTGAGTATATGTTTTTTCTCAAAAATGGCTAAAAAATGTAGGCTTTTACAGATGAATGAAAAAATTAAATGCTGTAAGCCAAATATAACTCTACCCAGAGTGTTCTCTCTTGAGTATGTACCACTATTTAACTTCAACCCCCTGGAGTATGCTATATTCTTTTTTTCAGTATTACCTTCTTCAAAGTCTAGTATATGAACTATCAAAGAGTTTTTAGAAAGCTCAGCAGGAACTAGTTTGTCCTAAAGCTCTACCCTAAACTTTCTTTCTTTAATCTATCCACCTGAAAGTAATAGAAAGTAATAAGAGAAATTTCATATATATATAAAATACATATGACAATATTATGTATTATATATTATGCAATTATATATAATAATAATATACACTTATTTTTATACAATAATTTTACCCTGTCCTCCCACCATTTGAAAGCCTCCAGTGACTTCCCATTTTACATGAACAAAACCCAAATTCTGAATTCTCTCATGATGTAGCCCCTGAAAACATTTTCCATTTTGTCTTAATTCCACTCTTTTCTCTGTATCCTGTGCTTCAGCCTTGGAGGTATCCTTTCACTTCTCTGAGCATGCCAAGTTCTTTGCTGTCTTACGATGTTTCTTCTCCTTGGAAATTTCTTCCCCCCATGCTTTATGTGTCTGTCCTCCTCTTGTCCTTCAGTCCTTGTCTTAGGAAGTACCTTCTTGGAGAGACCTTCCTCTCCTAGGAATTTTATCTAAGTTGCTCCCCTCTGTTATCCTTTATTACTACATGTACTATATAGCATATACACACTATATAGCACTGAAAAAATGTTAATTATGGGTCTTTGTATTTGTTAAGTTGACTATAGACCCTGTTTCTCAGTAGATTGAAAGTTCCACAAAGTCAGGGACCCTATCACTTTGTTCTGTATATACCCAGTGCTTAGTAGTA
The DNA here is from genome assembly GCF_965194825.1 of Balaenoptera physalus. Lineage (NCBI taxonomy): Eukaryota > Metazoa > Chordata > Mammalia > Artiodactyla > Balaenopteridae > Balaenoptera > Balaenoptera physalus. The sequence continues at coordinate 27,925,692 of NC_138895.1, forward strand.
TAGCTGGCACACATAGTAATTGCAAAAGCATATTTGAATGAAAGAGTATTGATTTTTTTCTCTCTTGTTACCCTATATTTTCATCCTTTTCAAACTGTGAACTTTTTGGCCTGCTGGGAACAGAAAGGCAGCAGTGGGTGGGAGGTGGGAATGGCTCCTAACTCAAAGGTTCATCCTTCAACTGCACAAAGACTCAAGCACGGTTTGCAAGGTCCTGTTTACATATTTGTTTTGCCATTCTTATTGAGGCATTGGTATTGATCAAAGGACAATGATGTTTTAATGGCTGAGGAGCAGACATCTAAGCAAGAGATTCAAATAAAATATGTGAGGTCACCAAAATCAAGTGGCTGTGTATATGTCACCCAGACTTTATGGGCTAGACCAAACACAGAATGGGAAATTACAGAATGCTTTTATTTTTTTAAGTTTTGAAAAGTGAGGAGAGCCAAGAAAACCATTTGAACTTGAAAAAATGGAGCAAAGCATTCAACTAAGTGAATTACGTGCTTCACTCCTGGTTGGCGTAGAAGTTAGATACCTCTCCTCCTTGTTTTTTAGTGGTATTTAATAAAATAATCTACATAGAAATGTGGTAAATTTCTAGTAATTAGAAGTGTATCCAAATATAACTAGCTTCTTAAGAAAGTTTGGAGAAGGGATTTGGAAAGAATCTGTGCAACCAAATTAGGATGATGGGTAAATTTTGAGTTAAGAATGAAGAGTTAACCTGAGCCTGCTGTTGGGTATTTTCCTTGGGCTTTGCTGACCTGTTTTTTTTTCTTTTGACTTTAGTCAAGTTGTTGTAGGCAAAAATCATGTTTTGACATCCATGTTATGCTCCTACTTTGCTTGTCAGCAGCACTGCCTAGAAAAAAGTCATTCTATTTTTCTCACTCCCTCTTTGTTTGTGGGATTACAGTATGGGGACTTGTTCCTGGAAAGGTAGCATTTATCTTGTGATGACCATCATGTAATTAAACAGAGGAAGAAATTCCAACATGATGTTACAACTGATTAAAAGAACCTAGGTCCTTGTATAATCACTGAATGAAACTTGGATCATTTTAGTGAACAATTATCGATAATATTCTTATGATTTGGGCCTCAGTTAGTTGGATTTGCTATTATTTGTAGCCAAAAGCGTCCCTTTTAGACTTGTTGTTCTTATTATCACCAAGGCTTTCTGGGCTTACCTAAGACAAGGGGGAGGAGGGTAGCATATCTAAAGGATTAGAAATTTCCTCAGAGGTGGGAACTTGGAGCATATATGATGTCACATAATTCTCATGGTTAATGAAATGATTGAAACTCAGAAGTGAATACATATTCTAGTGGAGTAATAAAAGGTATTGGTTGTATTTATTAAATGGAGCATTTAATAAATAAAATTTAAAAATTAAAAAGATATTTAATTTTTTCTAGACCAGGTAAAAAATTAAAAAGAAATTTCAGCACAGCAAATTAAAGAAATCAATTAAAATAGGATATCATTTGTAAAACCCACTGTAATTTTGTTTCAAAGGCAAAGAAAAGATAGAATAACAAATAGATGGAAATAGTTGCCAAAGTAGGCTTTAGAGAATTGTTCCTGTATTATAATAAAATGTGGCTAAAAAAAATATCGCATTGAGAAGCAATCTTATTCAATGATAGGCATAAAGTCTTTCCTTCCCCAGGTTACCAGGTGTGAAAATATCTTATTTAATAATACTATTTTCTTCCAATTTTCCATCATGTAAAAGGTTAGTTATTCTCAGAAAGTCAGGCAGTAACGCAGAAAATTGCTGTTTGAATGATTGTTTTTTAGCTTCTTAAGCCATCTGTGGTTCAGCATGAGAGAAATGTATAATGTTTGGCTATATAAAATTCATTTTTATTCTCTTATAACAGTGACATTGGTGTTTTGTTAAACAAGCCAGGGCATTTCCAGTAAAATAATGAAATGTTAAGATTCTTAAGTGTATATCACTCAGGAATATTTAAGGCCCAGTTATGTAGCTTTCTATTTTTTCTTGTTTAGATATTTTTACTATTTTAAAACAGAATTGTTCAAGGAGAGCTCTGTAGAAGTATAAAGAGATTTTCGATGCAAAGGTTTCATAGATGATTAACAGTATTTAACCTTACCACAGTCAGGCTGGGCATTTCCTAGAGATTTTTGGATTAAAGGAGCCTATGAGGTCATTAGATGAAAGAGGCATGGGTTAAAACTCATTTGGGAGAGGCTCTTCATACCCAGTAATGGCAAAAGATGATTAGGGCCAAGTTCTTTCTTTCTAACTAGAGATTTTTTCCCATTGTTTTAAAATATCCACTTTGAATTATATTAATTGCAGTGAAAGATATAATAATTTGGAGACCTAAAATTAGTGTCACTTCTAATGCTAGGAGTATATTCAACACAAGGCCTGCTTGGGTGTCTGTATTTAAGCTGAAAAATTCAAGTGAATTCCCTTCCTGGAAAAAAAAAGTGAAGTACAAAGGAGTAGAGAGTTAAAGAGGGGACAGGGAAGGAGAAATGAGGAGAGAAAAATATAATTGTATATGATGTTGAAAAGCAAAAACTTAATAAACTCATTTGTTTTTTTTTCATTTCAGCACATTAATTTAGCCTTAATGAGATTTTGGATATTATTTGAATTCCAGATATTGCTCTGTCTTATACCTCTGAGGAGCTGGGAACTTTGATCAAACCTATCATGCCTATGAAACTACAGTAATATGTTTCAAAGCTACAGTTAAAAAATATTCTTACATGAGTCCCAAGATTTAAAAAGTCATTTAACTATATCTATTCCAGGGAATAGATAATACGTCTTGTGATTTAAGAGTTATCATTAATAATGCATAGAGGGCTAATTGTTAGATGACAAAAATTGTTACTAATATCTACACTTCACCCCATGTTTTTAAGATGTGGGGACTAAACCTAAGGACAAGCCTACTAGTGGGAGACAGGTAAATGAATAAACAAAAATAAATCATATAGTGTGATAGACAGTTACAAATGCTGTGGAGCCTGGAAGGGGGATCAGGTGTGCTGGGATGGTGAGGTTACCATTAGAAATAAGGTAGTGACTGAGAAGATGACATTTGATAAAGCCCTGAAGGAGGTGAGAGAAAGAGTTATATGGATATCTAAAGAAGAGGAACAGGGAACAGCAAGTGCAAAGGCCCTGGGGTGAGAGCATGTCTAACATGTTAGAGGAATGGCAGGGAGGTCCGTGTGACTGATGAGGTGTACATGAGAGAGAACAGTCATAGGAAATGGGGTCAGACAGAATAATAGAGGTAATTGTATGCAATGTTGAGGACCTTCTTTTTACTGAGTGAGAGTAGAAGTTATTGGAGAGTTTTGAGAAGAAGAGTAACACAATTTTAAAAGGATACCTATGCATGCTGAGTTGATGGAAGCAGGGGGACCACTGAGGAGGCTATCACAATAATAAAAGTGAGAAATGATGGTGGTTTAGACCACAGAGGTAGAATTGAGGTGGTGGCAAACGATTGGATATCAGATATACTCTGAAGGTTTAACTGGCAGGATTTGCTGATAATTGAATTTATGGTATGAGAGAAAGAGTGAAGTCAAGGATGAGTTAAGTATTTTTGATGTGTGTAACTGAAAAGGTGGATGCACCATTAGATGACACAGCTTTGTCTTTTTCTCTGTCCATGGTTGATTATGTGCCAGCAGAAACAAAGTATGGTGAGAGTTAGATGTATCCAAGTTTGACCTTCTGCTGTGTGAGTACAGTGAGGCAAGAGAGATGTTAAGGAGTTGGATGTATATACAGAAAGTTACCACTTTATGATGGGTCAAACAATCTAATCTGGATAAATAAAAAGGCAAAGATGTGATGGGGGTAAGAGTGGATGAGACAGAGTAGAGATTACATCATGGAAAAGAAGAGATCAAGAAATTATGAGGCCAGTTTATTGGGAAGATCATTGAAATCACCAACAAATTTGAGTTAGAGCTGGAGAGAGTGACAGAAACCAGGAGCTGATATCCTCCAGGAAGGAGGGAAATTAACAAGGTGGTTGGTAGATTAATAAAATGATGAAGGGTCATGGGTGGTATCTGATTTTGTGACAGTTAGGAGATTTTAGGAAAAATGGAGGGAAATGAACTGATAGTGGCAAAGAGGAAAATCTATTGTTTCAAGGACTGTGGGAGAGAAAAACAGCCACCTTAATTTGAAGGGATGTAGGAGAAGCATTATCCTGGAGAGACAGACAGGATTTAATTAGAGTAAGAGGATGATTGGAATAGTCAGAGAAGGATGTGTGTGGGTAAAGAATTTTGCTGATAATTGAACATGACTTCTGGAAGATCTAATGATTTCAGGATTGGAGAGTGGTGGGTGATGGTATCAATCAGGGGGATGTAGAAAGCTGTAAAAGATTTTTGTTGGGTTTGAAACATGACCTTGGATCCTGGGCTTCTTGTGATGACAGACATGCAGGCAATCCTCACTTGGCCCAGTTCTGTGATTACTGAGATCAAATCAAGTTATCATCAAATCTCAGTTACCATAGAACTGTGCAAAGTGAGGACTTCTGGTATTCTGAAATAAAAGGAATAAAGAAATTAATCCAGCTCCATTGGACATAGAAAGACCACAGGCTGAGTCTCAGGTTGGAAGTCAGGCCAGTGTACATGTGGATACAGTGAAGTGATATGGAGGGACATATGCAGAGCACCAAGGCTATTGGTTACCGTGGTGATTCTGTAATATTTCTGCACATTAGAAACATCTGGGACTTTAAAAAAAAATCGCAACACCCAGGCCAGCCCCCCAGAATCAGTATTTTTTAATATTCCCCAAGCTGACTCCAATGGGCAACCACGTTTGAGGACCATGGTGCTGCAGTATCTCTTAATCCTACGATATTCAAATCATTGGAGGCATCTGTCATGTCATCATTGCTGATTTTCTCTTCTTCAGTTGTCATCTGTGCAAACTCTGACAGGACCTCATTTTTCAATGGCTTAAATTGCTACATAAATAGTTACAGAATGTTGCATTCATCAATTACATGGAATTCTGCATATATGGAAGATTTCTAATGTCACCTTGTGCTCCTTTTGCATTTTAGTTGTGCATTATTGTTCTATTGCATTTTAATGCCCTGTTTGAAACCATAATTAGCCAACAAAGATACTGACCCAAAGAATGGGAATAGATGCATGATAGTTTCATTTTACAACTTGCTTCCCTACTTAAAAATCTGTGTGTGAAAATTTGTAAAAGGAAAATTTTTTCTCTGTTGTATTTTATTTGCTTCACAATACTTATAATTTAAGCAATTAGTATCATTGAACATTTAATATTTTTCTTTTTGCTATCATAAATCACACATTACTATAGTAATGCATACCTTTTTATGCTTCCAAACCAAAAATTGCACTGGATAAGGTTAAACAGGAAAGGTAGACTTTATTTAAAGCTATCACAGTAGTGGAGAGAGACAAGAACTGAATTCAACTCTAAGAAATGAAGGGCAAGAGAACTTTTAAATGCTGGGGTGAGAGGAAGACCAGAGGCCATCTGTGCTTGCTAATTGGTTTTACTCAAAGGAAAAGTAAATTTTCTCTTACCTTTGTGTCAGGAGATAGTTTTATTATTTGGAGCAAGGCACAGGCAGAAGGTAGGCTCTCACCTCTCTCAGAAACTGGGAGATAGGGGAGCTGTCTCCTCTGATAGTTACATTTCTAAAGGATGGCTCCCAGGTCCTTGAGAAAGACCTTCCTGGGTTGTAAAGCTACCACGAGGCTTTTAAAACAGATTTCTATCTCAAAGGGCAGAGAGAGAATTTATAATTTCAACTTTTCTAAAGTAAACACTCCAAGAAAAGGGAAATTAGGACCTAGAGTCAGAACAATGTCTGTCTAAAACTTAGTCAAGGCGTTTTCATCAATGCACATCTCATATTAATTCTTAAGGAAGAGTTGTGAATTGCTAGGTGAGTGCAAGAATGCTTTTAAAACATTTGATTCATAGTGGAAAATCGCTGTCAGACTTTTTTTTTTTTTTTTTTAATTTGTATTGTCACTAGTAGGGTATAAGGGAATCCATTTTCCTATATGTGTGCCAACATGGATTTGGTAAAAGAGACTATTCTCAGTTTTTATTTTTATTTTGACCAATATGTTTTCTTAAAATTCACTTTATTGAAGTATAGTTGATTTACAATGTTGTGTTAGCTTCTGGTGTACAGCAAACTGATTCAGTTATACATATATATAATAGTTTGCATTTGTTAATCCCAAACTCCCAGTCCATCCCTCTCCCACCCCTCCTCCCCCTTGGCAACCACAAGTCTGTTCTCTATGTCAGTGAGTCTGTTTCTGTTTCGTAGATAAGCTCACTCGGGTCATATTCTAGATTACACATATAGGTGATGTCATATGGTATTTGTATTTTAACCAATTTCTAAGTGAAGAATGGAATATCATACGTTTAATTACCACTGAGATTGAACTTTAAAAATATATGTATCGGGGCTTCCCTGGTGGCGCAGTGGTTGAGAATCCGCCTGCCAATGCAGGGGACAGGGGTTCGAGCCCTGGTCTGGGAGGATCCCACATGCCGCGGAGCAACTGGGCCCGTGAGCCACAACTACTGAGCCTGCGCGTCTGGAGCCTGTGCTCCGCAACAAGAGAGGCCGCGATAGTGAGAGGCCCGTGCACCGCGATGAAGAGTGGCCCCCGCTTGCCGCAACTAGGAAAAGCCCTCACACAGAAACGAAGACTCAACACAGCTAAAAATAAATAAATAAATAAATAAATTTATAAAAATATATATATATATGTATCGTCCATTTGCAATTCCTCTGTTGGCAATTGCCGTTTCATGAAGTTTTTTTTTTTTTCTTTTATAGTGTTTATGTTGCTTTCAAAAGAAAACTGCAGTTTTAACCCTGATTAACAGTTCATAAATGGGAGAAAACTCAGTAAAATGAACCAAGAGTTAACTACAAATCTAGGTATTGGTTTTTTACATGTATATTTCAAACCTCAATATTGACTGAATTCCTTAGTTTTTTATAAGAACAGCTGCAGTAAGAGAATATGTCGAGCTTGAGGGTATTTTCTTCATTTTGGCTTCAGGCAGAAGGAATTGCTATGTCTTCGCTTTAGCGAAATATTAGACACTGACATTTCTGTTTCATAGAAGACAATCACTGCTTGTTGGAGGGAGAAAAGGAGAGGATAAATATTTTACAAGAAACATTAAATGACAATCAAACAATCTTTCCTCTCTCTGGCTGCCCACCCTCTTCCCCAGAAACAGCCACCCTCCCCCTCACCTCAGCAAACCCGGATGTGTATCTTGAATGTTTCAGCTTGTTATATTAAATATTCTTGGTTGTAACACATCCACTGTCACCTCTTGTTTACATACTTTGGCCTTTTTAAGAGTCCCCATCTTTAAATGTCATTAAATTCTGAAAGCTTCAATTTTTCTCAGAAGGAGCCATAAATCATTGGAGAAAAGTAGCACATTGAAATGTAATTCTGTTTTTGATATCTTCCAGATCTCTTTTCTTTGTCTATTATTCCTGTCACCTTTCAAATAATTAATGAATTGATTGCCTTTCGGACATAGACACTGTGTATTCTTCAGGCTTGAAATAGTGAAATGAAACCCTGCAAGCTCATTCTAGAGGAAACAGTCATACAAGCATATAATTTCAATGCTGTGTGTTTAACTGTAGGCTTCAACAAAGGTAGAAAGTGTGAAATGAGGGAAGGAGAGGGAGGGTAACATAAGTTCACTAAATGTCTTCTAACTGCCAAGCACTGAGAAAGGTCCAGTCTACTTAAATAAGGGACATGATTGACTGAACGATCTGTGAGGAACTTTTTTTTTTTTTTTTTTTAACATCTTTATTGAAGTATAATTGCCTTACAATGGTGTGTTAGCTTCTGCTTTATAACAAAGTGAATCAGTTATACATATACAATATGTTCCCATTTCTCTTCCCTCTTGCATCTCCCTCCCTCCCACCCTCCCCATCCCATCCCTCTAGGTGGTCACAAAGCACCGAGCTGATCTCCCTGTGCTATGCGGCTGCTTCCCACTAGTTATCTATTTTACATTTGGTAGTGTATATATGTCCATGACACTCTCTTACCCTGTCACATCTCACCCCACCCCCTCCCCATATCCTCAAGTCCATTCTCTAGTAGGTCTGTGTCTTTATTCCCGTCTTGCCACTAGGTTCCTCATGGCCTTTTTTTTTTTTTTTTTTTTCCCTTAGATTCCATATATATGTGTTAGCATACTGTATTTGTTTTTCTCTTTCTGACTTACTTCACTCTGTATGACAGACTCTAACTCCATCCACCTCATTACAAATACCTCCATTTCATTTCTTTTTATGGCTGAGTAATATTCCATTGTATATATGTGCCACATCTTCTTTATCCATTCATCTGTCGATGGACATTTAGGTTGCTTCCATGTCCTGGCTATTGTAAATAGAGCTGCAATGAACATTTTGGTACATGACTCTTTTTGACCTATGGTTTTCTCAGGGTATATGCCCAGTAGTGGGATTGCTGGGTCGTATGGTAGTTCTATTTGTAGTTTTTTAAGGAACCTCCATACTGTTCTCCATAGTGGCTGTATCAATTTACATTCCCACCAACAGTGCAAGAGGGTTCCCTTTCCTCCACACCCTCTCCAGCATTTATTGTTTCTAGATTTTTTGATGATGGCCATTCTGACCGGTGTGAGATGATATCTCATTGTAGTTTTGATTTGAATTTCTCTAATGATTAATGATGTTGAGCATTCTTTCATGTGTCTGTAGGCCATCTGTATATCTTCTTTGGAGAAATGTCTATTTAGGTCTTCGGCCCATTTTTGGATTGGGTTGTTCATTTTTTTGTTATTGAGCTGCATGAGCTGCTTGTAAATCTTGGAGATTAATCCTTTGTCAGTTGCTTCATTTGCAAATATTTCCTCCCATTCTGAGGGTTGTCTTTTGGTCTTGTTTATGGTTTCCTTTGCTGTGCAAAAGCTTTTAAGTTTCATTAGGTCCCATTTGTTTATTTGTGTTCTTATTTCCATTTCTCTGGGAGCTGGGTCAAAAAGAATCTTGCTGTGATGTATGTCACAGAGTGTTCTGCCTATGTTTTCCTCTAAGAGTTTGATAGTGTCTGCCCTTACACTTAGGTCTTTAATCCATTTTGAGTTTATTTTTGTGCATGGTGTCAGGGAGTGTTCTATTTTCATACTTTTACATGTACCTGTCCAATTTTCCCAGCACCACTTATTGAAGAGGCTGTCTTTTCTCCACTGTATATGCTTGCCTCCTTTATCAAAAATAAGGTGCCCATATGTGTGTGGGTTTATCTCTGGGCTTTCTATCCTGTTCCATTGATCTATATTTCTGTTTTTGTGCCAGTACCAAACTGTCTTGATTACTGAAGCTTTGTAATATAGTCTGAAGTCAGGGAGCCTGATTCCCCCAGCTCCATTTTTCGTTCTCAAGATTGCTTTGGCTATTCGGGGTCTTTTGTGTTTCCATACAAATTGTGAAATTTTTTGTTCTAGTTCTGTGAAAAATGCCAGTGGTAGTTTGATAGGGATTGCATTGAATCTGTAGATTGCTTTGGGTAGTAGAGTCATTTTCACAATGTTGATTCTTCCAATCCAGGAACATGGTATATCTCTCCATCTATTTGTATCATCTTTAATTTCTTTCATCAGTGTCTTATAATTTTCTGCATACAGGTCTTTTGTCTCCTTAGGTAGGTTTATTCCTAGATATTTTATTCTTTTTGTTGCAATGGTAAATGGGAGTGTTTTCTTAATTTCACTTTCAGATTTTTCGTTATTAGTGTATAGAAATGCAAGAGATTTCTGTGCATTAATTTTGTATCCTGCTACTTTACCAAATTCATTGATTAGCTCTAGGAGTTTTCTGGTAGCATCTTTAGGATTCTCTATGTATAGTATCATGTCATCTGCAAATAGTGACAGCTTTACTTCTTCTTTTCCGATTTGGATTCCTTTTATTTCTTTGTCTTCTCTGATTGCTGTGGCTAACACTTCCAAAACTATGTTGAATAATAGTGGTGAGAGTGGGCAACCTTGTCTTGTTCCTGATCTTAGTGGAAATGGTTTCAGTTTTTCACCATTGAGGACAATGTTGGCTGTGGGTTTGTCATATATGGCCTTTATTATGTTGAGGAAAGTTCCCTCTATGCCTACTTTCTGCAGGGCTTTTATCATAAATGGGTGTTGAATTTTGTCGAAAGCTTTCTCTGCATCTATTGAGATGATCATATGGTTTTTCTCCTTCAGTTTGTTAATATGATGTATCACATTGATTGATTTGCGTATATTGAAGAATCCTTGCATTCCTGGGATAAACCCCACTTGATCATGGTGTATGATCCTTTTAATGTGCTGTTGGATTCTGTTTGCTAGTATTTTGTTGAGGATTTTTGCATCTATGTTCATCAGTGATATTGGCCTGTAGTTTTCTTTCTTTGTGACATCTTTGTCTGGTTTTGGTATCAGGGTGATGGTGGCCTCGTAGAATGAGTTTGGGAGTGTTCCTCCCTCTGCAATATTTTGGAAGAGTTTGAGAAGGATAGGTGTTAGCTCTTCTCTAAATGTTTGATAGAATTCACCTGTGAAGCCATCTGGTCCTGGGCTTTTGTTTGTTGGAAGGTTTTTAATCACAGTTTCAATTTCAGTGCTTGTGATTGGTCTGTTCATATTTTCTATTTCTTCCTGGTTCAGTCTCGGCAGTTTGTGCATTTCTAAGAATCTGTCCATTTCTTCCAGGTTGTCCATTTTATTGGCATAGAGTTGCTTGTAGTAATCTCTCATGATCTTTTGTATTTCTGCAGTGTCAGTGGTTACTTCTCCTTTTTCATTTCTAATTCTATTGATCTGAGTCTTCTCCCTTTTTCTCTTGATGAGTCTGGCTAATGGTTTATCAATTTTGTTTATCTTCTCAAAGAACCAGCTTTTAGTTTCATTGATTTTTGCTATTGTTTCCTTCATTTCTTTTTCATTTATTTCTGACCTGATCTTTATAATTTCTTTCCTTCTGCTGGCTTTGGGGTTTTTTTGTTCTTCTTTCTCTAATTGCTTTAGGTGCAAGGTTAGGTTGTTTATTCGAGATGTTTCCTGTTTCTTGAGGTAGGCTTGTATTGCTATAAACTTCCCTCTTAGCACTGCTTTTGCTGCGTCCCATAGGTTTTGGGTCGTCGTATCTCCATTGTCATTTGTTTCTAGGTATTTTTTGATTTCCCCTTTGATTTCTTCAGTGATCACTTCGTTATTAAGTAATGTATTGTGTAGCCTCCATGTGTTTGTATTTTTTACAGATCTTTTCCTGTAATTGATATCTAGTCTCATAGCGTTGTGGTCAGAAAAGATACTTGATACGATTTCAATTTTCTTAAATTTACCAAGGCTTGATTTGTGACCCAAGATATGATCTATTCTGGAGAATGTTCCATGAGCACTTGAGAAAAATGTGTATTCTCTTGTTTTTGGATGGAATGTCCTATAAATATCAATTAAGTCCATCTTGTTTAATGTATCATTTAAAGCTTGTGTTTCCTTATTTATTTTCATTTTGGATGATCTGTCCATTGGTGAGAGTGGGGTGTTAAAGTCCCCTACTATGATTGTGTTGCTGTCGATTTCCCCTTTTATGGCTGTTAGTATTTGCCTTATGTATTGAGGTGCTCCTATGTTGGGTGCATAAATATTTACAATTGTTATACCTTCCTCTTGGATCGATCCCTTGATCATTATATAGTGTCCTTCTTTGTCTCTTGTAATAGTCTTTATTTTAAAGTCTATTTTGTCTGATATGAGAATTGCTACTCCAGCTTTCTTTTGATTTCCATTTGCATGGAATATCTTTTTCCATCCCCTCACTTTCAGTCTATATGTGTCTCTAGGTCTGAAGTGGGTCTCTTGTAGACAGCATATATATGGGTCTTGTTTTTGTATCCATTCAGCCAGCCTGTGTCTTTTGGTGGGAGCATTTAATCCATTTACATTCAAGGTAATTATCGATATGTATGTTCCTATTCCCATTTTCTTAAATGTTTTGGGTTTGTTATTGTAGGTGTTTTCCTTCTCTTGTGTTTCTTGCCTAGAGAAATTCCTTTAGCATTTGTTGTAAAGCTGGTTTGGTGGTGCTGAACTCTCTCAGCTTTTGCTTGTCTGTAAAGGTTTTAATTTCTCCATCGAATCTGAATGAGATCCTTGCTGGGTAGTGTAATCTTGGTTGCAGGTTTTTCTCCTTCATCACTTTAAGTATATCCTGCCACTCCCTTGTGGCTTGCAGAGTTTCTGCTGAAAGATCAGATGTTAACCTTATGGGGATTCCCTTGTGGGTTATTTGTTTTTTTTCCCTTGCTGCCTTTAATATGTTTTCCTTATATTTAATTTTTGACAGTTTGATTAATATGTGTCTTGGTGTGTTTCTCCTTGGGTTTATCCTGTATGGGACTCTCTGTGCTTCCAGGACTTGATTAACTATTTCCTTTCCCATATTAGGGAAGTTTTCAACTATAATCTCTTCAAATATCTTCTCAGTCCCTTTCTTTTTCTCTTCTTCTTCTGGGACCCCTATAATTCGAATGTTGGCGCGTTTAATATTGTCCCAGAGGTCTCTGAGACTGTCCTCAGTTCTTTTCATTCTTTTTTCTTTATCCTGCTCTGCAGTAGTTATTTCCACCATTTTATCTTCCAGGTCACTTATCCTTTCTTCTGCCTCAGTTATTCTGCTATTGATCCCATCTAGAGTATTTTTAATTTCATTTATTGTGGTTTTCATCATTGCTTGGTTCCTCTTTAGTTCTTCTACGTCCTTGTTAAATGTTTCTTGCATTTTGTCTATTCTATTTCCAAGATTTTGGATCATCCTTACTATCATTATTCTGAATTCTTTTTCAGGTAGACTACCTATTTCCTCTTCATTTGTTAAGTCTGGTATGTTCTGACCCTGCTCCTTCATCTGCTGTGTGTTTTTCTGTCGTCTCATTTTGCTTATCTTACTGTGTTTGGGGTCTCCTTTTCACAGGCTGCAGGTTCGTAGTTCCTGTTGTTTTTGGTATCTGTCCCCAGTGGCTAAGGTTGGTTCAGTGGGTTGTGTAGGCTTCCTGGTGGAGGGAACTAGTGCCTGAGCTCTGGTGGATGAGGTTGGATCTTGTCTTTCTGGTGGGCACGTCCACGTCTGGTGGTGTATTTTGGGGTGTCTGTGGCCTTATTATGATTTTAGGCAGCCTCTCTGCTAATGGATGGGGCTGTGTTCCTGTCTCGCTAGTTGTTTGGCATAGGGTGTCCAGCACTGTAGCTTGCTGGTCGTTGAGTGAAGCTGGGTCTTGATGTTGAGATGGAGATCTCTGAGAGATTTTTGCCGTTTGGTATTACGTGGAGCTGGGAGGTCTCTTGTGGACCAGTGTCCTGAAGTTGGCTCTCCCACCTCAGAGGCACGGCCCTGATGCCTGGCTGGAGCACCAAGAGCCTTTCGTCCACACGGCTCAGAGTAAAAGGGAGAAAAAATAGAAAGAAAGAAAGAAAGAAAGAGGCTATAATATAGTGAAGTAAAATAAAGCTATTGTAAAGCCAAGCTATACAGACAAAATCGCACCCAGAAGCATATACATATACACTCACAAATAAAAGGAAAAGGGGAAAAATTAATATATCCTGCTCCCAAAGTCCACCTCCTGAATTTGGGATGATTCGTTGTCTATTCAGGTATTCACCAGATGCAGGCACATCAAGTTGTTTGTGGAGTTTTAATCCGCTGCTTCTAAGGCTGCTGGGAGAGATTTCCCCTTATCTTCCCTGTTCGCACAGCTCCTGGGGTTCAGCTTTGGATTTGGACCCGCCTCTGCGTGTAGGTCGCCTGAGGGCGTCTATTCCCCGCCCAGACAGGACGGGGTTAAAGGAGCAGCTGCTTCGGGGGCTCTGGCTCACTCAGGCTGCGGGGAGGGAGGTGTACAGAGGAGGCGGGGTGAGCCTGCGGCGGCCGAGGCCAGCGTGACGTTGCACCAGCCTGAGGTGGGCAGTGCGTTCTCCCGAGGAACTTGTCCCCGGATCACGGGACCCTGGCAGTGGCGGGCTGCACAGGCTCCCGGGAGGGGCGATGTGGAGAGTGACCTGTGCTCACACACAGGCTTTTTGGAGGCGGCAGCAGCAGCCCCAGCGTCTCACGCCTGTCTCTGGGGTCCGTGCTGATCGCCGCGGCTCGCGCCTTTCTCTGGAGTTCGTTTAGGCGGCACTCTGAATCCCCTCTCCTTGCGCTCAGCGAAACAAAGAGGCAAGAAAAAGTCTCTTGCCTCTTCGGCAGCTGCAGACCTTTTCCTGGTCTCCCTCCCAGCCAGCTGTGGTGCGCTAACCCCTTCAGGCTGTGTTCACGCCGCCAGCCCCAGTCCTCTCCCTGCGATCCAACCGAAGCCCGAGCCTCAGCTCCCAGCCCCGCCCGCCGAGCAGCCAAGCCTCTCGGGCTGGTGAGTGCTGCTCGGCGCCGAGCCTCTGTGCGGGAGTCTCTCCGTTTTTTTCCTCTGTGCCCCTGTTGCTGTGGGGTCTGCGGTGATCGCCGCGGCTCGCGCCCTTCTCTGGAGTTCGTTTAGGCGGCGCTCTGAATCCCCTCTCCTTGCGCGCCGCGAAACAAAGAGGCAAGAAAAAGTCTCTTGCCTCTTCGGCAGCTGCAGACTTTTTCCCGGTCTCCCTCCCAGCCAGCTGTTGTGCGCTAATCCCTTCAGGCTGTGTTCACGCTGCCAGCCTCAGTCCTCTCCCTGCGATCCGACCGAAGCCGAGCCTCAGCTCCCAGCCCCGCCCGCCCCGGCGGGGGAGCAGACAAGCCTCTCGGGCTGGAGAGTGCTGCTCGGCGCCGAGCCTCTGTGCGGGAATCTCTCCGTTTTTCCCTCTGCGCCCCTGTTGCTGTGGGATCCGCGCTGGTAGCTGCGGCTCGCGCCCGTCTCTGAAGTTCGTTTAGGCAGCGCTCTGAATCCCCTCTCCTCGCGCACCAGGAAACAAAGAGGGAAGAAAAAGTCTCTTGCCTCTTCGGCAGCTGCAGACTTTTTCCCGGACTCCCTCTCGGCTAGCTGTGGTGCACTAACCTCTTCAGGCTGTGTTCACGCCGCCAACCCCAGTCCTCTCCCTGCGATCCGACCGAAGCCCGAGCCTCAGCTCCCAGCCCCGCCCGCCCCGGCGGGTGAGCAGACAAGCCTCTCGGGCTGGAGAGTGCTGCTCGGCGCCGAGCCTCCGTGCGGGAACCTCTCCGCTTTGCCCTCCGCACCCCTGTGGCTGCGCTCTCCTCCGTGGCTCCGAAGCTTCCCCCCTCTGCCACCCGCAGTCTCTGCCCGCGAAGGGGCTTCCTAGTGCGTGGAAATCTTTCCTCCTTCACGACTCCCTCCCCCTAGTGCAGGTGCCGTCCCTATTCTTTTGTCTCTGTTATTTCTTTTTTCTTTTGCCCTACCCAAGTACGGGGGGAGTTTCTTGCCTTTTTGGAGGTCGGACGTTTTCTGCCAGCGTTCAGTGGGTGTTCTGTAGGAGCAGTTCCACGTGTAGATGTATTTCTACTGTATCTGTGGGAAGGAAGGTGATCTCCGCGTCTTACTCTTCCGCCATCTTCCCGAGGCCCCCATTGTTTATACTTAGTTTTCTCAAAGTTTACCAAGGATCTGACACATAGTAGACATTAAATAAGTTTGGGGAATAAGGGACATTTAAACTGGTCTTAAAGATTATGTGGAATAAATGAGAGGCATTAAAAAAATTTAATATAGTATATAAATTTTCATAAATATTATGGATATCAAAAATATCAGTTATTTCTGTCTCTAATAAATACTAATTATAAAAACTTGATTTTAAAGCATTGCCTAAGAATTAAAGCTGACATTTTATTGACCTGTTAATAACATGACCTTATTGCTGACTGAGAATACTAGTTAAACTAGTAAAATATTATGCGGTGTATATTAACTACAAAAATGTACTTACTGTAAATATAATTGGCATCCAGTTTCAGGAGGGCTTATCATTTGAATGGGGAGGGCTTGCCTTTATAAAAATGACAAATTTTATCTCAATTGATAATCAATAAAATGACATTATATTTTTGTAGAATCTCAGTGAAGCTGCATAATAATCAATTATACTTTCTCTAATGAGCTGTTGGTTAGATGAGGGAGGCTATTATCTCAAACTCCTTATGGTTCAATTCCAAGAAAGTAATTAAAATAAAGGTATAATTATATATATAATCTACATATATAGGGATTATGTATATTCTATAATGCATATATTAAGAATATATATTAGCTGTATATATGGAATATATACGTGGAGAATATACATATGGAATATGTATATATGTGAAATGTATATGTGAACATATTTATGTTAAATGCATATATATATACGCACATAATTTACAATTCTATCTACCCTAGAACCCCAAGTTACAAAGTTACAAATGGATACTATTCTATTCTCCACATAGTATTGATTTGAAATTTGAGTCTCACTGATTTTTCTTACTAACATGGGATTGTTAACTGAGAAAACTCAGTTTAAAAACCTGACCTCGAACCCCAGGGAAATAGCTCCTCATTCAGTCCTCCCCTTCCACATCACATTTGTATGCTTTGAATATTTGTAATGCTAACAAATTCTTTTCTAAAATTACTTCTATGTTACATTTTTGCTTAATATGATAATGGGAAAAGTGGAAAGAGGACAAAGAACTACTTCTAGATTTGAAATGCAAACCAGATAATTCATTATAAATACCAACAAACTCACCAATAAGGGAAATTTTTAAAGAAATAAGGAGAAAGAGAGAGAAACAAAGAAAGAACCAGCCCTAATTGTGTCTCTATTAATTAACACTTATATGGCTATCGTTACAGAATTGTATGTCACCTAAATGTCAGTTGCCTGGGGGTTCCCAAATCCTCTGGCCTTTATTCTTTTAATATGCAAGTGAAATTTAGCTAAGTTTCCATCCCAATTATTACAGAAAAGTCAGCAACTCCCCCACACTATCTGTAAGAATACTTGGGATCTACATTTCTCCCAGTCACCTCTTGGCCTGATTTCACATTTCCCCTGAATTCTCAGTCTTCTGACATCTTTGTACATTCCAGGTTAGGCATCTTTTTCTTTGGTTCTTCAAATCAATCATGATCGCAGAACTCTTGAATTTAGCACAATTTTTTAAAACCAATTTCGGTTGTACAGTATAGAAAACAGTAACAAATTGATGCTTAGAATATTATTAACAGTCTCATAGTTATTCCCACTCTCGTAACTTCTCACAGGCTCTCATTCGTCATTGGACATCGATGTCCTCATCTCCTCACTGTTTGTGATCTCACTGAGATTCATGATCCCCACTCTTGGAGAATTGAAACCTTCCTCACTATTTTCCTTCTTCTTTGTTTCTCCACATTTTATTATGTATGAAATTTAGTTCTCTATTTTTCCTGTTGCAGAAAGCTCTGACTATCCGAAAAACAACCTGTAATGCTATTTTTCTGAGTAGTCATCTGCGCTGGAGAAAAATTACGTGTCTCTCTCCGAAGGCACGTTTTATGTTTTCTTTCCTCCTGCATATGAAATTTCAGGATATGTTTTCCTTCTCCACTCTCTATAAGAAAAAATAATAAAGTCCTCTATAGTCTTCTTTTTAATTTATTTTAGTTCCTTTTGAGAAAATAGGTACTTAGAAAATGCCATTGGCATTTAAGAAGGATTTAAAGATAATAAATTGACAATTTAGCATTATCATAAGTGGTGCTGAAGGAAATAAAAGTGAATTGTGATTAGTTAACCAGGTATGGAACTAAAGAATGAAAAATGAGAAATGTAGAAGGTAGTTTTTTAAGTGGCAGGATTTGATGGTGAATTTTGTATGTGAACTAGATTATGTTATTCAGGAATGCTTGCTTTTGTTATCCTGAATTTCATATGAGAAAATCAGTAGTATCCAGAGCTAAAGAAACTTTTAAACTCTTGGATGGGCAGGGAATTTGCTAATTTTTCTTAAAAGCTTGACTGAAAAATTAGTAGTTCTGAAGAATATGCTGCCAATTCATTCTTCTAAAAGCTTCTCTTGTAGTTTTGAAATTCTGTTGTCAAAAACCAGCTCCTGTGGAAAGCAAGGAGGACCACTGAAATGGGAAAAATAGAGGCCATTAAGTTGGAGCTTGTTGTAACAGTGAAGTCAGCCACCATCACCTGTATTTGGCAGAGACTCAAAGGCAGATGGGAGTGGGAAAGCTCAGAGTAAAAAAAACCTGGGAAAGTGTTCATTTTTCTCTGATTGGAGGTTGTTGACATGGGAAGCTGGAGGTGGGCTGTCCAGAATGTGGGGCATCTTTTGTGATTGGTTGGAGAGAATATTTGACCCTTTCTGGTTAGTCCTGAGTTTGAAGTGGGGGCAAAAATAAGGGAAATCTGGCAGTCATTGACCCAAGTCCTGCCCTTTCCGAGCTGCTTGCTGAAGAGGTTGTGGGTTGGAGTTCTTTTGTCACATATGGTCTGTCATTCCCCAGATATTACTAACCAGAACCTGCTGATAAGACAAGGCTGAGTTTATTGCTTGTCTAGGTCAGGGAGAATGCTACCTCACAAAGCTTTGACAGTGCTTTGGCATGGGGGAGTTAAAGGCAGAATCTGTTGAGAATTTTGTTAAAAAATACACCAAGGTGTGGTTTTGGTTCTCAATGTGCAGGATGAGTGTGGGAGTAGATAACCCTTGTTCTCTCTTTTCAATGGGACCATCTTCTCTTTGCCTCCCTTAGATGCCATTGTCCTGTGTTGAAGGTTGCATAATAGATGAAATAGTTATGTTAATTTCATGTCCTGTTTCCACAAAGCAGTTTTTCAGAATTGTACCCTACATTCCACTGTAGAGTGGTATTCTCTGCAAATGCTGTCTGTTCCACCCAGAGGTCTCCCGTATGCGTCTAAGAATCCTTGTGTCATTTGGCACTTGATCTTGTTTGGTCCTGCTGATGATAGAAGGGAGACTTTCTCTGAACAAAATCAGTTAATGAAGTTTGTATGTCTGAAACATGGTAACATAAACTATACTTTCTTCTGCTGGTACCAGGAGGCTCAGAGCTGATTGGGAGAAGCTACTGAGGTGGGGAAGCAGTGTTAGCTCTTGGTGAGTAGTTGCAATGTAGGTATTGTCCTCAGGAGGGGGAAGTGTGTGACTCCAGAATGTCTATGAAGTAGACTTTTTGTGCAGTTCTGTTTGCATGACAAGCATGCCCCCCCCTTTTCTTCTTTTTTTTCTTACTGTATGTGTCTTTCAAGTAACTTGAAGGTATATTATTCTCAAAACTATAATGTAGCATCTACTACTGGCTGAATGGAGGTTTCCTACAGAGGTAGTAATTATTCAAGGCATGGAAATTTTCCTAATAATAAACTCAGATCAGAGAGTTCAAAGCCAAAAAATTCCCAAGCAACCAGAGTATTATCTTAGTGAACAATGCTTCTAATCCCACACATATATCCCAGGATACATCTTTCCTGGGGCTGCTGCATTCATTTTATCCTGTTCACTGTATTCATCTTCCCCTTCCCTTGAAAAGGCCCCAGGCTCCTTATGTTAATTATTCCATCCAGTTTCCAGAGCTCTGCGTGCAAAAATGTGGCACACTGAGTCAAAAAAAATGTCCTGTTTTACCCTTTCCTTAGGGAAGGAGACATTCAGCTCTTGCATTTATTTGACTGAGTGGTATACCACTCAAAAAAAGGTAGGAAAAATTAAATCTGCTCCAAGCTTACTTGGTTCTTCGTAAATCTAAAGTAATTAGTAGTTTCTCTTGCTTAAAAAAATCAATCAGAGGAGGATAATGAGGGTCTGGGAGGGACACCCACACACTACTGCATAACTAAACGGATATGTAATGTTGATCAGCTGTTTGTTATTCTTTAATCTGTTGCTTAAAGAGACTTAGAAATGTTGGCATTGTTGCTTTTATGGAGTAGATATACATGTAATGAGAGGGCTAAATAGGCAACAGTTGAATTGGTCATGGAAGAAATTGGATGACTGGGGATTGATGTGTTGTAAGATTAGAATTAAGAGAGTACAGGTATTTCTTACTTTGTGTGGGAGTGTGAGACCGTAAAAATGACTGTGCAAGCTGAAACTATGCAAAGTAATTTTGATAATCCATGTGGGAAGTTATGATTGCTCTGTGACCTTTCCATTTTTGTCAGCACATCAAAAGCTCTCTTACTTGAAAGTGTAAATGTATAAGGAAGTAAAAAATTGTAAAACTAATATTTATTTAATACACTGTAATTTAAATTATAATGTTAGTTATAGTAAAAATTATAGTATTAAAATTAGAAACAATGAGAATTAAAATGTTTTATTTCTTTTAAATAACTTATTAATTATAGTTTGAATAGTACTTGTCTGCATCTTCTCATCATATAGCTTACGATACTGAGTGAACATCTTTCCTTTGCCCTGGCAAATTGTCATATTCCTTTCTAAGAGTGGATCAGATTCCAATATTTTATCCATTGCACTTGCCATACCGTAAAATATATCTGAAAGTTTCTTTAATGAAAGCTGGAGTATCCTGTAAGGAGCCTGAAATATCTTGTGTTACTGAAACAAACCTGGGTCCCCTGGCCCGCACAAAGTAAAGCTAATCTATTGATACTAGGTTGTGGTGAAGGAAAATGAAGTGTTTATTGTAGGTGCCAAAAAAGGAATGTGGGCAGCTGATGCTCAAAAACCCCAAACTCCCAGGTGGGTTTCAGGGAAGCATTTTTAAAGGCAAATTGAGAGAGGGGAATTGCAGGGTATGTGATCAGCTGGTGAGCAATTCTCTGCTTGGTTGATGGTGAAGTAACAGGGTGGTATCACAGGGGTTAACATTATCAATCCTCAGGTCCAGTAGGCTTGGGGCCATGTGCTCATGGTCATCACATAGTTAATTTTTTCTATTTGGTGAGGGTTTTAGCATCTGTAAAACAATTCAGGAAGTGTGCTTTAGATACTGTTATCTAGATTCTTCAGGGAGGGACTAAAGATTCTGTGACAGTCACATGGCTGATTTAAAGTTTATTGTTATTGGTTCTCCTGGCCCAACTGCAATTTTTGTCACTACATGTTGACATCCTTTCTATCATTAATTTTTGAGCCAGGCTTTTGTGACTCAGGGGAGGCCTGGGAGACTCCAGCTGGAGGCAGGCAGAGGACATGGTGGGTGGGGGGGAGAGTCTGTCCTAGGAAGGCCCTAGAGGGTCCTGCTTGGTCACATAAGGTCAGTGGAAAGCCATTTAAGAATTATATGTAGCAGAGAAATGCGATAGGCAGCTTCACATTGTTATAAAGATATCTGTGCAGAATTTTAGAAAATGAAATTATGTTGGGGAGTGGGTTTAGAGGGAGTTTAAATATGAATCAAATGATGGAGATAGGAGAGAAGGAAGAAGAATTAATTAATGCAACATGTAAGGCTTAAACAGTGGAGTATGTGGATATGCTGTGCATTGAGGCAGGAAACTCAGCAGGTTTGTATAGCAAAATGATTATAGGGTCTGGAGGACACCCAGGGAATTAATATTCATGAACTGGGTTTTACATGAGTGGAGTGGGTTTGGGAATTCCGGAAGTAGAATATTTTTTCTCCAGATTCTCCTGGGGAGCGTCAGGGATGATGGAGAGCCATGGTATCAGTTTCTTGACTCCACTCTAGTGACCAGTTTGGAGGCTTAGGAAAAAAAGGAGGGCTGTAAATAAAAGTAAAATGTGTTTTTACATGAGGAACTGGATAACACAAGTATCAGTGCTTCAGTACACAGGTGACAATGTGTGGCCTGAGTTTGGGTTAGCAACATTCTCACCATCCCTGTACAAAATAAAATCTGGCTCTGGCACAATGAGAAGTGAAGTCAGCCTGTTTGGCTGCTTAAGGGTGAACAGCTTTTGGAAAACAAGGGACAACACCAGAGGGAAGGGACACTGTTCTATAAAGAGCACTGGTGGGAGACACACTGCTGAAGGGAGTCCTCCAAATTCCTTTGAGGCAATGAGCACTCACAAGGATGCTGGAGCAGAGTAATGGGAAACGACTGGTCAGGAATTTATATTGGACACCTGAGGCACTCCCAGAAATAATTTGGGAGATTTTGAGATGGAGCATCTTAAGTCCTACAGCTATGTAGGTGGGAGTCTATAACCAGAGAAATTGAATATTACTACTAATATGATTTCATTTTTACCAATATTCTGTTGAGGTTAGAGAACATTCAGGGTACATTTTCACTTATAATAATAAATTAAATTATTCTCTATATGTGTCTGTCTCTTCCACTAAACTGCAATCTGACTGATGGTCAATAGAATGACATATTGGTGTTTCTGTCTTTGTAATAACACAGCACCTGGCACATATTAAGAACATAATGAATAAATGTTAGCTCAATGAATGTATAAATGAATGAATTATAGAAACGGTATGTAGTTGTTATTCAAATTACCGTATTTAAGTTGGGTAAAATGTGTTGTCTATTATTTACTGTGTTTAAAAATAGACTGAGATAAAATTTAGTAATGAAGAGCCACATTATAAACAGTACAGAAACCATTTTTAGATAACATTTAATAGCTTTGCAAGTGTGTTTTAATGAACTTTAAGGTATAGCTTCCCCTATAATTGCTAACAACTCTGTTGTTGTAGGTTGAAGATCACGCATGCTTATCAAAGGTCCTATTGACTTATACTTGTTCTGTTTATTGATTATTTAATTAGTTTTCCAAGATAGCTAATCAGGGCGAGATGTAGGTATTTAGGAGTCTTTCATTAAACCATGCTAAGAAATTTAAAACAGAAATGTGTGACCTGAAACTAAAGCTTAGTAATTGCAAAACTCCTGAGGACCACGGGTATAATGTAATACTCAATCATAAGTAAAATAGTTACGTATTTCTATTTTCTTCTTCAGAATAATAATATTTTCTTTTTGGTCCACTGGATGGGAAAAGATATCACATGTACACTTCTGTGGTTATATGGATATTACAATTTCCATCTGAATCAAAGGTTAGCAGAAGTAAATGCACATTTCTATGGCCTATATATGAAACACATTTCTGTTCTGATACTTTCTCTTTTTTTTAGAAATATATGATAAAATATAAAATTCATCATATCTTTTTCATGTTTTAAAGTTGTATTTTTAAATCTGTATCAATTTTGTATTTCTGGTCACCTGTTAACTAATATAATGTGATATTAGTGAAATCTTTTACCTAGCAATTGTTTAACTTCATTTACTTCTTTTGAAAATGAGTTCTCTTTTTCTAATCAGTTCAAAACCACTAGCACTTTAAAATCATATTCTTCAATGTTCTATGTGAAATGAATTCCTACAAATATTTACACTATCTTTTAAAAAGGAGTGACTTCTAATTTTCTACTTTTCTCACAATCACACAAGTTTTTAAAGAAAAGTTATAGGATTATTTTGCTTCTTCAACACAATTGTACATTTTGTTAGATGTTTTGGTGCCTTATTTTTTGTAATATTAAAGTTTATCACAGTGAATCAGAATAGATGGGATCGTGCAACAGTGAAAGCAGAATGTTAATGGTGTGTGATTAGCTTGAGGTCTGAACTATGTACCTTGAGATAAGAACATTGATTCTAGAGAATTCTAGATGCTGACTTGACTTATGGTAAACTCATTAAACAGTTTCTATTCTTGGAATTTTTGTGTACTAGTGATGAAGGCTTTTATTGTCAAGTTACTTTTTTTTTTAATTAAAACTATTTTTCATATGACTTTTGGGGAACAAATGATACAGAGCTGATTTGTGAAAAGTGTTTGAACCTAACAGAATGAGAAATTGAGGTGATAAAACTAGAAGATAGCTTTAGTTTTTCTGTTTTAAGCTTAAAACCTAAGAGATATATGAACTATTGAGTAAAAAAACTCACTCATTTATTCATTCTTTCATCCAAGCATATAACTAACATTTATTAACCATATAATATTTGCTCATGTGAAAATTGAATCAAGAGAGCTTTTTGTTTCAGGGTAAATTGTTTCCATTTAAAAGTTCTTCATATGGAGTAATAAAAGACTTGGGTATAACTCTAGCTGTCACTGATCTTTCCTTTAATAATGCATCTAGTCATTCAGCTGATGTTTATTCAGCAACATATGCTCATTCACATAAAATAAAAAACAATATGTTCAGGAAGTAGGGGATATTAAAAGCACATAGTTATTTAGAAAATATGAGTAAGCTTTAATTTAGTGGAATATATATGGGGCAATTAGAAAAAAGTCTGTATAGTTTTAATTGTGTGAAATGTGAGGAAAGGGAACAGAAATTTCATGACAAAGAAGCGAATGAAAAGAATGTACATGTTTTTCAACTTCCTTGAATTGTATTTGTTTATTATCTGTTATTTATAGATAATTTAGGAGTATAAATTGGATTCATAATATGTCATTTGTCATATTAGCTTATTAAAAAGCTTATATTCCACCTTCTAGTCCCATTCTTACTCTTCCTCCATTTATGGTAAGGAAACCACACTGGTTGGTAATTGAGTGTAATAGGGATCATTCATCCCAGGAGGTGACATAGCCTCCATTACTGAATAGTTCAACACCAGTAGGAAGATTTGGATTGGAAAACCGAAGGTAAAGTAGAATATTAATGTGAAATGAAGGAAGGTATTCTACAATCTGTAGGGGAAGAAAACAAGAGAAGAACATGTAGCTCCAGTGTCTTAAGGCAAAGAGATTTTCGGAAATTAGTAACCTTTATCAGTGGCAAAAATTATTCCAACAGCATTCAAAATAAAACTTAGATGTCTATGACTATGCCCAAATAAGATTTCTTAAGCAAATATTTTGACTGTGATGAGTTTTTAGGACATTTTATAAATGATAAATAAACAGAAAAATATTGTTTCCAAAGCTAGATTTTGGGTGGGTCTGCAAGGTAAGTTGATGCTGGAACCCTGTCTACAAGGCTAAGTGTTTTCAGACTATCATCCTAACAAGCTTTGGTCAAGCTTCAGTGTTGCAGTGGGTTCAGTGGTGCTCCTCCTTGATCTCTTATCAGGGCCAATGTGCCTATCATGAGTTGCCTCAAGTACCAATGGTACCTCTCTTCAACTTTAGGAAACTGCCTGGTCCAAGGTTAAACCTCCTCTCAGGGGACAGCCTAAGGTCACTGACCAGCTGATTCAGGACTGGGCCCCCTTGCCTCAGTTCAGCTGAGGGAGCTACCATAGCTTGAAAGTGAAGAACATTGGAAGTGGACAGAGGATTTGAGGATTAACGGTCTTGGACCAAGATGAAGCACAAAGCCTTCCCGTAACTCTAGGAGACTTGTTCTACAAAAGCAGAATCCTTATCCTCATGGGAGTAAATCGAATTACCAGAGGTCTGTATTCTGGTGTTTCAGATCAGGATCAAGAAAACTGGGGAGAGACACCAGCAGTTACCCTGAGGGAACTTTTCCCAGTCTTAGCGTGTACATCATAGGGCATGGAAAGAGTTAGACAATTTGAAAGCCTTCGAGGTCCTTCTATCTTGAGTGGATGGGGGAAGAGTGACAAGTTCTGTTATAGTATCTACGTGAGTATAGCCAACTTACCTAACTCCTGAAGCAGCCAACTGAAGCTTGAGGCCACCGGTGAATGGGGGACTCATGTTGGCAGCTGTCGTGGTGATTTGCATTCATTACAGAGGGAGGAACAGTAACCTTTCTGTTAATTAGGAAGAACATAGAGACCGCTTTTCTGGAATTTTTCTGTGCATTTGTAGAGTAGACGTGCCTTTCTTCCTTCCCTTTTGATTCAGCCGATTATGGGTATACTTCACCCTGGCCTATAATGTGATAAATCAGTCTCTAAATCCACCTGGACATGGGTCTTTGCCTTAAAACCTAGGAAAATACAAACAATGGGTCTTTGATTAGAAAAGTAAAAAGAAAGTAGAAAGTATATCATCTTTCCTTCTAAATTCCAGTTTATATGTTTTCACAGATAAATTTTTAAAAATGCATAGCCATATATATTTTTAAAGTAAATTTTTTCATTGATTAAAGTAACACAAATTAAAAATGACATTCAGAACAACCATTTCCTCTTTCTCCTTCTGAAAATTACTCAAGGCCAGAAAGAGAATAGAAAACAAACTCCTAATTATATTTGTGGAGACAGTAAATTAGAAGGGCTGCCAAACCCGTGGAGAGGGAGAAGAGAATAAAGAAGAAAGAGGAGTGCAGATGCCCACAGTGCACATCTCAGAAAGCTAGTCAAGATCACTTTTCAAAGGTGCAGGGCACATTCTGAGACACAAGACCAGGTTCTCTATTTGAAGTAGTTAGAATGGGGTGCATTGGCTTGAGTCAGGAACTTCCCAGAATATAGTTGGTTTCCCACAAACAGAGGGTGGTGATAAGTGAAGAATATTCACCTAAGCTGTACTTTTAGGAAGACATCTGTTTCCATAGCAGGGGAAATAAGGAAGTCCTTGACTTGTGAAAAGAAATAATAGTTGCATACTTCCACTAGCTGTTAATAAATAAAGGCTTATTGAACCTCAACCCAAAACTCTATTTAAGAAAAAGAAAATCCCACCCATCTTTTTTTTTTTTTAATATATACATATTTTTTAAAAATTATTTATTTATTTTTGGCTGTGTTGGGTCTTTGTTTCTGTGCGAGGGCTTTCTCTAGTTGCGACAAGTGGGGGCCACTCTTCATCATGGTGTGCGGGCCTCTCACTATCGCGGCCTCTCTTGTTGCGGAGCACAGGCTCCAGACGTGCAGGCTCAGTAGTTGTGGCTCACGGGCCCAGTTGCTCCGCGGCATGTGGGATCTTCCCAGACCAGGGCTCGAACCCGTGTCCCCTGCATTGGCAGGCAGAATCTCAACCACTGTGCCACCAGGGAAGCCCCCCACTCATCTTAAGAAATAGCTATAATCCTTCCTAAACACAAATCATATGTAAATAGATCAACAAGGAAAAATTCAGAGACTTAAAGGATGAGTAATGAAAAAGGAACCAATAAAATGTCTCTACAAAGATTCTGTAAAAAAAAAAAAGAAAAAAGGAAATGAACATAAAAGGCAGAAAACAAAAAATACTTACAAAAATCTGTAGCCACATAGCAGAGAAAAATTTTAACCATTTTGCTCCAAATTTAAAAATCTTATGCATCTATGACCAAGTACCAAACATAGAGAAATAAGAGCTCATGGAATACATGGAAAGACAAGAAACTTATTATTATATGTTAAGTCTTTGAAAAATCTAAAACAGTCTTCCCTCTGTCCCAGGTTTTTTCATGCCTTTGATTTGGTGCATCCTGGCACTTTCTAGGTCTCTTTCTAAAGTGGTCAACAGAGGGTTTCAGACAATGGTCAAATGGTCCTTAAATGGTTTGTTGACTGCAGGTGTCCAATCATGCCACCTAGAATGAGGAATAAAGCAGTGTACTTTTCAGATAGTTTGTACATGCCAGTGAAGCTGTAACAACCCCTACCCAAAAGCAACTGCAAGAGGCTGAAGAGTGTATTACTTCATGGATTTTAATAATCCATCCCAATTTCAGAGATGTGAAAATGTGAAAAAATGTGCATATTAAAATTGATGGAATATATTAAAATGAACTGTCAGAAACAAGGCACATATTTGTGATATAAATAAATAAATATGGGTTAAGTATAACTATTAAAGCAAAAAGAATGTTATATTTGATCACGAACCAAAGCTCAATTTTGTCCTTTAAACAACAGATACTTCTATAATAAGGTGATTCTTAATGATCGCTAATATAAGCATGATAATAAAAACATGGGCAATGATAAACAAAAAAATGCCAATAAATAGCTATCAAAGATTGTGACTGTTAATTTGCAGAATGTTGAATTAAGGCCAATTGCTAATTTATACACAATTATAATGTTAAAGTATACATAATACAATGAAAGTATAGCAATTACAATTATTTTGTATACAAACAATATAGCTTAAACCTATAAAAGCAATCCATAAAAGCAAAAACATCCATAAAAGGAAAAACCATATGAGATAGAATTAAATAGAACAGAATCACATTATCAGCAAACATTAATTTAACTATCTCAGTCAGTGATAAATTAAACAAAAATAAGGGAGATTTAAATAATGTAATTAGGTACATTAAATTAATCTTTCTATACTACTATAACCTAAAAAGATCAAATATACATTCTTAGCATCAATGGAAAATTAATAGAAATTGATAACATCTTAGGTTGTAAAGACAGTTTCAATCAATTAGTCAAAGTAGAAGTAGTGCAGAAAGCATTCTGTAATAAAACACATCCCATGCAGAGTGAAGTAAGTCAGAAAGAGAAAAACAAATGTCATATATTAATGCATATATGTGGAATCTGAAAAAATTGGTATAGACGATCTTATTTACAAAGGAGAAATAGAGACACAGACGTAGAGAACAAACGTATAGATACCAAGGGGGAGGCGGGGGTGGGATGAACTGGGAGATTGGGATTGACATATATAAACTATTGACACTATGTATAAAATAGATAACTGGGGACTGCACTGGTGGCGCAGTGGTTGAAAATCTGCTTGCCAATGGAGGGGACACGGGTTCGAGCCCTGGTCTGGGAGGATCCCACATGCCGCGGAGCAGCTAGGTCCGTGAGCCACAACTGCTGAGCCTGTGCGTCTGGAGCTTGTGCTCCACAACAAGAGAGGCCGCGATAGTGAGAGGCCCGCGCACCGCGATGAAGAGTGGCCCCCACTTGCCGCAACTGGAGAAAGCCCTCACACAGAAACGAAGACCCAACACAGCCAAAAATAAATGAATAAATAAATAAATTAAAAAAAATAGATAACTAATGAGAAGCTACTGTAGAGCACAGGGAACTCTACTCAGTGCTCTATGGTGACCTAAATGGGAAGGAAATCCAAAAAAGAGGGGACATATGTATATGTATAGCTGATTCACTTTGCTGTACAATAGAAACTAACACAACATTGTAAAGCAACTATACTCCAATAAAAATTAAAAAAAGAAAACAAGAAATTAATAACATTAAAAAGTTAAAGAGTCTGACCACTGTGGTATTAAAAATAAGAAAAAATAGTTGATAAAAACTTTCTATTTGAAAAAGTAATCCTAAAATAAAACATTGTAGAAATTCTAGAAAATTTATAAAATAGAAATGGTTAATATCTGAGTAGTTGGAATGGAGGCGGGAAGCTCAGAGATATATTCACACACCTAAACATTTATATTAGGAAAAAACAAAAAAGAAATTAAATATCTTAAGCATCTAAGTTATGAAAACAATGGACTTAAGAAAAGTAGGAAACATTAATAGAGGTAAAATGGGAAAATAATGGATTGAAAAAATAAAAAGAACAATAAAACTTCTTAAAAAGAGAAATCTCAGAGCTACTTTTTGAAAGAGAAAAAATTGGCTAACCTAATTAAGAAAAATGGAAGAATGCACTATGACAAAAAATAAATAAATAACAAGAGGGAAATAATCTTACACAAAGATGAAAATGTTAATACATACAAATATTATTACATAGTATATATATTTATTTGTTTAAATATGTATATAATAATGTTTTCCAGGTAGACAGTCATTATCTTTGCAAATAATGATCAGTTAATGAAAAATACATCAAGAAAATACACAGAAAAGCTGTTATAAACAATAAAATAATTTAGCATGGAAAATAAATCACTTTTTCTATTCATAAACAACACAGTTTAAACATAGAATGATTTTTTAAAAACTCCTTTTAACTCTACTAGCAAAGCAAAAATACTACAAATAACCTTGTAGAAATGTACAAGACTTATATGAAGATTATTCTATGTGCTTGGAAGATTGAATCTACAAAAGAGGACTGATCATCTAAAAATCTCTGAAATTCCCAAAATTCCAGTAAAATATCTTGGGGATTTTGTTTTAGTAACTGATGGCATTATATCTAAGTAATAAAATCAGAATAAATAGTTAAAAGAAAAAAATCAGAAAATGAAGAGTAATGACAGGAAACTAGCCTTACTAGATACTGAGATTTATTATAAAGCTGCGATCATTTGACAGATGTGATTCTGTATATAAACTTAGGGAGACTGCTAGAACAATAGAGCAGAAACAAAATAAAAACAGAAATAGAGAACATACATACAGGAATTTAATATAAAATAAAAGTGACATTCAAATTGGGTGGATTATATAATAAATGATGTTGGACAATCTTGTATCTACCTGGAAAAAAGTAAATTTGGGACCATATGTACTACCTTAAACCCACAACATTCCAAATTGAGCAAAAAATACATGTATAATTAAAAGAAAAAAAACAGGAAAATATTGGAAGAAAAATAATTACGAATACATATACATGTGTATATAAGTGTGTGTATACATAACGTATGTGTACAAGACTTTTGTAAATATGATAAAAAACTCAAACCTAATTAAAAAATAATACATAAGCACTTTAAAAAAAAATTCTGCAGACACATTACCATAAGCAAAATACAATGACAAAAGTGACAGACTGTGATATATATTTTCCTAAGATACATATAAAGAGCTAATATTAGTTTGTAAGAAAAAGTTGAAAAATTCAATAGAAAAATAAGCTAAAGATATGAGCTAACAGTTCACAAAAATAGATAGCTCTTAAACATATGGAATTCCTTCAAAATCACTCTCTGGTGTGTGGCTTTAGAGAGGCAGTTGCTCTCATGCATAGATGGAAAGCAGATTGGCAGTTGCTATTGAAATTACCATGCATATCTAAGAATTTCCCTGTAGGTACATTCCCATGTGTATAAGAGGATATAGACTAAAATTTATTTACTTAATATTATTTGTGATAACAAAACACTGGAAACAAAATTAATGTCCTTCAGTAAGAAAATAAATTACATTTTATACACACAATCCATCTAAGAATTTTTCTATACCTATATTTCCATATGTATAAGAAAATAGTGATTAAATGATTTATAGTCTACACTATAGAATAACAGCCACCTTTAAAAAGTATTGAGGAAGCCTTTATGAACTGATGTGTGATCATCTCCCAGTCATATTAAATGATATGCCAACAGTGTGCTTACTAATTTTATAACATCTTTATAAAACTATTTGTATAAAAGAGAGACAAAGAATATTTATATGTATTTGTTGAATATGCAAAAATATATACCTAAATTCATATATAAGACACTGATACAATTTGCAACTTGTGGGAGGAGGACTTGCAGGCCTGAGGGAGAATTGCACGTTAGGAGACTTTCAATGACTGCCCTTTTTGCACCTCCTGAGTTTTGAACCATATAATTTTGCCTTACCTTAGGCAAAATAATGAAGATTATTAATTTCAGAGGAATCTACACATTGATCAACGTTGGTTAAATTAGCTGCCCAATTTCTTGTTAATCTAAGCCTAGTTAAATAGACTTTGCATACAATGAGGATTCTTGTAGCCTTTTTATGGAATATAACCTGAATCTAAGATAGTCACTAGCTGCATAGTTTATAGGCAATTCTGAATATTTAATCTGAATGAGAAATTGCTAAATTCTGCTATTTCACTGCCTGGCCAACTTTTTTTTTTTTTTTTTTTTTTTCTGAATCAGGTACACCAGTATTAAAATTTTATATAATATTTCCTTGTATTTTTAAATTTAATGAAAATTATAGGTTGCTTTGAGAGTAGTTCATTAAAAATTGGAGTAAGATTTAGCTTTTAGCATAACTGATCATGTTTAGTAAAATTACTTGACTAGAAAGCAAAGAATCTAATACTTTGTAAAAATTATTATTTTCAATTTAGGGAATTGCACATGCATGTGATTACTGTTGTATGTAAAATCTGTGTCTTCCACTTGGCTAACTTTTAAGACCCAGATAATCAGACATTTAGAAAGTTCTTTAAATTCACGTTTCTATCAAAATTTTACCAAAGTCAATCTTTACTTTGATTTCCTAGGAATTACTAGAACTTCTCTTGTTAATCAATTTACTCTTCATCTCTGTCCTAAGTCTGTCTAAATGCCTGGTTTGCAATTTACATTTGCAATTTACAGAAATTCTGGCTAAGAAAGATATGGAAAATTACTGGTGGTGTTCCATTCTATGACCATATTTCATGGACTCTAAATCATTCATTATTCTTTTCTCAGAAAGTATTTGTGTAATATCATGCTCAAAATTGAGAAAGATGAGAAAGATAAATTAACTTCCATAAGTTTTTTCAAGTTATTATTAATACTTGTGTTAACATGTTTTATTAGTTGATATAGAAAATTAGGTAGAAAATTAGGAAAGGTGGTTTTTATCCATTACATGTGCATTCTGGTAAGTATGGTTTGAGTAAAAGCTAAATCTTAAGTTATTTATTATTTTGTCTAATATCCTTTCTACCGTTTGCTTAAAAATTGTTAAATTTAATTGTAGTTGTTTCCCTGGTGGATCTCTTTATTTTTTATATCACCATAAAATATGTTACATTGTTCAAATGTTTATTCTCATTCTGTACCCATTAATTCAATGACTTAAACTCAGCATCTCTCAAGAATTTGAAACTTAAGAGACTACCTACCCTTCTTTACATGTGGAATTTTTATCAGTCTCTATTCTGACCACATTAAAAATAAGCCCATTTGTTGTTTGCAGATTTTCTGATGATGCCCATTCTAACTGGTGTGAGGTGATACCTCATTTTAGTTTTGATTTTCATTTCTCTAATAATTAGTGATGTTGAGCAGCTTTTCATGTGCTTCTTGGCCATCTGTATGTCTTCTTTGGAGAAATGTCTATTTAGGTCTTCTGCCCATTTTTGGACTGGGTTGTTTGTTTTTTTAATATTAAGCTACATGAGCTGTATATATATTTTGGAGATTAATCCTTTGTCTGTTGATTCGTTTGCAAATATTTTCTCCCATTCTGAGGGTTGTCTTTTCGTCTTGTTTATGGTTTCCTTTGCTGTGCAAAAGCTTTGAAGTTTCATTAGGTCCCATTTGTTTATTGTTGTTTTTATTTCTGTTACTCTAGGAGGTGGATCAAAAAAGATCTTGTTGTGATTTATGT
This sequence comes from Balaenoptera physalus, assembly GCF_965194825.1. Lineage (NCBI taxonomy): Eukaryota > Metazoa > Chordata > Mammalia > Artiodactyla > Balaenopteridae > Balaenoptera > Balaenoptera physalus. The sequence goes on from NC_138895.1 coordinate 27,958,859, forward strand.
CAAAGAGTGTTCTTCCTATGTTTTCCTCTAAGAGTTTCATAGTGTCCGGTCTTACATTTAAGTCTCTAATACATTTTGAGTTTATTTTTTATATGGTGTTAGGGAGTGTTCTAATTTCATTCTTTTACGTGTAGCTGTCGAGTTTTCCCAGCACCACTTATTGAAGAGGCTGTCTTTTCTCCGTTGTATATCCTTGCCTCCTTTGTCATAGATTAGTTGACCATAGGTACGTGGGTTTATCTCTGGGCTTTCTATCTTGTTCCATTGATCTATGTTTCTGTTTTTGTGCCAGTACCATATTGTCATGATTACTGTAGCTTTATAGTATAGTCTGAAGTCAGGGAGTCTGATTCCTCTAGCTCCATTTTTTTCCCTCAAGACTGCTTTGGCTATTCGGGGTCTTTTGTGTCTCCATACAAATTTTAAGATTTTTTGTTCTAGTTATGTAAAAAATACCATTGGTAATTTGATAGGGATTACATTGAATCTGTAGATTGCTTTGGGTAGTATAGTCATTTTCACAATATTGATTCTTCCAATCTGAGAACATGGTATATCTCTCCATCTGTTGGCATCATCTTTAGTTTCTTTCATCAGTATCTTATAGTTTTCTGCATACAGTTCTTTTGTCTCCCTAGGTAGGTTTATTCCTAGGTATTTTATCTTTTTCTTGCAATGGTAAATGGGAGTGTTTCCTTAATTTCTCTTTCAGATTTTTCATCATTAGTGTATAGGAATGCAAGAGATTTCTGTGCATTAATTTTGTATCCTGCAACTTTACCAAATTCATTGATTAGCTCTAGTAGTTTTATGGTGGCATCTTGAGGATTCTCTATGTATAGTATCATGTCATCTGCAAACAGTGACAATTTTACTTCTCCTTTCCCCTTTGTATTCTTTTTATTTCTTTTTCTTCCCTGATTGCTGTGGCTAGGACTTCCAAAACTATATTGAATAATAGTTGCAAGAGTGGACATCATTGTCTTGTTCCTGATCTTAGAGGAAATGCTTTCAGTTTTTCACCATTGAGAATGATGTTTGCTGTGGGTTTGTCATATATGGGAATGTAACTTGATACAGCCACTATGGAGAACAGTATGGAGGTCCCTCAAAAAACTAAAAATAGAATTACCATATGACCCAGCAACCCCACTACTGGGCATATACCCAGAGAAAACCATAATTCAAAAAGACACATGCACCCCAATGTTCATTGCAGCACTATTTACAATAGCCAGGTCATGGAAGCAACCTAAATGCCCATCGACAGATGAATGGATAAAGAAGATGTGGTACATATATACAATAGAATATTACTCAGCCATAAAAAGGAATGAAACTGGGTCATTTGTTGAGACGTGGATGGATCTAGAGACTGTCATACAGAGTGAAGTAAGTCAGAAAGAGAAAAACAAATATCGTATATTAATGCATATATGTGGAACTAGAAAAATGGTACAGATGAACCAGTTTGCAGAGCAGAAATTGAGACACAGATGTAGAGAACAAACGTATGGACACCAACGGGGGAAAGCGGCAGGGGGTGGGGGAGGTGGTGTGATGATTTGGGCAATTGGGATTGACATGTATACACTGATGTGTATAAAATTGTTGACTAATAAGAACCTGCTGTATAAAAAAATAAATAAAATAAAATTCAAAAATTAAAAAAAAAGAATGTGACACAGACACTAAGTAAGCAAATGCTGTTTGATAAATAGCACCAATAGACTAGCTCCATGCAGGGTTGCCACAAACCTTCAATTTGTAAAAATAAATACAGTATCTGTGAAGTGCAATAAAGTGAAACAATAAAAAAAAAATAGGGGGTTCCCTATTTCAGCAGAGGAAATAACATACTAAACCCTTTATGAAACACAACATAATTTGAAATTACTAGAGAGCTTCATTTTGTGTGTGTGTGTGTGATCATTTGCTGAGCACGATTTTAGTTACGGATCTGATTAATTTTGAATAGCACATGTTAAGTAAAATTTAATAACACTTCATTTAACTAGGTTACGTATTCTCAAAAGCACTCCAAAACTCAATTTTACGATTCATAGAAGCAAAAATACCCACTTCTTATGCAACATAATGATTCTAAGTTAAATGGAATATAATGAGAAGAGCAGGGATGAAGTACATGTAAATCAGTACCAAATATTATTTTGTGATACTTTAGCTACATGTAATCCTTGGCTCCTAAATTAACTCACCTTTCATAACGTAAGATATAGTTATGGGATTGAAAACACTGTGTTTGATGCTTGGGGCAAAGCAAAGATGAATAAAACAGCGTCTGACCTCAAGGATATTAAATCTAGTAGAGGATTAAACAAAAGGAATTTTATGATTGCACATTAGAATTTCTGAAGTAGATGCTTAGAGGCTCTGTAATTCAGCAGCTGAGCATGGGTTTTTAGAGTCTTGCTGCCCTGTTATTCTGAGCTTGTAGTCTCTTTCCTCATCATGTCAAGATGGCTGCACTGATTCTGGGTTATGTGGCAAGGTCAAGTGGAAGAGGGGAGGAGGAAATAGATGTGTTTCTTTAGCAATGAGAAAGTATGTTCAGAAACTCTCAAGCAGATTTCCCATCACATCACATTGGACAGAATTGTGCCACACCCAGTTTCTAAACTAATAACCACCAAAGGGAATGGGTTTGCCCTGACTGGCTTACTGAAGCACACGGCCTTGTAAAGAAGGGTTTCAACTGAACACAGTCAGGCCTCTGGTAGCAAGGAGGAAAGGGAAAAGGGATAGATTTTATTTAGGTAACTGTTAATACCTGCTGTATTATTAAATTTTTTGAGGAGCAAATTGTCATGATCAAAGCTGTGCTTTTTATCTTGGCAAGTGAAATGTAATTTGGCACAGTTGGAAAAGCACATCCTAGGTTTCATGGAAACTGGCTATTTTATGCTTCTCTTTTTCTTCTTTCCTTCCTTCTCTTTCTTTCCTCTTCTTTATAATTTTAATTAATTATTTCACTTACTAAATATTTACATCTATCACCCTTACTTTTTTTCCTGTTAAATATCATTTCCTTTCATCTTCACCTTAGTCTTACAATTATTTCTTTTACAGGCGACTAAAATAGCCATAAAACCTATCTTAATCCATTGTTGACCCCCTACAATTAGATTGGCTACATCATTTGTGAGGCCTAGTGCAAAATGAAGATGCAAGGCTTTATTTTCAAAATGCATTAAAACGTTAATATGGCAACAGCAGAACATTAAACTAAGCATGTGACCCTGTGGCATCTGCACAGGCTACATTCCTGTGAACCTGGGCCCTGTTTTACAGTTTGTCCTCCATCCTATCCCCAAAGAGATCTTTTCTATTGTTCTCAGGATGAGGACCTACATCCTTAATATGAGCTAAATGTTACCATCCTAATTCTCCATCTGCATCTACAACACACTAGTCCCTGCACTTAACTCTCTGGTCTCCAGCCATAGTAGTTTTCTTTCACTGCCCCTCTTATACCAAGCCACTGGACACTTGTATATGTTGTATTTTCTGCCTGACCCTCCTGTCCTGTTTATCTTTCAAATCATATCATTCATCACATCCTCTTAAAACCTCCACTGACTTTGTAATTGTGGCAAACTTTTATCATGTGGCACTGCTTTTTTGTAGCAATTGTAACATTTATAGATGTTACATTTATAAATAAATTTATTCTTGTTTTGCATACTTTTTTTAAAAAACTGTCTTCCTGGCCATTTGGTCAGGAAGATCAAATGTCTTTACTTGTTGTTTAAAATCTTACTGCCTAGCACAGTGTCAGGCATACAGAAAGTAGTGTCTCAATAAATACGCAACAATTCAATGGCAGAATGGGGGTGATGAGGATAGAGTGGAGAATAGGACAGATATGGTTTCTGTTACAATAACGGTTATAATATAGACAAACTGGTAGTGAGATTCTATGAAGCTAATGCATTCGTTTCATTATATTTAAAATATTAATATTAAAATATTAAATATTTAAAAATAATATTAAATATTGATATTTTAATATTTTAAATCAAATCAATGAAAGATGATTTATCTTTTTCCTCCTTATATAATTCTTACAGGTTTTATTTGTGCAGAATATGGGTTGGTTTTGATATGGGTAAGACTGGTTTGCTTAGGAATGACCATTAAGTGAATTGAAGTGTTTAACACACTCTTTGCATTGATTCTCAACCAAGAGCATTTTCTTAAGTGAATTTGAGATATACACTTGCTTCCCTATGTGGCTGAATTTCAGCCAATTATACAACTGCATCAGGAGCTGGAACACAGTGTTCAAGTGGACATCTTGAAGAAGGTTTGTCTCCCTTCTGTTGTACATTCATAGAATCAATAGATTTGTTTTACTTACATTTAAAATAGAGAAGTTGTTGTATTTATTCATGATGCTAAGACTGTTTTAAGTCAGCTGGACATAATTTCTCAATATTTCTTCACAGTACTCTGTCTTCATGGTGAATATAGATGGTAAAGTTTTTCTAGGAAAGGTTTGACCTCTCCAAGGGGTCAGATTTTGCCCTTGGTCTGACCAAAATTCCTTCTCATTGTCTGTGATAGCAAGACAGAGGGAGGGCTTCCTTAAGTTCTTCTTAAGGTTGCTGCAGACACCAAGTGACATGCTCAGAGTGCTTTGCTGGTTGTCTTTTTAACTCCCTACTCCTTTAATCACAGCTAGGAGACAGGTCTCTTAGGAAGTTTTGATATTTTCCAAAGGTAAGTAAAACTTTTATTACTAACAGTTTCTGAGTCATTTGTGCATAGAAAAAACTTAGGAAAGATGAAGCAATATTTGAGGTGAAGAAGCACATTTTTTTCATCCTTTCACCACATAAATATATTAGAATGTGTTCCTGTTAAACTTCCAAAGGAAATGTATCTTTTGAATGGTGTTAGTCATAAAAGAATTGTTTTTCAAAAGGTACACATTCTCTAAGGAATTTTGTGAAAGTGGAATTCAAACATGTAACCAGTTTTATTCTGTTTCTTGTTCTCCAAATTATTTTAAAATATATATGTAAGATTCCTGCAATATACTTAAAATACATGAATGATGTCAGTTGTACATAAATCCTTAAGTAAAATGTTTTCATTTAAAAATGTAAGCTGGGTAAACACTTTCTCCATATTCAAATTCCAACATTTATAGTTGAAATTCTGAATTTCTGTAGTAGAATTGATTTTATAGGAAAGAAAACACATCTGTCAAAGTCAGAAAAATGATATCAGATTCAGATTCACTATATTTGCTTAGGTTTTTCATGAAGGGCATAATACCAACAAATAATGTGTGTTATCTAATCTAGAGTGATATGAACTATAGGTAGGTACATGGTGGGCATTCTAAGCTTGAAATTTTCCCTATCTATTCAGGTTGCCAATCCCCTTTCCACTCCTCTCTCTCTCTCTCTATGTATGTATGTGTACCATATATACCTACACATGAATATATATATATGGTCTATATGTATATGTATATATATGTGTGATGTGTGTGTATATATGTATATATACACACATACATGTATATATATACACACATACACACAGGCAAAACAAACAAACAAACCTGTGTCCCACTCCCAGTTTATTTCACTGTAATAAAGTTGCATTCCACATGTAATTACAGTTGACCCTTGAACAATGTGGGGCTTAGGGGCATCAACCTTGCCTCCTGCAGTAGAAAATCCTCCTATAATTTTATAGTCATCCCTCTGAATTGGCTGGATTCAACCAACTGTGGATTGTGTTGTACTGTAATACATATTTATTGAAAACAATTCAGGTATAAGTGGACCCATGCAGTTCAAACAGTTGTTGTTCAAGGGTCACCTTTATATATGTATATGTCCTGTGTGTTGGCTGCATAACACAATTAAATACAAATACAAAACATACAGAACTTAATTTATGTTTGCAGTTGGCTTTAAAGTTAAAGTGAAATGGAGTCGTTTATTCATTCATTCAGCAAATGGTTACTTAATACCTGCTATGTACGGGAACACAATAACCTTGTTTCTATGTGTAGGTATAAAGGCTTCTTTTCTCCCAGTGCCTTTCTGTGTACTCCATTTTTTTTGTTTGTTCGTTTGACTCAAATGAACTAGAGCAGAAAATTAAAATATGATTCTAGATCCTTCATGGTTCCAGCTAAGATTGTTAGGAAGTTTTTATCTCTTTTGGCAATGCCTCTGTTTATTGTCTAACTTTTGAGTTTCTAGGAGTAAAAGAATTCCATGCCTTGGAATTTTCCATGAAAGTAATTCTTACTTAGACTTTGTGACTTATCATGGCACCATTCTTCAACTTGTTTTCATTTTTTAAGATGTCTCAAAATATCTAAATTTCCTAATGAAATGTCATTGGTTAAGGAAGATTATCGTTTGTATGGTGGTAAAAAGCTTTTTCTTGGTCTAATACTAGAAAGAAGAGGGAAAGAAAGTCGATTGTCGGGAAAGTAAAGAGGAAAGGAAGAGGTTTAAAAGCAGGACTTGTGATTTTAGCTTCAACATGTAATGATCTTGGAAGTCATCAATCCTGTCCTTACAACAAGAAAAAGTTGAACAAACTGAAGATCAATGGCTTTTCTTGGAAGCATCAGATAAATGAGGACTCGTGGCAAACTGCCATGCTGAAATTTGGAGAGAGGCTAATCCAGAGGCACATCCAAGATCTGGAGCAGAAGCCCTGGAGTAGTACACTGGTCAAGGAATCTTTAAATGATAATTTTCATGAATTGCTAGAGGCTATGGACTAGTATGATTGTGAAAAATTCCGAGTAGTACAGTCTTAGGGAATACACCCATACTTTCATGGGTTTTACCTCCTGAGGAACTAAGATCCTCTCTTGGTTCTGGAAAAGAGAAAAGAAGAGTAATCATTGTGAAATATGTTCAGGGTGTTCTCCATCACAAAGACCTGCTCTTCAGGGAAAAAGATCTTAAGGGGGTAGGGGGGATTTCTGCCACTACAGTACCTCTTGTCTTCCTTTGTCACCTGGCGGTTGGGGGGAAGCTAAGAAACCCTTATTTGTGTAGGTCACAATCTTGGAACATGGGGCCACTAAAAGACCGAGACTTAGTCATAAGATCATGGAACTCTCCCTCTTCTCTGTACACTACCACCATGCTAACAGGGCTACAGTATAGGTATAGAGAGATTATAGCTGAAAGGGTTTCAAGATACAGACTTAGATCTAAAGGGATGGAGAAAAATATATCACGCTCAAAAGAAAGCTGACATACCTATTTTAATTTCAGAGAAAGCAGATATCAGAACAAGGAAAATCATCAGGGGAAAAGAGAGTACAAAGAATTTCAGTAGCTTGTCAGTGACAGTCAAGATTCAAAACCAGAGACCTTACCTTAACCAAGACTTGATTTTGTTTATTCTATTAATATGGGGTTAAGGCTACCTTTTATGAAGCTGAGCTGGATACCTCAAATCTAGAATGGCTTCATTCATCAGTGACCATGTATGACGTGACCAGCTCCTGTTTTTCCCATGTCCTTTCCCTAATCAGTCTCCAGTCTCTCTGACACCAGCCAACCCTCTTGGATCACAGACCTTCCTCCCCCTTTGCTGTAAACCTTGTTTTCCTCTGCAGATCAATTTAGAATGCAGGGATGCTTTCATCCATTACCCCACATCCATCATTTCATATGATTTAAATTAGTGAAAAGGCTATTATTATAGTAAAGTTAGTGACTTTGTCTGCAAATAGAATTTGGGAGTATCAACTATTTTTGGGTTATGGGCCCAGGATTGGGGTAGAAGCTAAATAGAGGAGATGCTTAAAATAAGGAAGCTGTCTTTTTTTCCTTCTAAATTGTGATATAATATTCCTCCAAGCAAAGATGGGCTGCAGTACGTCGCATGATTCTTAAGGGCAAGGACCATAACTTACTCATCTCTGTTTCCTCCAACTTGGGATTCGTAAATAGAAGTTGTTTCAATAAATGTTAGATGAGTTACAATCCCTCATGATCATTTAAAATAGTAAAACATGCCTCAAGTTTTAGGAAAAGCTCATAAATATATGATAAATATATTGCATACAAAATTAAATCTATTTTCTACAAAGGTATGCAGTGTGGCATTCATATAACACATAAATAACTCGATTGTATCATAAATTTTGCCTAAATCTAACAAGCTAGCTATAAAAAACATTTTCATTTTCTTGTTCCTTTAAATTTAAAATCATTTGATAGAAGGTTTTAGATGACCTAGGTTTCTGAAAAAGGCTTTCCTTGGAACTTTGAATAATGCTTTCCTTTTACCTCCATATATGTCCCTTAACAAACAAAAAGTCATTCCACTTCTTGGCCTAGGGCTGAGCTCTTTAAAAAGGAAGTCTCTTTTCCTCTTTGCAATTCAATGCACAATGTTCAATTGGTAGACCAGTACAATAGTAGGTAAAGTCACTTGAAATGTAGTTCTAAATTAAATATCTTCAAATAAACAGAATGAGGAAAATCATGGACTGCCTACATGACCACACATTGTAAATTCCAGGGATTTACCATGAAAGGAAATTTCTCTTGTATTCTGATTTCCATCATTCATCATCAAACAAGTGTGTTGTCTGTTAAAATTTTAAACATGCCATCTTACAACAGATGACAGTGCTACAGCATGACTCAGTGCAGCAATTATTCTGGTAATCACAGGGTTGGAATACTAGAATGTGTTAAAAGAGATTGGAATGTCACTACAGCACTTATGTAATCATCTTTTTAAATATTTTGTGAGTCTCTTGTGTTATGTAGTTGAATCATGTAATATAGTTAGTTAATAGCATATTTAAAACCATAGAACTGTGCTCCAGTGAATTTTGTGTGTGTTTGTGATAGTGTGTGGGTTGTGAGTGATGATACTTTATCTACTAAACATGTATTTTGATGAATTAAAGGGTCTCTATTTCACTAATTGGTTTAAGATTAGTATATTGGTGATTTGCACTATTCAACTAAATCTACTGGTTATTTGACTATTGAATATCTTGGTTGTTTTACTGTTGAATCAATCAAGTTTTTTAATTGATATGTGGCTAATTTTCCTCTTTCCCCCCCTTCCTCCCTTTGTTCCCCCCTTCCTTCCTTCCTTCCTGCCTTCCTTCCTTCCTATGACTGTGGGTAACATTATTCATAGTTTGTACTTCAAACAAGATGAACTTTTACTGGTAGTATAGTTTAGAGCCATTTACTAGTGACCTTTCTTAACCATTGCGTGACTCAGTTTCCTCATTTAAAGTTAACTTCATCAAGTTCTTTTGAAGAGTGCCTGAAACATATTAAAATTCTCAACATATTAAGAACCCATTCAGTGGAATTTCATTGCAAGGATTGTATTCCTTTTGGAATTTTTCAAGTCCCTGTTTATGTTTTTTTCATTATTACACTTTTCAGTAAACACTTTACTTAAAATTAAGTTTTGGTGACTGGTGTGATGCTCTTGTTTTTACACTATTTAGTATTACTATTATAGAACTATTCATGCTTCTCTGCAGCCTGCTTTCTTCCTACTTCACAAATGCATGAATGCCAATTTCCACACAATTTCTCACTTGGGGAAACTGGTTGTAGCCTTCTACCTCCTACCTGGGATTCTGAAGGTGTTAAATTCATAATTCTGTCACTGACATGTGCCTCCCACATAACCCATAACACCATGGTTTCGTTAGGAAATGGTCCTAAATATATCATGCAGGCTCTTTCTGCTCTTTACCTCCTGCACTGTTACTTCCTCTGGTACTCTTAATTCTAGGAAGCCTGGATCAAACTGTATACATGCTTTATCCATGCCCAGATTTCCAATAACCTTTCCCATTGTAGCATAAGGATTGTTGTGCTGGTGGGAAAGGAGAGTGATTTCCCTTTATATTTCCTATATAATATATAAAACACCCACATTTCTGTGGAATGTTCAGTGGAGGTCACCAAGTCCACTTTTATAGATTCACTGTTATGGGGACAGAACACCTCACCACTCACTCTCGAATACTACCTTCATTATTTCATTATCATCAAACTACATATATTTTTAATGACCAAGTGAGTCTCTTACATTACATTCTTGATGTCCTAGTCAATTTCATTCACTGAATTTTAGATTTCCCCTTTCCTGGATAAATTCTTGTAATTATACTGTCCTCTGACAGCCTCTGCCATGACTACAAAATCACTCTTCATAACTGATGAAATATACTAAACTCATAGTTCCCTGATTGCCTCAGCTTTTCTGGCATTTGACATGCCTTCATTTCAGCCACCAGTGGTAAAGCCAAGGCTTGAAAAGTGTCATCATTCAGAAGTACTTCACCTTCAAGTTGAAAACTAACAAAGTCTGAACTGACAATTGACAAATCTGAACCGACAATTGACAAATCTGAACCTGAATTTAACTCTCTTGTATATTCTTCTTCATTTATCCACCTCTATTCCTAAGCTGGAGATGCATAATTTGTTTTAATGTTGCCCAGTTAGTATCTCAAGATGGCCTGCTTCTTGGCCTGCAAAAGTTGCACTTTGCTGACCATTCTGTATGGATAGCAGGTAACTTTTGGTCTGTGTCTCTTGGGGAAAAATCCAAAGAATAAAAACATTTGTGTCATTTGTTTATTTAAAAATAATAAGTAGTTAACGCATTACAAACTACTAGGTTAATTTCATATTAACAATTTAATATACATATATGATTGCTTACATTATAGTGCCATATATGATTGTATAAATTATGGCACCTGGATTTCAAGGAAAACTCTATTTATAACTCTAATCCTTAGTATGTTGTTTAAGATACTCTCATGGTACATTTTAAACTGTATCAGATTCTAACCTTTCTGATTATTTCTCTGCTAATGACCACTCACTGTCCTAATTGGACTGTTCATTCCTTTTCTAGGAGATAAAATTAGAGTGTTTTCTCTTTGCACTTAGCTAATTGCTTAACTTTTCCCAATTGAAATAATTGCTACAACAGGTAGACGGTTGAAAATTTTAATTCTTTAGTTTATGCCTTAAACATTAAGCTATTTTTATTTTAAAATACAGTTATAATAGCAAGGAGTATTTTAAAAAATTATATACCCACCTAATAAATAAATATTTTCATATTCTGTAGCAATACATTTTAAGATCAGAATACTAACATTAAGTATATTAATTATAATTATATTAAGTTTTTAGTATAATTAACGTGACAATGTAATCATGTATGATAGACACTGCAATGAGAGTAATTTAAAAACATAATTTTTTTTTTAAATTTTATTTATTTATTTATGACTGCGTTGGGTCTTCGTTTCTGTGCAAGGGCTTTCTCTAGTTGCGGCAAGCGGGGGCCACTCTTCATCGCGGTGCGCGGGTCTCTCACTATCGCGGCCTCTCTTGTTGCGGAGAATAGTCTCCAGACGCACAGGCTCAGTAATTGTGGCTCACGGGCCCAGTTGCTCCGCAGCATGTGGGATTTTCCCAGATCAGGGCTCGAACCCGTGTCCCCTGCATTAGCAGGCAGATTCTCAACCACTGCGCCACCAGGGAAGCCCCTAAAAACATAATTTTTTTCTCACATAAAAATCTATGTCCTTTCCCTTTAAGGACATGACCCAGAATTTGTGTACATTACTTCTGTGCTGATTCCATTGGACAGAACTTTTTTGCCAGGGAGGCTTTAAATATAGTCATTTTCAAATATCATATGATATCACTTATATGGGAAATCTAAAAAAAATACAATGATACAAATGAACTTATTTACGAAACAGAAACAGACTCAGAGGACAAATTTATGGTTACGGGGGGTAAGGGTGGGAGAGAGGGATAGATTGGGAGTTTGGGATTGACATGTACACACTGCTATATTTAAAGTAAAATGCCTTTCCATGAAAAAAAAAAATGTCATTTTTTAAGGCAGCCATTAGTTTGACTTAAAATACAAACTCTACTACTAAGGATGTTAATGGCTATTGGGAGGCAACTAGCAGTCTCTACCTCCTATATTAATGACTTCTCTGGTCTTATTTCAGAAAGAACCTTTTTTGAGCTCTCACCATAAGCCAGATCCAGTTGATTTAAAAATGAATGGAATATAATCTTTACCCTGGAGATTATAAATTAGTCCTTGTGATAAGCAGGGGTGGAGGATAGGAGTATGATGCAATGTATTTTCCAGGGGAAGAATGGGTTAAGACATTCTAGGTAGTGAAATGTATCAGAACATGTCACTTCAAAATATGCCACTTTGGTATATTGATTATTTTGATCTGAAGACACTTGAAAAACAGCAGATGCAGATAGAGGCTTTCTCTGAACTCTGCTTATCTGCCTAAAGACTTATCCTTCAAAAGGAACTCAGCTGTCAACAGTCTGGTCCCGTCCCTGGGATTTTCATCAACCAATATTGACTTTTATCACAGGAGAGGAGACTGGAAGTCCACACCACACCCAGACACACTGTAACAAGCAGTGATACCTCCCATCTATTCTTCTAAGGACTCATTCATTTTTCCTAAAAATCAACTGACTTCTAAGAGGCCTGCATCCCCACTCCCCCTGTTAAGATGGTATTTAATCCTGAATTCTAAGCCACTTCAGGGAAACTCATTTTTTCTTGAGTACCCACCATGCATACATGAGGTATACATGTTGATAAACTCTGTTTGTTTTTCCTCTTGTTAATGTCTTTTATTACAGGAGTCTGAGCCAAGAACTCAGAAGTATAGAGGGAAATTTACTTTTCTTCCTGCACAGTAGTGAGATAGGCTGTGAAAACAAGCTGTGTCATGAAATGGCACAATTTACTTTTCTTCCTACACAGTAGTGAGTTAGGCTGTGAAAACAAGCTGTGTCATGAAATGGCACAATGTAGAGAACAGGAATAAGTTCAGTATGGCAGTATGTAGAGAGTTTGTAGAGGGAAAGTAGTAGATGAGCCCATGGAGGTATCTTGTGATGTGATGTGAAGGGCTCTGTGTGTTTGAATTTTATCATGTAGACCAAGGATCCACAAACTAGGGCCCATGGGCCAAATCCAGTTTGCCAGTTTTTGTAAATAAAGTTTTATTGGAACACAGTCATACTCACTTGTTTACCTCAAGTATCTATGGCTGCTTTGCTGCTACAATAGGAGAGTTGAATAGTTGTGACAGATGCAGTAAGGCCCACACAGCCTAAAATATTTCCATCTGTCCCTTCACAGAAAAAGACTGTCAACCTTCCAGATGTAGACAAGGATTGCTCTTTGGAAGTTTTAAAACAGTAGAAATCTCTAGACCTAGAAATCTGTCAGTTTTCCGAGTGACTTCTTTGAAAACCAAGTTATCCCAAGTTTTCTTAAACTCGAAGCTTTTAAAGAGCTCTTCATGAAGTTGTCATATGGTATTAATGCACAATGAGCATCATTCATTAAGTCTACATTAATCTGATAGACATTATACTTCAAATAATTACTGCCTACTGCATTACCTTTGTCCTTTGTGAGCTTAAATTTCACCTGTCAACAACAATCGCTTTGGAGTGTGATATTTGTATATACACACAAAAAAGTCTTGCCTTGGCAAATGTGTACTTGAAAGGTAATGCCTTAAGCCACGAACTTTTGCACTTTTGTTCACTTCATATATTACCATATTTTTATAAGGTTTTAAGGTTTAGTGTTTCCTTGTGTAATTTTTTCTGTTCTATTGTTGTAAATAAAAGTATTTTTTTTACTAATGCAATATAAATCACTGTGACTTGTTATTAAATAAGCAGATTCTGTTAGAACTCCTTTATTCCTCATAATTTAATTTACCATCAATTTCTTGCATTGTAAATGACAACTGTGCTATCGAGCTACCTTTTGTTTTGCATAGTGAGGATGCAGAGCAATCTGATGCCTTTAGATGCAGCCATGAGTCTTTGTTTTTTCAGAGTCTCTGCCTGACTGGAAAACAGATAAATCCCATCAAGACATTTTAAAAGCACTATTTCATGTTTAAAGCATGAAAAACAAACTGGTAAATCAGAAAAAAAACTGTATTATCATGAATATGTAAAGAACTTAAAGATCATAAACAGAGACTTCCCTGGTGTCACAGTGGTTAAGAATCTGCCTGTCAATGCAGGGGACATGGGTTCGATCCCAGGTCCGGGAAGATCCCACATGCCGCGGAGCAACTAAGCTCATATCTCAACAGAAATTAGAAAAATGTGGACATTAAGTTCACAATGTCAATAGAAATGGCTAATAAATATGTGAAGAGATGCATAACCTCAGTGAAATAAAAGAAATGCCAATTAAAAACATAATGAAATACTAATATTTCTACTTATCTGATTATAAAGGTGAATGAAAAGTATTAGCTCCAGTAGCTTGGGTCCATAAAAACATAAACACTCTAATCTTCTGTTGACAAGAGTATGGTTTTCAGTCTTTCTGGAAGACAGTTTGGCTATATATACTATATTTTAAGTGTTATGCTATTTACAGCATCGTTCTGATAATTTTATAGGAATTTATGCTAAGGAAATAGTAGAACAAGGGCATAAAGATGCATTCATAAGATGGCTCATGTGATAGCATTGTTGGTCCTGAGAACTATTGATAGAAATAACCAAAGTTATTATCTACTGTGAGCTGGCGGAATACCATATGGTGCATTCATCAAATGGCTGTTATTCAGCTACTATGTTGTAAGTGATGAGTAAAAATAATAGTTTCTTTCTTTTCCAAATACTCTTCCCTTTGCTTCCTTCACAGCATACCTGTATTTGTCTCTAAGTATCTGGGTTTCCCCTCTCTTTGAAGGTTCATTCTCCCTAAACTAGCAGTTAAATTTTGGATTTCACAAAGTTCTATCTAAGACTCATTTCCTTTCTCATACTGTTTCCCTCAGTCATATTTTTTCAAAGTGTCATTGGTGACCAAGTCATGAGTCATGAAATCAATACAGTGGGTATTACTGGTTACAGTTGGGTAATAACCAACATTTTAAACACTTATTGCAAGGAAAATAGCATATGCAAAGGTACAGACATGGTGGTATGTTTGAGGAATTTCAAGAATTTCTATAAAACTAAACCATTATGTTCATTTGGACAAGATTTAAAAGTTGAGCCTGGTGAGAAAGGCCATGGAGGGCGTTGTATGCTATGCAAAATGGACAGTATTTTATCTTGAAAATGATAAAGAGACACTGATATTTTAAGCTGGATTTTATTGAGGAATTTAATATACTTACTTTCTCTATAAACAGGAAGAATAGTGAATATTTATTCCATTTACTGAAAATGCACATTGTATCATCCTAATGCTTAGCTATCCCGGCTAATCAGAACATCTCCGCAGAGACTGAACTTGTATCAATAATATTTTAAGAACTATTCAAGCAGCTAGTCACCATAATATTCATCATTGTAATTTCAGGGTTGTTTCATTTATAACAACTGTCTGTGATCTTTACTATTAAAGCAGTATCCCAGAGTATGTGTGTCTGAATCACAGAAAGAAGAGTGTTCATCTTATCCTATACAGCTACAGTATGTGTAACTCTGGAGCCACAGCATCAAATTCTTATAATCATCCTCCTATCATTTGGATGTAGTAAAACCCAAATTTACCTTTTAAAAGAGCTGCTATTTTGGATAGGTTATAGACTCTGTGAACTTGGACTCCACAGGTTTCTTCAAGCCATCCTCAGAAATCCCCAGGAAGCTCGTTCTTTTTTTTTTTTTTTTTAATTAATTAATTAATTAATTTTATTTTTTTGACTGTGTTGGGTCTTTGTTGCTGCGTAGGGGCTTTCTCTAGTTGCAGCGAGTGGGGGCTACTCTTTGTTGTGGTGCACGGGCTTCTCATTGCGGTGGCTTCTCTTGTTGTGGAGCATGGGCTGTAAGCACGTGGGCTTCAGTAGTTGTGGTGCACAGTCTTAGTTGCTCTGCGGCATGTAGGAATCTTCCCGGACCAGGGGTCGAACCTGTATCCCCTGCATTGGCGGGTGGATTCTTAACCACTGCGCCACCAGGGAAGTCCTGAAAGCTCGTTCTTCATTATACATCCTGAGTCAGTAACTATGGTCACACTCAGAGTCTATGAGAAAGGCTTTCTGAATAAGAAAAACTTACCTGAAAAGCCTATGCAAATTAATTTTTTCCCTGAAATGTTTGTCACCGAAGTAAATCTAGCTATTACTAAGTTATGCAGAAATAAAGTCAATCAGGGACTTACCTGGTGGTGCAGTGGATAAGAATCCACCTGCCAATGCAGGGGACACGGGTTCGAGCCCTGGTCCGGGAAGATCCCACATGTCGTGGAGCAACTAAGTCCAGTGTGCCACAACTACTGAGTCTGCGCTCTAGAGCCTGCGAGCCACAACTACTGAAGCCTGCGCGCCTAGAGCCCGTGCTCTGCAACAAGAGAAGCCACCGCAGTGAGAAGCATGCGCACCACAATGAAGAGTAGCCCCTTCTCGCTGCAACTAGAGAAAACCCGTGCACAGCAAAGAAGACCCAATGAAGCCAAAAATAAATAATAAATTAATTAATTAAAAAAAGAAAGTCAGTTTATCATTGTCTTATTTTCTCATATCAGTGACAATGTTCAAATAATATTACACATGCCTTGACTTGTTAAGCATAATATTCTGTAATCAAACACATAGCTTCCATCTTTTCTGAATGATTCAGTCACAATTATAGTCTTTTTAAAATATTTATTTATTTGTATATTTATTTGGTTGTGTCAGGTCTTAGTTGCAGCAGGCAGGCTCCTTAGTTGTGGCTCGTCAGCTCCTTAATTGTGGCTCACTGGCTCTTTAGTTGCGGCTCACTGGCTCCTTGGTTGTGGCATGTGAACTCTTAGTTGTGGCATGCATGTGGGATCTAGTTCCCGGACCAGGTATCGAACCCTGGCCCCCTGCATTGGGAGTGTGGAGTCTTAACTAGTGCACCACAAGAGAAGTCCCTACAATTATAGTCTTGCAAATCCTAACGATTCCTTAAATTTGTACAATACATTATAGTAAACAGGTATAGGCTATATTATTTGAATCATGTGAAATTACGTTTGCGTTATGAAGTTCTTAAAATAATCAATGCTATTTAACTGTACATTTAATAACCCCTCCTCCAACATTTGGGAGTTGTTGAATCTACTTTTTATAGGTTTTCTTCCATGTCTT
This sequence comes from Balaenoptera physalus, assembly GCF_965194825.1. Taxonomy (NCBI): domain Eukaryota; kingdom Metazoa; phylum Chordata; class Mammalia; order Artiodactyla; family Balaenopteridae; genus Balaenoptera; species Balaenoptera physalus. The sequence continues at coordinate 27,976,047 of NC_138895.1, forward strand.
ACTGGATTGTAACTTTCTCTTGGTGCCGTAGGCAATGTGACTTTCTCAAATAACATCTTTCCTTATAAGGAAAAGACAATAACTTTTGTGTGTAAAACAGAAGGACATTTTGTTAAAATGTCAGTTTGAAGTGTCATCTCACTTATTTTTGTTTTTTTGAGCCTTATGGGTCTGGTTACCTATCACATACTTTTCTTTTAGTACTTTCAGGGTCAGATTCTCAAGAAAATACAGAAGGCACCTGGGAAGCGGAAGGGTCCACAGCTTGAGGAAAGGAAATGAAAGCATTACACAAGGTTTGATCCAGTGCCCATTATTTGTTGATAGTCTGATTCAAAGGAAAAAACAGAAGGCAAAGGGAAAGGAGAAGTCACTCAGGAGCATGAGAAATGCAAATAGAAGGATTATACAAGATTTGGTCCCATTAAAAAAAAAATCAAAATAACAAAAAACAAGTAACCACATGATCAATGAAGGAACAGGTTAATAAAGAGCCATCTTAACTATTCACATTTCATGAAGAACCTTGATAATAATATTCAGGTTTTTAAGGATTTTCCCCTTTTGAATGTCTCCGAGTTTATTACTTTAAACTCCAACCTATTATTGCTGGCTGCTAGTGTCTGTCTTCCTAGTGACTCTCAGAAGCTGAGAAGGACTCTAATGGAAGTATGCCTGTATAATGGCAGCAATGATGCATCCCCAGAGGCCATTCTTTGGATTCAGAGAAGAGCCAGAGGGGAGGAGGGGTGACCTGGAAACTAATCTAAGATCCAGACGTGAACCCAGACAGTTAAATCTTATTGAAGGTCCCTAGGTGTTTTCCCTAAAAATACATCAGTGGTCCTTTTATTTCACACCAGTTAGACATAAGAGCAGACTGTACTCTACTACCTTCCTGAACTAAGGAACAAATTTTCCATAAGGGCAGAGGAAGACAGAAATACTCTTAAATATTTTACAGAAGAGTAATCATAGCTTCTTTAGACTCCATTTACCTATGGTTAATTATGTATTACTTATGTTTTTGTTTTTGAGTTCTTTCCCCTACCAGGAGAATGATCTGAAGGCTAACTCTAAATTAACATCTTTTTAAAAATTGTGGTAAGAACACTTAATATGAGATTTATCATTTCAACAGAGTTTAAGTGAAAAATACATTATTGTTGACTATAGGTATAATGTTTTACAGCAGATCTCTGAGCTTATTTATCTTACCTTACTGAAACTTTTTTCCCAGCAGTTAATAACTCCCCATTTTCCCTTCCCTCTGAATTTACACTTTTAAATAACCAACTCATGGCCTTACCTTTGTATGCTAACATTGGACACCTAAATGCATTGTTTTAGTTGTTTGATCAGTCTTTCATGAATATCAGTGAGATGACATACAAAAGTGCCCAGTAAGGAGCCGGAGGTGTTCTTTAATGTTAACGGTCTTCTTATAAATGAAATACCCTGTGTGAGGCACAATGGAAACTATTAACATGAACTGAGAGCAGAGTCTATCCTTAGAAAGTTCTCAGTCTAATGGAGAAAATCATACATATGTCTTAATAGTAGCTAAAATAGAAAAATGTTAAGAACCATTAGAAGAACCATGAAGTCTTCTAACTTTTGACTTTGAGATGACCACTCATTGTCTACCCCCATTTCCCTAATAGTAATCCATGGAGATTTTCCTTATCTTCCTTATCTGGCTGAGTCAGCAATGATCTCCTCCTTAATACAAGTGGATTGGTCTAGAAAGCTTGCAGACTCCTTCATTTTCAGAAAAAGTTCTGCCGTGTTCCAGTTTAGGTCAGATGAGCTTGGCTTTCTAGAACTGAGTCAAATGGCTTATGTGGGAATTGGAATTGTGATAGCTATCTTTGGAAAAGTCAGTGGTTGCATACTTTCTAATGCAGATAATCCCTTAGAGTATTCACCTCAATAGTAAATATTTTTTTTAGAATTTGACCAGAGAGGCTAGCTCTAAGGAGACCATGTTTTATACTTTTTAAAAAATAGATTTTAGCACATTTAGCTCACCATAGTCAATATTTAAAGTCATTTACATATTTGATCATCAAAAACAATATTGGCAGGTAGAAAGTTGAATTTTTCGGCTTCATTTTTGTCTACCTCAATGGAACTACTAATGAGGTCCCTGGTATTCATATGGGGGAAACCTCATTTCCTGATTGCATTTGGTTCCTGTCAAGCTGAATATGCTTTCATTTTGACACCTACATTCTGCTTTTTAAATTCCATACTATTTGCATGGACATTTGGGTGTATATGGGTAATCTTTGACTTATTCTATCCACACTCTTGCAGAATTAATTAGCTCTGCATTGACTTTGAGTACAATGGGGACATTGGGATTTTGAGGCAAGAGAATTATTTTTTAGGTTATTCTTCTAGAGTTAAAGGCATTAATCACAGAAAATTTCTTTTTAGATTTATATTTAAGTAATCCAACATGGATTAATGGTAACATGTGGGATAAGTGTAGAAGAAACTTTTATAGTGTTTTCAACCTGGATGCCAGCATCATAGAATACATTTTAATGATTTCTTCTGTACTTTCTATAGTCTTTCCAGTGATACCATTGTCCAGGTAAAAGATTTATTTTTCACTATCATTTTAACTTGGTGGAACTGTCCTTTCACTATCATTTTAACTTGGTGTGACTGGAATGAGAGAGTTCAACTTTGTCTATCCAAGAAACTTAATAAAAAAACAAACAAATCAAACTCACTTGTCTTGAAGAAGATCCACTCTTGCCTCTTTTCAATGAATTGTTAAAAACAAAACAAAAGCAAAATGTTTTATCTATGCTCAGAAAATGTAGACTTAAGCCCTCTAGTTTTTGATTTGTTAAATATATTGAGTCAGGAACAAATGGCATAAAATAAGTCTTGGCCAGGTTAGAAAAATCACGTCTAAAATAAAAATCAGAAGTGGTTACATTCAGAAGTGGGGTCATATTAAAAGAAAAGTTTACAATAAACATGACATTGTCTTGATACATTGAGACATAATACATCATTTTGGGAAGGTAGAGGTGAACCCATAGTTTTGGTAATGAGGTTCTGCCATAATCACCTGAGGTATGTATTTAGTGAGTGGGGCTATGGATTCTCAGATTCTGGTTGACTAAGGAAAAATGTTTTCCTCTAGTTTACATTCCAAAGTCAACTGCCTTGAAGTCTGTAGACTACAAGCTGGCATCTGATTGCCCCTCCATATAGCACAGTTGATGATGATGCTAAATAAAGCAGCCTATGAAAATGTCCTGTCTCTAGAGCACTCCAAGTGCCACTCAGTCATGTAAATTCCTGTCCTTCCCAGTGTTTAACTTTATTAACTTTCCTAGTGTGGTCCTCTTTGGTTAGATTCAGATTGATTTTTTTTCACTTTTAAAAAGGAGTCAACAGTTCTTGCCCTCAAAATTATAGACTGAGCTTAAGAACATAGAAAAGATATTATTTCTTATAAGAAGATAGGCTCAAAACATGATTTTTCTATCTCTAATCAAATTTATTTCACTTGTTGAGAAAGCCAAAAAGAACAACATTATTTATGATGCATTCCAAATTTTACTTGGTTCTGTTTCTTTGGACCAGGAATATGTTATCAGCTAAGGAGTACGAAATCAGTATAGAACTCAGATTATTCATGTTTTCTTAGAGTGAACCTATTAGTTTTACTGCAAAATCCAATACTACAAATATGTAAAGGTGACTTGTCCTTTTTAGCCTCATCCTCCTGCCTTTGCCTTTGATGTTAAGCTTTTGGTCACATGGGCCTTGTTTCAAACTCTCATACTCATTTGTCTCTTTAATCATGCACTGTGCTTCATGGCCTTTGTATTTATTCTTTCCTTTTTCTGGATCATTATGTCCCAGGTGTTTGAATAGCTGCTTCTTCATTTTATTCAGAATTAGGCTCAAATATAATCTCCTTGCCATATATCCCCCTTCACCATGTTTTCTTTTTTCATAACACTTGGCACTGTCTAGAACTGTGCTGGTAGTGTGGTAACCACTAGCCACATACAACTTTTTAAATTTAAATTTGTTAAAACCAAAGGAAATTAAAAGTTGAGTTTCTCAGTCATACTAGCCATATTTCAAGTGTTCAAGGGCCAGCTGTAGTTAGTGGCTATCTTATTCTATAGCACAGATCTAGAACTATTAGGTTCAATTATTCCTTTACTCTTTTATTATCTATTTCCTCTCTATGTACACTTCTGCCACCTCTCTTTTTGCCCCTCTCAACTAGAATATAAACCACTGGAAAACTGAGATCTTGTTTATCTTCGTTACTGGTGTTTCTCCAAGCCAGGAACAATTGGTCAAGTAGTGGGTTCTCCTTGAACATTTGCTCAATAAATAAATTAATGAATATTAAAGACTAGAATGAATGGCATTCAGATGTGCTATTCCAGAATAGTGGTCAACATTCGAAGGATGTTTCTCAATATGGAACTTATTTAAACATGAAAAAACTATACTGTATTCATCTAAGTGACAGTGTAAGACCATCCTGGGAAACCTTCTGTAGTGTTTAGAGGTTGTTTGGTTATACTACTCTATTATTAGCGACTTCTCTACATGGATTACTGGAGAATTTTCCCTCAGTCTTCAGTTCTAGGAACAGCTGTACTTCTCCTCAGTAGCTTTTTTTTTTTTTTTTTTAATGTTTTGGACACTACAGTTGAATGTTTTTCACTTATGATGACTGCTATATCCACTGGAGCTAGTATGGTTGTTCACGTCTAGAAAATGTACAAAACTCCAAGGTCCATATATTTTGTCTATAGATACAACCCAGGCTTTATTTTCCTTCCCTTCTTTTTTTCTTTCAGTGAATTTCCTCACTTTTTTCTTCAATTATAGCCTGGCATTAGAAAAATCCTTTTTGCAACAAGTAAAGTATGAATAAATTTATAGGAAGGATAGATAGTAATATTTTATTTCATATCAGGGAAGAGCTTCATTATAACTTTCTATATACTTTAGGGACAGGATAGGATATTTTTAAAGTATATAAAGAGCTAAGTGTTCTAATAGATACTTTTAGAGTGGTTGGGGAATTATTTAAAAATAAGACAAATCTGTAATTATTAGGGAATTTTCAAATTTCTTTAGAGACAAACTCTAAAGAAACAGGCCTTATTTCTTTTTCATGGTTTTAAACAGCTTCTGATGACAGTTTAAATAGAGCCATAACCATAGCTTCAGCTGATACTGAAAGCAGAAAGTGAGGGCCACCCATTCAGAGTCCATAACACGACTGAGCCGATGACATGCAGTGCTGTGGAGCAGAAATGATGTTCACTGAGAGCCTAGGAGAGCAAGGCCCTCCGCAGACACTAGTCTGAACACTACACCATTTACATTGGATTAAATGCAAGACTGAAACCTACACATGGATTATTGTTAGCTTGTTCATTTGTTTTTATTTGGGGATAATTATACTGTGTGTGTGTGTGTGTATGTGTGTGAGTAAGTGTATATACGGTTGTTTTAGTCTGCTTATTCTTGGGCTTTTCAAGGTAGAGTTAGTAGGTCATAGCAGTTGGTTGTGTCTGATGACCTTTGCAAAGGGTTAATTTGATTATTACATTTTTACGTGAAGCCTACATCACAGAATTACACACAGTGGAAAGCTAGACTATTACTGTTTTATTTTCACAAGTGTTTGAGTGCATATTTGATTCGTTTCAATATTGTTAGAAAATTAATACAGCATTGTTTTTCTGATGATGTTTCCCATTTTAGTCACTATAGAAATGGAGCTAATCATGTCAGCTCATTCAAGGAATATAGCTTCAGGAATGAATGTGGTTTTTTTTTCTTTATATTGAAATGGTAGTTTTCTAATAGAGATACTGAGTGTTGTGTATTCAAATATCTTTAAAGGAATACTTAATTCAGAATTGAGTGCAAAGAAGCTGTAGAAGATTATTCACCCATGTAGATACAATTATATCGTAGTAGATAATGGATTTGTGTTATTCTTAATGTCTATGCATGGCTACAGCGAGACTAAAGTTGTTTTTATAACTTTTCAGTACATTGAACGAAAGAAAAGTATGGCAGTAGAAAGCATCTGATAAATTAAATGTGACATGTTTTTTATCCATATAAAATGGTTTCTGAGCAGCTGGTAATTGTGAATATTTCAGCAGTCATTTTTGATGTGGAATACTTCTTCTGTGTTCCACACTAATGAGTTGTGAGCTGTACTTCATCAAATTGACAGTTTCCTTACTTTTGTAAATAGGCATGCAATACACCTTGTAAAAGCTGGTAAAAGATACTCAACTCACCTTTTAAGCAAGTAGAGTTTTTTTCTTTTCTCTCTCTTTCTCTCTCTCTCTCTGTTTAACCATCAACTTTTTCTCTAAGGGAAGATAATATAAAGAGGGGCTCACATTCACTAGGTGCTTGATAATTTCCAGCATCATGCTGTGTGCCATAGCATATTCTATCCATTGGACAATTTTTACAGCTCAAATCAACTCAAAGGAAAAAGTGAAACTATGCATTAGCCAAAGTAGTAAATGAGTGCACCAAGAAATTAGAGATAGCTTAAAGTGTTTTGATATGAAATATTTGTCTTCGTTGTTGTTTTTAATATACATTCTTTTTAGAGAATAAAAGATACCTTACATTCCTCCAACTTTTATAAAACTTTATAGAATATTTTTACAACACTCATATTCTTAATAATTCTGTAAAATGGGAAGTTTATGCACTATCCCATTTTAGAGGTGAGGGAAGTTACGTAGAGGTTAGTGTTAGTCACAGAGTGAGACCACAGTGCTGACACTTGTGCTTTAGTATATAGTACTGATTTCCTAAGTGATAGAAAGAAATGCATCTAACTGTACTAGGAACATGGAAGCATGTAGAATAGGAATTATCCAAAAAGAACTAAAAATGTTAAGATCAATTAATCAGGAGGTATATTTTAATAAATCTAAAAGGCTGAAATTAGCTGTGGTGCTGTAATGAATAAAACATCTTGGAACTGATTGTTATTAGCAATATTAACCCAGCTAATTCTCTGGGGAAACATATAAGATTTCTACTAAAACAAGCACATTAATGTAAACTTTGAGTGGAGATGAAACTTACTGTGCAGCTGCTGCCAGACTTTCAAATCAGCCAGCCCTCTCTGATCTGTTTTATACTCCGGGATTCTGTACAATATTACCCTGAAAAAAGAAGTCCAATGCTAACTAACATATTGTCTCACTGCTAGTCATCTATGTCTTCAGGTAAACTTCCAGTGATAATAATTTAGAATCTCACTAATATAAATAATGATGATACTTAGTGCTCTTATAGAACATTACCGTTTTCCAAGGAATGTCATTTTGATACTTCTGGAAATATGTCAAAATTATTAACCTGAAATCACAAAATAAGAGCCTAGGCATTCTAAATAAAATATATTTTATGCAGGCATAGATGAGCTCACAAATAATTAAGAGATATCCTCAAAGACCATAAGAGCCAAAGAGTGCCACATACCAAAAGAGCACCAAAACCAGACTGGGTCAGACATGAACTGAAGGTGGGGTTAACCCAGAGATGAGGGGGAACCTGGGGTCAGTCTCGGTACCAAGACTTGTGATTTCCCATTTGCCCATGTGAACAAAATTGCAACTTGCTCTACTCCATACATGAGAACCACTGAAAGACGGTAACCTAAATGGACTAGAAAACAGATCCTCCGTCAGCCCAGGGCAATGACAATGAAACATTCACTTAGCTGAAATTTACTTTTGGCTCTTCGTAGTCCTGCTAGCAGGAAGACCTAATGCAAATCTGATGCTTCTCCGTGAAATCACGCCTTCACTTTATGAGACAGGTATCATGTCTCTGTTAAGCCTTGCCTTTTCTGGACTAAACATTACCATTTTTTCAAGTATATTTATGTGGCATGATCTTCATTATTACATAATCATGTTAACCTTCCTCTTAATTTGGTTAAACATGCAGGTTAGCATGTAGAAATTCTGAGTTCAAATTCTAGCTCTTTGAATGCAGTTTCCTTGACTCTAAATTTGAGATAATTGTTGCTTGAGATATAAATGAGGTTAGTAGATATGCAGTTCCTTAACATCTGGCACATAGTTAGTGCTTAATATTTCCTTTTTTAAACTGCTGCTTGTTTCGTAAACTGCATCACTTTGTTGTACACCTGAAACTAATACAACGTTGTTAATCAACTATACTCCAATCTAAGATAAACAGTTAAAAAAATGCTGCTTGTCTATAATAAAAATCAGTTTTGCATTTATATACCTATAATCATGTTATGTCAGTGTGGACCAGTAGTAAGGAAAACCATTGTTTAGATATGCTTCACTCATCCTGAAGTGACTACTCAATTCACTATTCAGTAATAATAAATATCAATCACTTGGACGTTGTAGAAGGTAGAGTGTTTGGAATCAGACAGCCTTGGGTTATTGAGCTCCATCTCTTAATACTACCTTCAGTGGGAACCTGGAAAATTCACTTAACATCTTTTTCCTCAGTTTTCCCATGTGTAGACTATAGTAGGCAATAAGAGGTCATAACTTACAGAATTGTAATGAGGATTTAATTAGGTTACATATGTAAAGTGATTAACACAGAGCATGGCACATGGTAAAGAGTAAATGCTATTATTATCATTATCATTATAGAGATAAGAAAAAGTATTTTAATCAAACTGCACTGATAAGTTAAATGCAATATAAACGCATGCACGCAGACACACACACACACACACACACACACACACACTTACACTAAAATTGATCTACTTTACTTTAGAGGAGAACCGAACTGTTACTCAGGAAACCGTTGCTTAGAAAAATTTTAAAAGAAAAAAAACCCATTATAAAGTCAGTTAAATTCACAGTAGCAAAAATTGTTAACAATACCTTGACAGTAAGTGAAGGTACAGAACAGTTTAAAAATACATATCTATAAAACTCCAAAAGCATAGTCATTCCAGGTCATTTAGAATGAGAGCAACCAGGCCTACACACGTTAATCGCTGTGAAGGCATCAGCATAGAGATAACAGAGAAATATCTAATACATTTCACAGAAGATGAAAATTAAACCAAAAGCTTTGGTGTTTAAGGCGTGAGTTTCCATTATCTAAAGAAATCAGTGAAGTAGGTGTTTATTTCCAAATGGTGATGGATAAGTCAAGGGTTTCCATAATTGCTTACTGAATAAATAAACATTTGACCTAAGCTTCATATGCCCATTAATCCTTGATGTGCTACAGTGGGACCCAGCTAGCCAAGGTAATGCAGATTCATCTCATGTCACTTCTGCATGCCTGAGTAGTATTTTGTTTAGTCAAGTTGTGCTTTGCTTTGGCTTCCTTTGTTATATCAGTATATTACAGAAAAAAGATATGATCTGGATGGGAAAGTCTGTTGAAGCTGGTGTTTTGTCCTAGCTGTAATCACTATATATAATGTATATCAGATAAGCAGAATCCCAGCAAGGCCTCCAGCTTTTTCTACTGTTCCGAATTTGAAACAAGAGTCACAATGGAAGTATGCAAATCTCTCAAATGCAAAGAAAATCTAAAAAGTGATATAAAATGCTTAACCATTGATCATTTGGTAGACATCATAGAAGTAAAGAATTAAATAAATAATTCTACATTCAAAGTGGATCAGAAATTGACAGCTGTGTGTATTGGCATTAAAGAATAATTTCTATCAAAGGGATGTATTTTAAAGATTTAGTTCTGTAGGTTACCTCTTAATGAAAATTCATGGGAAAATCCTCTCACAGAAAAGTACAAAGAATATTTACTGTTGATAGCTTTATACTGTTAGCAAGTTATATTCACAGTGGTATGAAATATTAGTTCTGTCAGTTTCTTACAATTTATGGGACTTTTGCAGACCTTCAGCAATGCAGATAAGCATTGCTCTGCTCACTCGGAATATCTGATACATCCTCCTTGCACTTTGAAAAGCAAGCAAAGTACATACATTTATCAATCCTAACATTGATCCCTTTCTACCTAGCTCAGCAAAGAATCATGTAAATAATACAAAATTGAAAAACTGGAAGGCCAAACAGAATAAGCAGTCTTATATTTTATAATTGAAAGGAAGAAATGAGTTAAGTAATTCTACTCTGATTTAAAGTAATTCTTTTTCTTTTCTTAATTCTCCCTCTCTAAAAAAGCTGCATACGAACAGATGACTAACCACAATTGGATATGTTTTCACAATTAAAAATAAGACAGAAACGACTTATATAAAAATTTTAAGATATGGCCCTGAGGTACAGCAATTGGTTTACTGATCATGCTTAGAAAAATCCCCAATGTGTCTAATTTCACATTAAAACAACTAGTACTTCTTAAAATGTTTATCTATCATTAATAATGTGATCTTGTGTAACAAGAATTTCGTTTTTATAATAAAGGCATATGCCACAGTGTGAGGGAAATTTGAAAAGGAACTTACTTCTTCTTTGGTTTATATTTCATAGCAATTGCAACGCATGATCTCACAGAGCAGCATATGATTAAGTGTAATACAAATTAACCTATTAAGAAATTCTTGTAATTCTGACAGTTAATCAAGAAAAAACGTGTCTTATTACATAAAAGAAAACTATATTGTTTTTCAAAAGAAATACTCTGTTACCATACTTTTAAATTCTACAATTTTCTCTTTCTATCTTGTTTTAAAAAAAGAGTATTGTATGTAAATTAGGATAACACACTTAAATACTTTCAGGGGCCGTGCAGTGACCTAAGTGAATAAATGACTAAAGTGGGGAATGTGTAAGATTATGGCACCAACCAGATTGTAGTTTGACCAGCATAACACTTGCCTTGTTATATCTACTATTAAAATTATTTGGGAGGCAAAGAGTATATAGTCTTGCTGTGTACTGGGCTAGGTACAGCTACCAACTGGAGCTTCCTGTTTAATGTTACTTAGGAAGATGCTCCCAGAGCCTGTTAGATCAATGGTACTCGTGTGCTTTGCATTAGGAAATATTAGCCTCTTCTCAAAAAGGCAGTTTGGAAAAACATCATCATAGAAGTTAAACAAAATTCTGTTGTATTTAGTAAAAGGTCTCTTCCCGTTCAATCCATAACACTTTATATTTACCCCAATAGTATCTTTTGGATCCATGGGTCTTTTCATGTCTTCTCTAAGTAATTAATGAATTTAATTGGTTGAAATATCACCTTTGAAGTAAAGTCTACTCTTTTTCAATATGACCAATACTGTCTTTTAAAACACTCTCCAGTCTGTCCCTCTCCAGCCCTACCTGTTTCAGCCCTGTTCTTCTTTCTGCTTCCATATTCCAGAATATGGAAACACATTCCTTCACTTATCCAGTAATGGAATTGAGCACTGACAATAAGCCAGGCCCTGTGCTCGATGCCGGTGTTAAATATCAGTGAACCAGAAAGGCCCCATCCTACTCTTGGGGATCTTCACAGAGGCTAATGGGGATATTACCTAATAACTATAACTCCAAGGCATGCTATGGGACAGCTCAGGTACTATGCACTGGGTGGTGGTTTTCCAGATTGCCTGTTACTACTTTATACCTCTACCTGTTCTTCCCCTCTATGAAGCCTTCTTTCAACCCTCCAACCTGCATTAATTTCTCCTTATTTGGGACCACGGTTGTACCTTCTATGAATTTCTACTATTTCACTTATCCATAATTACTCTGAATGCAGTGGTTTGCCTGCTTGGATGTTTCCACCCTGAACTGAAATTCGTTAAGGACAAGTGCTTGATTTTATCTTCCTCTGTGGTACTTATTCAGTGAGTAATAATAATAAATAAAATATTGCAATAATAATAAGGAATAAAATACTGCAATACCAGTAATAATGAGGAAAAAATACTTCATTGCTTAATTTTTTAAATTATATAAATTAGTATTTAAGCAAGTTGACATCCAGTATCTGACTAGATTTGCCAAATTCAGATGACTGTAAACCTCAGGTGCTTCTATTACTGACGTTAATGACTGACTGACAAGCTAACTTTTCTTTAAACATAATTTTATTTCTACATGTTGATTTTTGTATTATAAATGGTTACTGTTTATCATGAGAGTGTATTTATATTTATAATAGAGAGTTAATAAATATATATTGCATGAATGAATGAATAATTATTCTAATTGTAGAGGAAATTGATAAATGAAAGTTTCTAATGTTTCTTTCAGGCCTGGAATTTTTATGCCAAAATATTGATTTTATTGGAGACTTGAAAATTAATACAGTCTAAAGCTTGAAAGTAAACATGTCAGAATACATGAGTATACACAAATAGAAATTCTGATAATACAGAGTTGATATTTATGAAATATTTATAATAAGCATGTTTACTATTGTAGTATTTTTAGCCCCTCCATCTTGTTATTATTCAGAACTCTAAGCTCTTTACCTCTTTGCTTTGCTGTCCTTCCCATTTCTTTTCCATTTTTGCATCTTTCTTGTGCAGATACTGTTCTTGGCCCTTCGGTGCCACCCCGTCCATATCAAATCTCTGGTATCTCTAACCCTTACTGTGCTAAGGTCTCTCCTTCATCCCTTAACCACTGATGACCTTGTTTTCTGTCTGTTACTGCTTCATCTGTGATTCCAGGCTTCAGAGGAGCCTGCCCAATCTATCCTCTCTAAGGTGAATACCCTGTCCCTTGTTTGTTTGTTTGTTTGTTTGTTTGTTTGTTTTGGCTGTGTTGGGTCTTTGTTTCTGTGCGAGGGCCCTCCCCAGTTGCGGCAAGTGGGGGCCACTCTTCATCGCGGTGCACGGGCCTCTCACTATCGCGGCCTCTCTTGTTGCGGAGCACAGGCTCCAGACGCGCAGGCTCAGTAGTTGTGGCACACAGGCTTAGTTGCTCCACGGCATGTGGGATCTTCCCAGACCAGGGCTCGAACCCGCGTCCCCCGCACCGGCAGGCAGACTCTCAACCACTGCGCCACCAGGGAAGCCCCCCTGTCCCTTGTTGATTAGTTAGAATCTCTTCCTATTTAGTTTTTTTTTTTTAACATCTTTATTGGAGTACAATTGCTTTACAGTGGTGTGTTAGTTTCAGCTGTATAACAAAGTGAATCAGCTATACATATACATATATCCCCATATCCCCTCCCTCTTGCATCTTCCTCCCATCCTCCCTATCCCACCCCTCTAGGTGGTCACAAAGCAATGAGCTGATCTCCCTGTGCTATGCGTCTGCTTCCCACTATCTATCTATTTTACATTTGGTAGTGTATATATGTCCATGCCACTCTCTCACTCCGTCCCAGCTTACCCTTCCCCCTCCCTGTGTCCTCAAGTCCATTCTCTACGTGTGTGTCTTTATTCCTGTCCTGCCCCTAGGTTCTTCAGAACCATTTTTTTTTTTTTTTTTTGTAGATTCCACATATATGTGTTAGCATACGGTATTTGTTTTTCTCTTTCTGACTTACTTCACTCTGTATGACAGTCTCTAGGTCCATCCACCTCACCACAAATAACTCAATTTCGTTTATTTTTATGGTTGAGTAATATTCCATTGTATATATGTGCCACATCTTTATCCATTCATCTGTCCTATTTATTTTTAATCTAACCCATCCTTCATATTTTCTCTAAAACTACTTTTTACCTATAGGTTCCTCTTGGTTCTAATCCAGGCAATGGCATAGGCTCCTATTGTCTATTTTCTGAGCAGAAAAAATAAAGTATGCATAAACTGCATCTGAATATTTTAGTCTTCTATTCATTTGTGTTGCTTAGCTTTGATTGGAATTGGCAACTCTAGCTTCTCTGCAGAGCGTTAGTGTCTGCAGCTTTGCCTCTTAGGCTCTGCTGACAAAATCACTTTTAAAAAAAAAATTTATTGGAGTATAGTTGCTTTACAATGTTGTGTTAGTTTCTACCGTACAACAAAGTGAATCAACTATACGTATACATGTATCCCCTCTTTTTTGGATTTCCTTCCCATTTAGGTCACCACAGAGCATTGAGTAGAGTTCCCTGTGCTATACAATAGTTTCTAATTAGTTATCTATTTTATACATAGTATCAGTAGTGTATATATATCAATCCCAATCTCCCAATTCATCCCACCTCCTTTGAGTAAAGATCTTACAATTTGGTACCTTTGTGCCAGGCCATCTTGTGAAATGCTGTGACTTTTCCTGAGATCAGGAAAAGTGGTTTGTTGTTTGAAGCTATGACTGAGCTTGAAATTGTCTTGCATACATTTTTTCCTTCATCCTCTGTTTACCATTGCTTCATTTCAGTTCACCTTGCAAGAACTCATTGAATATCCCACTGACATCCATTCCTCTCAGGATGTTTTGCAGCTAGATTGCCATGAACATCACTTTATAAAGCTGGTTATTTTACCCAGTCAGTTGTCCATTTAATGTACAGAAGTGTCTGGATAGAACTGAGCAAATCATTGCACAATGCCAGACAATTAAACCACCAGGAACTGTTACTGCTTTATCGACCTTGAACATTTTTTCTGGAGTTCAGAATAACAAGAAAACTATGTTTCAGCAGCTTCTCAAAAGCGTTCAATTTATATGTTTAATCCAATCCTACAAATATTTATTGAGAACAACTTTCTTACAGGTTCCAGGTCTATGATAGAAGGTTTGTGGTGTGTGTGTATGTGTGTGTGTGTATGTGTGTGTGTGTGTATGTAAATTAACATGAGAGAAGTGGAGAGTTCTGACATTCGTGGTCCACTCACCTATGGTTAAAGTAGCCCTCACCTGCAGGCTGAGTTCAGCCCTGTTCTTCAGGCAACGCTTACACAGACTGGAGAGGGAAGAGCAGCCGAACACCACTGGTTTAGATTTGCTGCTCTACACCTTGAGATCACTGTCTCTGAGATTAGTGTCTTGGCACCCCCAGGTCCAGGAAGCAACCATTCAGACACCATATTTACTGACTTCTCCTGGGTTTGCCTTCTTACCTAAGTTTTGTCATATTTTCAGACCACACCTAGAACCAGGGCCTAAAACCCATTTTATTTGGTTAAGATCCCAGGTACCCAATTTAGCATTTACACCTGCCTCTATCTGGGGCTATGTCCACAGATTAGGTGATTCACCCAGAATACTCAGCTATTGTCCCTTTCTCGTCTGTATAACAACAGCCTATACTGACAACTGTGCTAAGCACTTTACATAGATTATATCCAATTCTTACAATAATATTATGTATTACAGTTTAAAAAATTGAAAAAGTAGAAGAGCTGAGATCCAAACCCACATCAGTCTCTGACTTAATTTGGGGTACCATAAGCCCCCTAGAACTTCTGTTGCTGCATCCTTTGGAGCAGATTGGACACCTTTCCTCAGCAGGTCAATCATGTGTAGTTATCTGAGCTTTAGATTCTTGAGTCTGCCTTCATATTTTTTCTCCCCACCGCTCAATCTTGCATCCAATCAGTATCGGTCATTGCTCTTAATTGCAATCAATGGATACAGACTTTAAATAGCCAAAGTATTAATTATAAGGTATTTGATAGCTCAGAGAATTGGTGGGCATCCTGGAGAACCAGGCTTGAGGCTAAGTCTTCAGGAGATAAGCTTACAAGCATGTCACAAGAGCATTAGCCCCGTAGCTACTTGTGCAGTAAGATGGAGGAATGCCTACCATCCCAATGAGGTTAAGTCTGGGCCAAGAATTGACCTTGCATCATTTGGGTCATTATTGTCCCTGATGCTGTTACCAGGAATAGTCATAGGCCACTGCAAAACCCCCAAACCTCCAACAGAATTAGGAGCTTCTTCCTCACATTATTCCCATCCAAATGCAAGTGTCTCAATTTCTGCAATTGATTTCTGGAGCCTCAATCACACACCTCCATCTCAATTTAAGGGAATTTGGGAATATCAATTTGACCTTTGAATGAGAATGGAGAAACTCATATTTTGAAAATTTGTTCAAGCACCAAAGGGCTTTTCAAAAGACAGTGTGCAGCCCTGTGTATGGCCAATGCCCACCACAGTTGGTTAGCCCTATAACTTAATTACCCCTGTATACTCTCCATTGCCAAATACCTCCTTCAGTCGACCAATTCACAGGCCCCAAATGCCAACTGTAATAACATTTAATAACATTTGCTGTACAGAAGTAGAACTATGAAAAAGCAGTTGTAATTGAGTGCTATTTGCAAAGCTTTTTCTAAAATGAAGAAATTGTTTCCTAGTATTTGCCCATGATTTCAAGTTTTACATTTATTTTCTTGGGTTTATAATATTCTGAAATCTATATTGTCCCTGGTTTACCCAGTACTATACTGGTCTGCCTGGGGTCCCCAAGATGAAATAAGTAAGTCAGTAAGCAAGCAAGCAAGCAAATAAGTAAGTAAAAACAAGTCATGGGTACATTGCTCCAGGATCAGGGCGCTATAGTACACTTCACAAAGGGACATTAATCAGAGTGCTGCACCATTTACAATGACAAGTGGCCCCTCCTCATTATCACTGCGACAATACTGCCAAATAACAAAACACAAATAAAACTCTCTAGAGGAAAATGGCTACAAATAATTAGGGGCAAGGAGTTTTGTGGTGACTGAAATGCTATAATTAGAAGGGAGAATTAGAGCACTATTTGACGGAGAGGGATCGATAGAAGAGTTATTTTCTCTGCTCACAAGAACTTTTTCAGCTATCTTTGTTCAGTGGTAAAATGGAGTTATTTTGGAGTAGAAAATGACCCTGGGCTTTTAAGGACCTGGGACCACCTTGGGATGGGGAGGGGGCCTGATGGGGCTGGGAGGTTGTGTTATAGCATGGATTTTTGCAATCATGTTGTTAATAGCAAAACAAGTTATCAAAAACAATAGTGATAAATAATTTATTCCCTTCTGTTTGTTCTGGGTTACTCTTCCTTTGAACATTAGAAATCATACAATATTACTTTAAGTGAAATGCTTGTTTATGGTACCCAATTAAAACCAGTTCAATACTGAATAATAATTTACTGTCACTTTGGATCTGATTACCTAGATATTTTGTTTAGAATGTTCTAAACTGATCAATAACTAAGAGGAAACTTAAACTCTGAATTCATTTTCCCATATTCCTTTTCTGAAAGTGATCACGATATTGCATACTTATATTCACATGGTTTATTCCTCAGGCTATTTCTTACTGTGGTTTCTTTTGAATGTATATTTTGTATTTAGGTATCCATTTCAAAAGGTGATTAACTCTATTATTTGTACTTAGCATTACAGAATCCCATGAACAGAGGGACTTTTCCACCTCTCAGGGATGACTTGAATTTCTTTCTACTGCTTTGCTGGCCAGTGGGTAATTGACTTGCATCTACAATATCCCTAGAAAGTGGCCACCTCACTGTTCTTGAATATAGCCCATCTTTGGACTGTGCTCTCTGACGAACTGTCCTGTTATTAATCTGTAATTTTTCTCTTGGTAGTGTCTTCTCATTTGTCCTAGTTAGTTCTCTTAAGATTAGTAATTTTTGTTTCTGTTTTTGCTCTTTATCTGTGGCATAATATGGTTGCTCCGCAACTTTATTGGAGGGTATATAAAGTGCTTGTTATGCAGTAGATCTTGAAATGCACATTGTGCTTATATATTTGTAATAATAAATCTTTTGGCATTTTAACACATTGGTTATATTTTCAATTTACTTAAGAAAAAAAAAAAGAATTTAAGTTTATAGAGACTGAATGGGATGGGAGTGAGAGTTTACAAAGTGACATAGAGAAGTTAATTTCACAGCATACAATAATTGTTAATTTTTCCATGGAGATATATACCTGTAAGCCTGACTTTTACCCTGCCGTGGAGAGGGAGCTGCAGAAACTTTAAGGCAAGCTGATTAAGAATGCTCATCATTTAAGAAATTTTTATCCACCAATATCTCTTTAATTTAATTCTTGCTTTGTTAGTGGAGATATTAGAAAGTTTTCTTTTTCTTTTAATTTGCTATTCCAGTGCTAGTAATACAAATCCCCCTGTACTAAGACCAGAGCAGAAGATCCCCCTTGTTTTTGCTTTACCTGGTTCTTTCTTTGGTTATACTCTTCAGGAATTCAGAACCTTTGAAAAACTGAGACCCCTTCAACAAGTTGCTGGGTTTTTAAATTTTATTATATCCCCCTCATTTATATAAAGTGAACCAGAATTAATGAGGAATAATAAATGAAAAAGGAAAGCTAATCAATAGGAGATACAGAAATTATAAATACAGAGAAGAAATAAATCTTTAAAAATCCCAATAGACAGAGTTCAAATAAAATTAGGGCATTTGAAAGGCCAGTTGATATGTTTTTGTGATACCTGTGGGTAGGTACCACTGTGATTCCCATTTTATAAAAGAGGAAACTGAGGATCAGACAGTTTAAATACTTTCCCCACAGCCGCAGGACTAGCAGGTGATTGAGACTAGACAATTGGATTAAATATGGAAATAGGCTGTGTTTAAAAACTGCTAGTGAAATGGAAAGGGAACTAATACCCATTGAATGTAAACTATATGACAAGTAATCTGCTGTCATTTGATGCTCAATTATTTCTCATTACAACAATATGGATTAGATTTTATCATCTCCATTCTGAAGACAATGAAACACAAGCTTGGAGGGATTAAGCCGTTTTCCTACACTGCCCATTTGGGCAGCTAGAATTTGACCATTGAGCTCTGACTGCAAAACCTATGACTTTTCTACTCTACAAAAGAATTGCAAACTCGTTTAAAGCCAGAAAATAACTTTATTTGAATATAAATACCAAATTCTGGACCTTCATAGAGATGTTTTTCCTGTCATCACTACTCCAATGAGTCATTTAACATACTGTCTTGATTATATGTGTACATGTTCCATCTAGATTTTATGCCCCTATGGGACAGGACTTGTGTTTTCATAATTTTTGTATCTCACACAGACACATACTACAGCAGTATTCCCAATGCACCCCTTCTTTTACATTTTTTTCAATCATAAACATATAAACTTACAGTTTCATGAAATCTATCCCTCCACTTAAATAGATTCCAGCTGTGGCAATGTTGATAATTTCCCTGTAGCTTGAACTTTCATCAAATTTATACTTTTAGAAATGCAAATTTGCAATTAATCAATGAATCACTCAGAAAGTAAGATTCACCCTTTGGTCATAGGGCATACAGAGGTTTGTTATAAGGTATGAGACTGAACATTGACTGAATTTCTAACTTATGAAAAACATTTCAACCACCTAAAAAGAGATTTGTGAGAATTTGTTACAGGACTGGGAGTTGTTCTCTGAGTGGTGTTAACAGTGCTGAGTAAATTTTTTAATAAAGTCTTCTAAAATGAAATATAAATATTTTAATTCATATTTGATAGTGCCATAAAATATCTTTGCTCCTCTTTGAAACCTATTATATTACAAAATAATTACTTTATGTAAGAGGTTTTCAGTTTTCAAACACCGATATATTTGTTATTAAATATTCTAGGATAGTTTTTGAGAGTCTGAAGTTATTGCCAATTACTAACCATAGAAAACTGCTTTTTGTGTAGGTCTTTGTTTGCATGCCTGAGGCAATTACCATTAAAACATTTTTTCATATGGCCCCTTTTTATCAGGATTTTGTTCAAGCTTTATTGAGGTATAATTGGCAAAATTGTGTGATATTTAAAGTGTAAAATGTGATGATTTGATATACGTCTACATTGTGAAAGGATTCCCCCCCCCATTGAGTTAATTAAGATATCCATCACCTCACGTTTTTTTCCTTTTATTTGGTGAGAATATTCAAGTTCTACTATCTTAGCAAATTTCATTTATACAATACAGTGTTACCAACTATAGTCATCATGTTATATTGATACATTAGATCCTCAGATCTTATTCATCTTATAAGTGAAAGTTTGTACCCTTTTGCCACTGTCTCCTATTTCCTCCACCTCCATCCTCTGGCAACCACTTTTCTACAGTTTCTTAATGTTTCTATGAGTTCAGCATTTCTTTAATATTCCAAATGTAAGTGATACCACACAGTGTTTTTCTTTTTCATTTTGGCTTATTTTTTCACTTAGCATAATGCCTTTTAGATTCATCCATATTGTTGCAAATGACAGGATTTCCTTCTTTTTTAAGACTGAATATCTATGTGTCTATATCTATATCTATTTACTTGCCTACCTACCTACCTACCTGTATCTTATATTTTCTTTATCTATTCATCTGTCAAGTGACACTTAGGTTGTTTCCATGCCTTGGATATTGTGAATAATGCTGCTGTGAACATGGGAGTATGTATATCTCTTCCAGGTAATGATTTCATTTCCTTTAGATATATACCAAGAAGTGAGATTGTTGGATCATATGGCAGTGTTATTTTTCATTTCTTAAGGAACCTCCATACTGTTTTCTATAGTGACTGTATGCGTTTATGTTCCCACCAGCAATATACAAGGTTTTCCCTTTCTCCATGTTCTCGCTAGCATTTATCTTGTCTTTTTGATAATAGATGTCCTAACAGATGTGAGGTGCTATCTCATTGTGGTTTTGATTTGTAATTCCTTTATGATTAGTGATGTTGAGCACCTTGTCATGTGCCTGTTGGTCACTTGTTTGTCTTCTTTAGAAAAATGTCTATTTAGATCCTATTGGGTCTAACCAAATTGCGTTATTTGTTTTTTTTTTTGTTGTTTGTTTGTTTGTTATTACTGAGATTTATGAGTTCCTTGTAAAGTTTGGATATTAACCACTTAATGGATATGTGATTTACAAATATTTCCTCCCATCCCACTAGTTGTCTTTTCATTTGTCAAAGGTTTCTTTTGCTGCGTAGAAGCTTTTTAGTTTGATGTAGTCCCACTTGTTTATTTTTGTTTTTTGTTGCTTTTGCTTCTGGTATCAAATCCAAAAAATCATTGCCAAGACGAGTGTCAAGGAGCTTACCCTCTATGTTTTCTTTTAGGAGTTTTATTATTTCAAGTCTTACGTTCAAGTCTTTAAACCTCTTAAAGTTGATTTTTGTGTATGGTATAAGATGATGCCCATTTCCACTCTTTTTCATCCGACTATCTAGTTTTCCCATCATCATTTATTGAAGAGACAGTCCTTCCCCATTGTGTATTCTTGGCTCCTTTGTCATAAATTAATTGACCATATATGTATGAGTTTAGTTCTGGGCTCTATATTCTGTTCCATTGATCTATGTTTGTTTTTATGCCAGTACCACAGTGTTTTGATTACTATGGCATTGTAATATAGTTTGAAATCAGCAAGTTTGATGCCTCCAACTTTGTTATTTTTTCTCAAGATTACTTTGGCTTTCAGGATTTGTTGTTGTTGTTGGTGGTGGTTCCATACAAATTTTAGGATTGCTTTTCCTATTTCTGTGAAAATGATGTTGGAATTTGATGAAGATTGCCTTGAATCTGTAGATTGCTTTGGGTTATATGAATATTTTAACAGTATTAATTCCTCCCATCCATGAACATGGGATATCTTTCCATTTATTTGTGTCATCTTCTATTTAGTTCATTAATGTCTTATAGTTTTCAGGGTACAGATCCTTCTCCTTGGTTAAATTTATTCCTAAGTGTTTTATTTATTTTGATGCTATTGTAAGTGGGATTATTTTCTTAATTTCTCTTTCTGATAGTTACTTGTTGGTGTATAGGAGCACAACTGATTTTTGTTGATTTTGTATCCTGCAAATTGACTTAAATCACTTGTTAGTTCTAACAGTTTTTTGCTGGAGTCTTTAGTGTTTTCTGTATTTAAGATCATGTCATGTGCAAGCAGTGACCCAGTACTGGAAGTCCTAGTTGGACAAAAGAAATAAAAGGCATCAATTGGAAGTAAAGGAGAGTAAAAGTGGCAAGAGCAGGTATCATTGTCTTGATCTTGATTTTAGAAGAAACGTTTTCAGCTTCTAATCATTGAGTATGATGTTAGCTGTGGCCTTGTCATACATGGCCTTTGTTATGCTGAAGTATGCTCCCCCTATAATCACTTTGTTGAAAGTGTTTATCATGAATTGGTGTTGAATTTTGTAAAATGTTTTTTTTTTTACATCTATTGAGATGACTGTATGATTTTTTGACTTCATTTTGTTAATGTGGTGTATCACATTAATTGATTTGTGGATGTTGAACTTTCTTTGCATCCCTGGAATACATCCCACTTAATCATGGTGTATGATCCTTCTAATATATTGTTGCATTTGGTTTGACAATATTTCATTGAGGAATTTGTGTCTATGTTCATCAGGGATATTGGCCTATACTTTTATTTTCCTTGTAGTGTCCCTATCTAGCCTTGGTATCAGGATAATTTTGGTCTCATAAAATGAATTTTGAAGTGTTCCTTTCTCTTCTGATTTTTGGAAGAGGTTGAGAAGGATTGGTATTAATTCTTCTTTAAATGTTTGGGAGAATTCACCAATGAAACCATCTAATTATGGATTTTTTGTTGTTGGGAGATTTTTGATTACAGATTCAATGTGTTTATGAGTAATTGATCTATTTATATTTTCTATTTATTGTTGATTCAGCCTTGTGAGGTTGTATGCTTCAAGGAATGTATCCATTTCTTCTAGGTTTTCAGTTTTTTGGCAGATACCTGTTGGTTGTTCAGTTTTTTGGCAGATACTTGTTCACAGTAGTCTCTTATGATTCTTTGTATTTGTGTGGTATCAGTTGTAATGCCTCCTCTTTCATTTATAGTTTTATTTCTTTGCATTCTCCCTGTTTTTTTTTTTTTTTTTCTCGGTAGGTTTAGCTAAAGGTCTGTTGTTTACCTTAAAAAAAAAAAAACAACTCTTAGTTTCATTAATCTTTTCTCTTGCCATTTTGGTCTCTATTTCATTTATTTCTGCTCTGATCTTTGTTATTTCACATGGCCCTTTAAAAGACACTTCCTTGTGGTTACATGAATAAATTATTAGAAGCTGTGTTAAGGATTATAATTTTATATATATAGTAATGACTTTTCTTTTGACCCCGCTTGGTGAAAGCCATGCTGACTGAAGACAGTTTGTTAGAGTTTTCAAGTTTTTAGAAGGCAATTTACTCAATGTGTTTGACAAGCCTTGTAATCCTACATTCCTGCCCTAAGGCATGATCTCCCTTAAAATAAAATATAAAACAAACTCTGGACAGTTCTACTTAGAAGTTTTACTCAATGTTTTTAGTGCACAGTAGGGTCGGGATTATACACCATACTTCATGAAGCAAACTTCCTAAGAAATCGTTTTCTTCCTTCTCCTTCTCACAGGGTCAGATTCACCCAGACAGCCTCCACAGCTCACTTCTCAGTTTCTTTTTCAGAATTCCAGCTCTAGCTCCAGGCCTTTCTCATTCCAGTTTGACTCTCTTCTCCCTCTTAACTTTACATTTTCTGTGGAATGTAATTCATTCTTGTATAAATCAGTTTAGCCTCTCAAAAGGTCTTCTAATTTTTCTCTACATTGAATTCCTAAATCAGCACAAGAGTTTTTGGAGCCAAGCAGAGCAATGGAAGAGTCCTTCTTAGAAGGTGCAGATAACAGAAAGCTTGTGTCTATTTATACTTTGGTATTTTTGTCCTATCACAGTGAGAATTTAAGATTTCAGTTTACTTCTGGGCAATAGTCCTTTGGGAAAGCCACACCAATAGGGCCTCACAAGTTGACTTTACTTGGATTAATTTACCACCTTCCAGGGAAGACCCCTCAGCTTTGTAATGAATCTGATTTTTATGATCATCCAAGAGCACTTCTGTCTCACACTAATCACAATCATATGAGACCTATGTGTAAAATCAGAATGATTAATTTATATTGGCAAATGCAATTTTTAAGAGGACAGGTCTCTGTTTGACATGCCTAGTTCATTCTTCCCTGAGGACGACCTAGGGAGAGAGCCAAATTTTATCCTAGGAAAATTGTTTGTTATATCTAGAATCAGATCAGGGAGATTAAATAGTTCATTCTTCCATTCATTTTACCAGTATCACTTGATCACTTAGTCTAGGACAACGGCTCTGCAGGGAAGCAGGACTACAATGATAAATATGTCATATCAACTGCCCTCATGTTGCTTAGTGTTCATGAGAGTGAGTAACACCTGGCTGACTGAATATATGGTTAGAAAAGGCTTTTCCAAGGAAGTGATGTTTTAAGCTGACTTCACCTGAAAGTGACTATGAGTTAGCAATGAAAAGAGAGTTTGTGTGTGGAGTGGTGGGGTGGTGGAGACAGTGGGAAGAAGGGTTTTTCAGGCAAGGGGAATAGCCTGGCTAATGTGTATATTGTGGGACTGATGTTCTGTACCTAGTTAAGGCTTTGGGAATTTGTTCTGCAGCAAGAGGAGACTTCTTTTCCTGAGAGGACTAATACGATTAAATTTGTATGTTAAAAAGTTAAGTCTGTTATGGGTAGAAAATATGGTAGGGGGTGAGGGAGACCCAGTGAGGCCAATTAGAAGGCTATAGCAGAAAATGCAGTTAGAATGTGATGGTCATTTGGCTTAAGATGTTGAAAGGGGAAAATGAAAATGTAAATGACTTCCACATATTTATGAGGTCAGATCCATAGTATTTAAGACTGGTTAAATGTGGGAGATGGATAGTGATAAAAGTGACTCTAAGGTTATTGGCATTAACAGCTGGGTAAATGGTGGCATAGAACAATGGGGAATAACCAGGTTTGAAGGTAAGGTATTATTCAATAAATTCATTTGTGTACCAGGTGCAACTGATTTAGGCTGTGTAAAATCCAAATAACAGTCATTTAAACCATGTAAACCCCTCTACCCTCATATATCAAGAAGACTGAGAGAGTAGTTCCAAGGTGATCCATTGGTTCAGTGGCATTTGCCCTTTTGTTCCAAGTTTGTTGCTTCATTGTTACAATGCAATTGTGTTCTCATTGAAGGCACGAGGATGGAAGAGTAAAGACTTGACAAGATCTCCTCGTATTCTTTCCCCTTTTAGAATAAGCAGTAAGCAAATGTTTTCCTCTAAGACCACCAGAGGACTTATTTATAGTTTTCCCTGTCCTTGGCCTCCCCTTGTTGCAAAGAATGATGAGTGCTTGGTAAAAGAGAAAGGAATCATCGCAGTTGGCTTAGAACAGTGGTTCTCAACCCTGTTAGACACCAAAATCCCTTTTAGTAATCTGAAGTGAAATTCATAGACAATATAATTTACCTATATACCTCATACGAAAAATATATTTAATGATTTATTTGTCATAAAATAGAAAAATGAAAAGATATGTAAATGTTTAGGCAAGGTTCAAAATGAGGTACTTGGATGTTTGCAACTGTATATATAGTGCAGTGGGGTACATGATGTTTGCAGCAATATGTAGAATCACCACAAAATAGCAGTGGTGATCAAACTGACACATATGTGCTGTATTGGTGTCACAAAGAGCATGAATGGTGTTGCTATCAACCTTTTCTAAAATGTTGAACAAGTCTTGGTAACACAGTGAATAAAACAAACTATAACAACATGCTAGTTCCAATCCTGGAGGCACATTCAAGAGCGTGGGGAATGCAGAATAGTTCTACGATATGCACTTTTGTCCCTCATATTGCAGGGACACATACCCGGGACCCCACCAACCTATGCCAGTACTGTCTCTGATCATTGTGACAAGCAAATTTCCAGGAAGAATAAAGTGTGATTGACACACTGTAGATCAGAGAAGAAATGTAAGAGCAGCTGAAGGCGAAGAAAGATTGATTTCCCTGATTTTGAGTGGCATCTCATAAATTCCCACGTACTGTCTACAACTATTACAGACATTCACCATAAAGTTAAATTAAAACTTACCCTGCACTAATTCTCGTTATGTGTCTAGCCCTAAGGAGTCTGATTAATTCTGTCCAGCATAACACTAATTGAAGGTCAAGGTTTCCTTGCGAAATCTTGCTCAGTACCTTGGGCACTGGGGAAATGTATCTAGTGAAAACAACTTTTAATCCATGTTCTCAGGACTTTCAGTGAAATAACTAACTTATATTTTTGGATCTCTAGAAAAAAATTTTCATCATTTTAGGTTGTTTTCTTTTAAATTATTGGCTCGTGTAGTTTATCATCCTATACTGAACTAGCTAGACTTCAACTTTTTCTTTCTTATTATTTACTATAGTCTAACTTGCCAAACATTTTTGCTGATGGCTATTTGCCCGTTAGAAATCAAAAGTTAAAAGCAGTCAACCTTGAAAATGATTAACTGAGAAACAAAAAGAAATTTAATTAGTATAATAAAGTTTCAAATGCTTGGCTTTTTTTCTTCTGCTACATGAAGGAAATAAGAATTTTTCTTTGAAATCTGGTTCTCCATCTGCATGGACAGCCTAATAAGAAAATAATTTTGAAATAAAAAATAATTTTGAAAAACACATTAGTATTTCTAGAGCCATTAAAATTATATTTTGCATTTAAGTTAAATTAGAATTATTTCACCAAACAATTTCAAGTAGCAAATAGAAAGAGATGTCGAGGAATGAATTTAAATATGAATATTTTATTGTTTTTCATTTGGGATATTTTAGTGAAGTCGTTGGTCTTAAAATTTCTCAATCCCATTTAAAATATTTAGTTTAGGTAAGAAATAGTCATTTTATTAATTTATCAACCCAAAATGAAATATTTGGGGAATAGAACTTTACAGCGGAATTTGGAGAATACCCCAGAATCACAGCGTTTAGGCAGGAAGACAAAATTGTGTGTGTGTGTGAGTGTGCATGTGTGTTCTGTAAAATAATAAAGACTGTTACCTCTATGAATATGTGAAATTTTGTAGCTTATTGCTATGAGGTTTGAGATTAGAAAACTATAAAGCAGGACAGATTAGCAAAAGATTAGAGAAGAGATTAGTGAATGATAGATTAGCAAATGATGGGCATGGTTTTTAGGAGGGCCTTGAAGGAAATGATGAATATGTGACAGTGAGAATACTGATATGACATTGAGGGCTAAGAAAATATGGAGAAAATAAAGCCATCTTGAACTGGTCATGGAGGAAGAATGGCTTGGCTACACTGATAAAGCTGTGTTAATGAGGAATTGAAAAATGCTTAGAAATATTAATGTTGAGAGAATGAGGAGGTGGTTGATTTAATGTCATAGATTCAGATGACAAAATGTCAAAATCTTCCAGGATTGCTTTAGGTAAGAGGGTGGTGTTACACGAGTAATATGTGAAATAGATTTATGGTATCTTATTGGATAAGGGCAAGGTTAGAGGGATCCAGAACGGTTATAAAATTGTTGAAGTAGTTCAATTATGAGGTGAACAAGGACTAGGTGATTAAACTGCTGGAAAAAAAAATACAGATGCTAGAAATAGAACCTGGTAATGAAAAAATGAAAAGATATGTTTGTGTGTGTATCTATCTATATATCTATCTATAGGTAGATAGATGCATATATATATATATATATATATATATATATATATATACACACACACACACATATGCTATCTAACCAATTTAATCAATTTTATTAAATATGAATGAAAGGAAATATTATTTTTCCTTATTATTTCACAGTATAAAATTATAATTTTATTTCCTAGGGAATGGAGGTGGGGGTGAGAGACTGAATTATAAGGTAACAATCCTTAAATTATTTTGAGACAGGGTTTGAAAGTGCAAACAAACCCAGACAAAAATTTCCAAAATTTAATGCTATTATCTTGTAGGTTTCTACTGAATCAGTATAAACCACATTTGTTAAATTAACCATATAGCCTTGTGAAGTGAATAGAATGAAGGA
The DNA here is from genome assembly GCF_965194825.1 of Balaenoptera physalus. Lineage (NCBI taxonomy): Eukaryota > Metazoa > Chordata > Mammalia > Artiodactyla > Balaenopteridae > Balaenoptera > Balaenoptera physalus. Next base: position 28,003,818 of record NC_138895.1, read on the forward strand.
TTGAATTAGCTGCTAGATTAGTAATGAATCACTTGTAGATTCAAAGATAAATTTATTGTAGTAAAGTAAGAAAACATTTATTCTGCTTACAATATACTTATTTTATATATGAGTTTAATATTTAAATATTTAATGTTCTTAACTATCTTCAGGAATCGTTTCTTTTATTTTAGTTTAAAATAGAAGCATTTTTAATGATAGCTAGTATTCCTACCTGTACATTTTCATATTTTGTCTAATCACTTTGAAAATACTAATTTCATAAAATAGCTATATAATAAAATAAAGAACAGACTTTCCCAGTTTGTATATACAAAACGGATACTTTTAGAATCTGAATTCACTCCTGCAGTAACAGGATATGCTCTGAGATGAAAAAACATAAACTCACTTTTCTAAAATTTAATAATTTCTAAATAAAATTTCTAATATACAATTTTATAGTTGTATTTACTAGACATGCCTTGTGCAATCCAGTAGTCATTAGCTACGTATGGCTTATTAACCTTAAATTAATGAAAATGAAATACAATTAAAAATAGTGTGTTCATCTCTTGCTGTGGAGCACAGGGGTGTTATTTGAATACTCTCTGATCTTTTTAGGGTTTACTTGTTTCAGTTAATGCTAGAGTTTGGAAACCTCATACTCCTGTAAACTATTAAGAAATATTTTCTGAGACCCTCCCAGGTAAGCACTTGTGCTAGATGATAAACATGAACATTTTGTATTAATTCAATAATTGTTGTGAAGTTTGTAAGACATTGTATTAACATAAAAACTACTTACTTGTAAAAGACATTGAAATATTCAGGAACTTTCTAGTGAAAGAGACACTGAAATGTTCAAGAAAGTTTTAATGAGTTATTCATTCCAGTGAAGATTAAAGGCCAATAAATAAGACAATACAGAAAGCATCCATTTTTTTAAATTTAAGTACAGTTGATTTACAATATTGTGTTAGTTTCAGGTATACAGCAAAGTGATTCATATATATATATTTTTAAGAAAGCATCCATTCCTAATCTTGACTGCAAATAGGACAAGAGGAAGCAGAGGGCACAAAGATACTATAGAATAAGAGATTTTAGTTAGATATAAGGAAATGTTTCCTGGTGTGGAAAGTAAGTGCACATTGGAAGGATTTATTGAGTGAGGTTATGGGATTTCTGGAAATCTTTAAAAATAGAATACATTTCGATCTCTCTAGAGAGGTATGTGATATGCCAGCAGGCATTGAGTGCGAGGATGAATTAGATTCATTGCCATGGTTTTTTCACAGCAACAGTTCTATGAATCTGTAGAGGACAATGACATTGGATAATTCTCACTGTGCTCTGCAGGAAGTCAGGTCTCCAGACTGCTTGTCCCAACAGTGAATCAGGGCCAAAATATTATCCTACATTCAACAACTTCTCAAAAACAGGAAATTAAAAAACCTGAAAACTACAAAATGCTAGTGTTTTGTCATTTTAAGAAACAGTGTTTCTTGAAGTGGATTAGCGTTTCCTTTCCTATGCACGCTTTAGAAGCTGTGCATAGTTCTAATTATGTCAGACTGTATATTCAAATTGTAATTTTGAGGTTTAAAAATTAGAAAAATATGTAAGGAAGTATAATTGCCACTATTTTAAAATAGTTCAATTAAATACTGCTACAATATTTGTGTTGTGCTTGAAAATATGTACAGTTTTTTCAATGGTAATACATTTTCCTGTCCTTAAATATATCTATAGAGTGCCTTGATTTTAACATTACCTTTTTTCCAACATTATCTTTTACAAACATTAATAAGAGTTGTTGCTTTTAGAAACTCTAAAGGAAATAATAGCTGGAAAACCCTCTGTAGCTTAAAGTCAGTCATTAAAACTCACAATAGGGTAAGTAATTAGAACTACCTCCTCTTAACTTGTAAATAAGCATAATTCGTTCCAAAGAGGAAATATCGAAACTTGGTTCATGTCTACTGTAATGCATTACTCAGATGCTACTGAGCATTTCACATTAAGAACTTATTTCAACAACTACAATAAAGACCAAATCTGAACTGCTGACATGGCTGTTCTGCAGTGAATGGGCTAATGTTGTATTTACTGTGATTTCAGAATACATATGAAATAATGATTTGTGCCTTTAATCTGAGTGACATGATAAGCCCCACTCCTCACTTTGTGTGAAAATATTCCATCAGACTTACACAGGTTTGATGTTCCAGCTACCTGGATTGGGTTCTAGCACTCCAATATTCAAGCCTGCGGCTGTGCTGGAAATGAGGCAGTGGGCACCCAGGTCAGAGCCACAGAGAACCAGGAAGTTGGCAAGTGGCCTGAGTACACCCACTAGGGAGGGAGGCATTGGAAGAAACTGGACAGCTAGGAAACTGGGACAGGAGGGCTAGGCTTGCTGCCATAGTTGATGGCATGGCTGCTTCAGAGCTGCAGTGAATCTCGTCACATATCCTGTACATCAAAGAAGAAATCCAAAGCCACAGCTCGCCCGAAAAGCCAATGACTATTTTTTTTTTATCCATTGATGTCATTCTTAGCCGGGTTTAAAATGGAAAGCAGAAGCAGGTCAGGCTGAGTCATACTCACAAGGCAGAATTTGGGAGAAGCAGGAATCAAAAGCTGGACCAGATGGCATTTTAAATCTGCAGAAAACTGTGTTTGAGAATAGCTGACCAAATAAACAATGAAAAATAAGAACTGACCCTGGAAGGAGAACATGCTCCTGGGAGATGGGTGGGTGAGGAAGTCAAGATAAAATTGTCTGTGTGAGGCTTCTCCAGAGAGAAGGTTCTTTTGATAGGCAGCCTGGTGTAGCAGAACAAGCCCCTGCTTTGGGGTGAGACAAACACAAGTTTATTTTCATACACTGGCTGTGTGATTCTGAGCAAGATACTTACTTAATCTCTGTTTCTTCATCTGTAAAATTCCAATAATAATTCTTATCTTCCAGGTTATTCTATTTAAAATCGAACAAGTACTGTGCCTGATAATATAGTAGAGAATCAGTGAACATTATTATGTTGAAGTTTCAGTGGATGGAAAATGCCTTTAGCATTCATTCATTCACTGCATCATTCTTTCCTTCATTCATTCAGTAAGTAATTCTTGAATAGACACAAAATGCCAGAGAGTGCTGGAGGCAGAGGATACATTCAGGAGATAGTTACATTTTCCTTAGAATATAGATCACTGGTAGCAAAGTATCAGCATAGTACTTGCTACAGAGGGGAAGGCACCAAGATTTAAGTAAAGTACAGAGGGGAATTGCATGAGTTGGGTATTTGTTCTTATTGAGATCATAATGGTTTCAGACATCTCAACATCTCATGTGTCCCTAATTATTCTCTCTAGAGGGATTTCTTCCTCTCTGGGTAATAGCACTTTAGCCAGTCTCACAGGAATTGAGGCTCTACTAAAGGCTTTCATATATATATATATGAAATGTGTGTGTATATGCATATATATAATATAAATTATATTAGAGTTTGAGTAAGAAAGCAGAACCACCATGAGTGGTTTAGACTAAGGGATTTTTTTTTTTATTGGGATTAAACATTTCACAATTGTAAGAAACACAGGGAAAATAAAGATCTGAAAAGGGGTGATTGAGGGATCCGAAAAAAAACTAATTAATGGTGAAGAAGTTCTGTGGAATGTCTGTGGAAAGCTGCTACCTATGCATGTGATGACAAGCATGACGTCCTTGTAAGTCAACTGGGCAGCTGGACGTAAAACAGAGATAAAGCAAGGACAAGCTGGGAGCCATGCGGACACTCTGGAACCCACAAGGACAAACCAGAAGCCACGTCCATCTGTCACTACACCTAAACTCAGTGTTGTTGGCTATTTGCTGAAGAAACTGAGGGCCTTCATCAGGGACCTGCACATGCACCTCACTCAGGACACCAAGGAACTGGAAGAGGATGGGGAGAAGGGTGAGTTTGAATGAACTGCTAGTTTGGCTGCTTTCCTGTGCAATATTGTGCCATCAAATTAGCCACAAAGTGAGTGAGATGCAGCGGCTAATGGGGCCCTGCACAGACCTCTTGAGGACAATGAGTGATGCTTTATCGCCACCTTCCAAACATCATGTGTATTCCTGTATGGCCAACCTAACCCAATACCACAAAGGAAAGGAAATTCTGGGAGATTCAGTTTTCAGCCTTTCTAGGTTGGCACAGTGCAAAACCACCCCTGAGAGAGGGAAGCCTTTTGGTATCATTATCCTTATAGACAAGCTCCCTGCAGTGTGATTCCATTTAACCCTGTCTGCATCTGTGATTCTCAAAAAGAGGTGGAGGAGGAGTTGAGAAGGGTAGAGCTAGGTGAATAAGGGGAGGCATCCAAGAATCACTTCAGGAGCATTTTCTAACTGCTCACCTCTGCTTCTGTTTCTTCACCTCCCAACGACCTGAGATTTTAATTACGTATTTTGATTTAGAGCAAGAGAACTTACTCTGCTACTGCTGAAAAAATCACAGCACAGCAATTACCGATACTGGTGGAAATGTGCCCCTTCCATTGGATATGTCTGTGTGGAATATAGATGAGGACCGCTGTTTTGTATTCTATAGTAGTATTTGTTTGTTTTTACTGCTGAATTCTCGGCTCCTTAAAGGCAAGAGGAGAGTCTTTCTTCTGTCTTTCACACTCTGTTCCAATTTATGTTTAGTCTTGTTATGCAGTAACTCTCAACTCTCAAACTCAGGTGCCCTCAAGGGCCAAATACACAACACAAATGTGAGAGCAAAGAGGATGGTGGGGGCTGAGTGCTAGAACCAGAGTAACAGTACCTAACCTAAAGCTATTCACATGGGATGGGGCAAGTGGGAGGCAGGGGAGGGAGAGAGAGGAGTGAGAGTGATTGATAGGGGAAGAGACCAAATAAAATGCATATACCATTACCACCTGCCCCACTCCCTGGGGACATCTACACACCACCTGCCATCACTTCTGAGAAAATGGTGGAGGTTGCCATTTTAATATATAAAGTTTACTTTTATTACTAGGAGCCTAAGGTTCATCCAATGTGACTTACATTAAGGAATCAAATATTATGGATTATACTGTGGCCAGCAAATGATGTTCATAAGCAATACAGATCTCTAACAGCTTTGATAATAACCCTCTAATGGAAACTAAAATAAAAATATTTTAATATTTCAATGAAGTAGCATATGACCTACTTAAAAAGCCCTTTATTGCAACTTATTGACATAGATGGAGGAGAATAAGAAGTGTATTAATATATAACATTGGCTTATTTGTTCCCCCAATTAGTAAAATATTAGGAATTTAATAACATTAAAACTGTGAATGTGATTTGTTATTAAATAAAATGTCATTTGCTGTTATAATTAAATTAAGTTACTAAAAGAGTAAATGATCCTGAATTTACAAAAATAAATAATATTTACATTAGTAAAAAGTCTGTATGTTGTGATAAATCTTAAGTTTCATAAATGCTAACTTATAAAACATGGCTTTGCATTTTAAAAATTTTACAAACAATACTTATTAGGAAAGTACATTCCACACCAGTTCTTCAGTTCATATTTTTTTCTAGTTGTTCAGTTTAAGGTTTTAAAATGTTGCTAAAATGTTACATTGGAAAATTAATTGACACATTTTAAGATAAATTAACATATAATTTAGAAAAGTCTACCATATGTGGGATTAAGAAATTTAGAGAAAATCTTATTTTCAACTCCAATTTTCAATTTTTTTTTAACTTTCTATGCAATGCATATACCACCCCCCCCCATGCATTTCAGGGCACAAACCTCCACTGGCAGTGAGAGGCACTATTAAAATTTCATAGGTAATAAACCAGAGATGACAACTGGGAAATGCTTGGTGCGTTTGGAACTGTTCGCTGATGAACAAATAACTGAATGAGTAAGTAAATAAATGAATGATTTCTACGCTTTGATTATTAACTAGTCTTCCTTTTAATGGTAAACTATCCTCCAGTCAGTTGTTAAAATACATAGCTGTTTGGGAGTTTTGAGATATACCTGTCTGATACATTTTATACTTTACATAATGTTCCACCTGTCCTTTCTTACATATTGAAGGCACAAATATGTCTCTCATATATTCATCCAATATTTTTCTCATTTACATCTAGACACTACTTGTTTTTCTTTTCCAGAGTTTATTAATTACTTATAAATCACTCTTCATCTGTAGGATGAAACAGATTTACAGTGTTGTAAAACTAATGTTGGCCACAAAAGTCAATACCTTGACTACACTCTATAAGCTATTTATGTAAAAAATTGATGTTAGTCATTATAACCCAATTTATATCATAAATAAAGGGATAAAAAATTTAACAGTTAAAAAGAAATTATTGGCAGCGGAAGGTACCACTGATAGGGCTTAGAAAATTAAAGTAAAATTATTTTATGAAAACAGTGAGATACATATGATGGAAAAAGAATAAAGCTTTACAGGTCGGTGAACCTGTGTGCTAACTCAGTACTGACATTATATTAATCAGAGTTTTTGGTTGTAAACAACAGAGAGCAAATATGGGTTTTAACCATGAAAGGAATTTTTTTTGGAAGGAAGTGGTTAACTCATAGAGTTAAATGGAATGCTGGAAACCACAGATTTCGAAATGGTTGGGAACCTAAGACAGCTACTTGGCAAAATCATGCCATTGGAATAGTGGCTAGGATCATTCTGTTGCTGATACTGGACCCCACACTGACCACACTGACACTATTGACACTGACAACACACGTGGGTGCTGCACTGTGGCTGTGGTTATAGTTGGTTTTTAACTGCCCTTAATTCTTTGGGTCACTTGCTCTAGATTCACAGTCCCAGATGATGTCTTCCTGAGTCACATGTTGATGCTCTGAGGCCTGGAACCAGAGAGAGCAAGCAAGTAACTGGAATGTTCTGGTTCTGCTGTGGGAGGGAAGACCCTACCTCTAACCAAAAGATAATAGGAAGACAGAGTCTCCAAAACTGGAAGCATGAATTGTATGTATGTAAAAGTGAAATTTGTATGTATCAAAATGACTAATAAGCACTAAACCCATTAAAAAGCTGTGTGATCTAAGAGGGCACATGATTCAACTTCTCTGGATATAATTTTCTTTTTTTTTATATTAATCAATTAATTTATTTGGCTGCATTGGGTCTTAGTTGCGGCCTGCGGGATCTTTCATTGTGGCATGCGGGCTTCTCTAGTTGTGGCGCGCTTGCTTGTCTCTAGTTGTGGCGCGTGGGCTCCAGAGTGCACAGTCTCAGTAGTTGCAGTGCATGGGCTTAGTTACCCCGTGGCACGTGGGATCTTAATTCCCTGACCAGGGATCGAACCCACATCCCCTGCATTGGAAGGTGGATTCTTAACCACTGGTCCACCAGGGAAGTCCTTGGATATAATTTTCAAACCTGCAAAATAAAGATGGGATATCCATAATGTCTACCTTAAAGCAGCATAGGTTTTAAGTTCACTTAGAAAGATAATGCAAGCACACTGTGCAAACAACAACAACAATCAGTGAGAATCTGGACCACTGGGAGTGAAATGATAGAGTACTGGTAAAGAAAATGTTTACACTATTTGATAACTAGTGATATCAGAGATGAATAACTTGGGGGCTAGTCAGCTCTTTACCTGCATTATGTATACAATTCACCACTTCCATGAACACCATAATGACAGCTAGATGTTATTACTTTTAAGGCAAATTTTCACAAGAGTGGTGAAAAGGACGAGAGATTTGGGAAGGAGCAGGAAATAGAGTCTGTGACAAAACATAGCAATCTTTCAGGTTATTTACAACAGAAAGTGGGGTAAACTACATTGTGGAGTTTGGGGAAAAACACTCTACAGAAATTCTCTTGAAAACAAAGCCAGCTACATAGTGATTGGAGAGAAATGTATGTCATATAATATACCTTTATATGTTTCATAATTTTTCATATCTTTCAATATAGTTTACATCTGTAAGAAAAAAAATTACTACTTTTCAGATACCTTAACAAATCCAAAGGTTAGAATCATCATAGAAGTACTCAAGTATTTTTCAGAATATTTTTATTTTAGCAAATTTTGCCTGGAGACATAACAGGCTCTCCCATACTTCTTTTGATAATAAATAACACTTTTATAGCACCTTTTATCTAAGACCACTTCAGTATCACTATAATTTTTCCCTATCCTTTTGCTCATAATTTAGTTAAGGTATCTAAGCAAATATGTAATATTGAAAGGGCTTAAACCTCAGTGGACTAGAATTTTCAAAAAGCTGTGTTTCATTGATTAAAATTAAAAAAAAAAGATTGTAGAACCGCACTATCACCAACTCTTTGTGCTTAGGAAGTCACTTTTTCTCTCCCTTTTTCAATGTTCTCATATGACAATGAGGGAGCGTCCTAAATGATTTCTAAGATTACTTTCATCTCTGAATCTATGTGATTCCATCATACCACTCCTTACTTCAGCAAGTTACAAACTTGCACTGTGTGCATAAGTAGTATTGAGTTGATGTTTCTTGACATATTTAACTCTCCTGTTAAGAATTTGTAGCTGAAAATGGAAAGTTAAATGTGTAAGAAACACAAATGTCCATGTATCTATTTGGATATGTGCTCTCTCACTCTCTCTCTCAAAAAGAATTATAGATATAGGTAGATAGATCTCTGGGTCTATTACATGTGTGTTCTTAAATTATGATAACATAATTTATTCTATGGACATTTATATTAGTGCTATTATAATTCCTGATGTAAGTCTCTTATCTAAAAACCTTAGAGGCATGTTTTGGAATTTATAATCTGAAAAGTAATATAATGCATATACCATGTTTTATATAACACCCCCAGAAGGATTTGGACAGCAACCCATACTCAAATATTCTACAAATATTTCTACATTCAAATATTTCTATGTTGAAATGTATTTACTATTCACAAATAAACATTGCAGTTGAATTTTTACCATGTGCATGTATGATACTTAAATAAAATCAAAATACTATTAAAAAAAAGAAAAGCAGAATATTGTGTTCAGAAAATAAAACCTTGATGTTTAAAAAAAGAAAAAAAACATTTCAACAGCTTCACATCAAGTTCATGCCTAGTTTGCCAAATTAGTTCAGATCAGGTCAAGTTTTGCCATCAAATGAATTAGAAAACAAAACCTTTAGTTTTAAGAGATTTTTGGATTTTATTTATGTGCATAATGGATTTTGAACATGTTTATGAATGCTTTGTCTGACCAGAAAGGCCCTCTTTTTAGAAACAGTTTTTGGGTTTGCTTCTGTTCCAACTACATGTTCTGCATTGAAGCTTAATGGTGTCTACAGACCACATCCCTTGCTGGACACAGTTGCTTAGCCCACCTGGGGACACTTACCTCCAGCTATGACTATCATATTTTTCCTTGGGACTTTTAAATTACAGCAAAAAGACATGAGTTCATCTGTCACTTTCCCTCTGGTGGCAGAGGTTTGAGAACCATCAGGAGCCGTGTTTCTTGGCTTACGGGAAAAGTTTGGCCACGCAGAGAGAAAATGAAGGGAGCCTATATGGAGATACAAGGGTGAGAATTGGAGAGTGTCATGTCAACCTTGCAGTCTCTGATTCTTGTTCCTGAAGCATCCCATTTGCAACCTCTCCTTTCCAACAGTTTTGTAGTTCCCATGGCTTTAACAAACCATTGTACGTTCATTTACCTTTAGTAGTTTGAGCTGGGTTTTAATTATTTTCATCTGAAAGACCCCTAACCAAGAATGGAAATATCTTTGTTGAGCTGCAGATGTTCATTTTGATATTTGAGCCTTTCCATTTGTCTTGAGTCCTGCAGGGTAACCCAGGTGCCCATTAATACCTCCATCTCTAAAGGGCAAACCTGTTTAATCAGAGGTAATGCTGTGGCAGCAACTTAACCCAGAAATCTCCTTTCCTTAACACAACAGAAGTTTGTTTCATGTTTACTGCACCTCTAAGTCCGTTTGCAGAGAACTCTGCCTCACATGGTCACCCATGGGCCAGGCTGACAGAGGTTCCACCATCTTTTACTTGCACCATCTGGGGGAGGTGGCCTCCTGGTCACTGTGACGAGGAGGAGAGGACTGAGGGATCAAGCACATGCTCTGAAATGCTTGTGTCAGGAGTGACACACACCACTTCTGTGCACAGCCTTTTGTCCAGAAAGAGTCAGTGACTACTGACGCACAGGAGGGTTCCTGGTGCTGAGAAATGGAGAGCAGAGCGCACGGGTTATTCCGTGAACCGCAGCCACACTGTCATCTTGGAATCCAATAAAATCTAGACTTAAGTTTAAGGGGTATCAAACTTAACAGTTGTGATGGACAAAATTTTTTTCTTGGAAAATAATTAATCGATGGAGGCCAAAGGAAAAGAGATTGTCTGAGAGCAGCCTCTGTAGGGGACTGTGTGCCAACTTTCTGTCAGTAAGGGCTTCTGATTGGAGTTCTGGGTTCTGCATGTTGTTTCTCTTCTCTGACTGTGAAGACACATTTCTGTCCAGTTCAGTCATTTCCTACAGATCTTCTGATCAAGATTTAAGTGATAGATGAAGGGAACTGGGGAAGGTCAGCGGGAGAGTAGGTTATAGAAACATTTCCAGGAGAATTTATTTCTCCTTTAATCACTAGTTTTACTTTCACTCAAGCATGTTAATTTAGATGTTCTTAAATCAGGAGTATATTTATTTTGAACCTTTTAACACTGCAAATCAGCTAGCTGAGTTTCATACTCTAAAAGAACAAGGTAAACAAATGACACTAGTGAATAGAAAACATTAATCTCTCACATGCTTTAGTTTAAATAGTTATAGGAAAGTGCTCTCCTATTAAAATACATTAGCCTATAGCAAACCATTAAAAAATTCTAATGAATCCTTTTCTTCCCAAAGAAAACTATTTAAGCATTGAATCAGTTAATATAATGGATTAAAATAGAACATGATTTTGGTGGCACAATTTCAAAACAGAAGGAATTAGAGACATTCAGATACTGAACATTCAACACAAGCTATGATTTCAGCAGGGAGTCTTATTTGGCCTTTCTTCATTCTAATTCCATCAATTTCAAATTTCATTAACAGCAATGGGACACAAAAAATTCCAACAGTGATGCTTTACAAAACCCTGCAAGTTTTGAATAATATTGGTCTTTGTCATCATTTTATTTCCAAGTGTATGTGTTTATATTCTTTTTCTGAGGAATGACTCAGTATTTCTCCCAGTGGGCATTGAAGAATTAAGTTTTAAAAGACAATGTGTATTCAGTTTCACTGTGTATAGCTGAAATAATCTGATTTAACTTGGTTACGTGTAAAAATTTGGGTAAGACTAAGAGAATTACCTAATTACCTTTTGAGAAGACTAAGATGAATTACCTAACCTTCTGAATCATCTGCTGAAATAGTTAGATTTTCAAGAATAAGAAGTTATTATTTTCATGTAAATTAAAGGTGTTTTCAGAGTAGTTAGAAATAACACAGGAAGTTATACTCACACACCCCCGCCCACCACACCCATCCATACATGCATAAAGTGATGTTTTGTGTTTCAGTGTATATTGTCCATGAATTCTGTAAATGGCAAGCCATATGATTTGTTCAGTAAAATTAGTATTTTAGAGTGGTAAGGGACAGAAGTAGGAACGAAGGAAACCAACGAAAGTTCTCAGCTTCGAAACAGTAGGTGTGCTACAAATGATTATCAGTGTAGACTCTTCAGTACTGCTAGATGGTGGTGGTTAGCTCCATGTATTAGGACTTGAATAATTACACAAACTACAGTTGAGTAAGTGGTCAGAAATATTTTCAACACTGTGAAGGAGCAAACTGGCAGAAGCCTGGCAGCAGGATGAGGGCAGTACCTTTTATTCACTTCGTGGGAATTAGGAGGTTAGGGTTGCTCTTGTGGTCAGTAGGTTATCAGATTATCAGAGTTTATAAAACAAAGCCTCAGATTATCAGAGGTTGCAGAAATACCTTGTTTCAGAGAAAGGAGAGAAAAAGAGTCTTACTAATAAGTTTATTATTATTATTTCTGGGTAAAAAATCCTCAAAGAGTGCTACTACTGAAAAATTAAATTATTAGGCAAACACACCCTGGTCTGTGATGTTGAGAATAGAGATTGAATAGAATAGAGTGCTACTCCCTTTCCTCATAATCCGTTTCTCTCATGCCTCCTCACAGAAGCCCACTGATTTTGCATTATGTTTAGCTTCTTAAAAGTCTCCCAGAATCTCTATTTCTACTGTCTTCTATTCCCCTGTTAAAGGAAACCTCTTCAGTTCCCATTTATTCAGTTTATTACATGCCAGGAGCTGGGCTAAACACATTAATGTATTTAATATTATCTGGTAAAAAAAAATTTGTGATAACAGGCATTGACACTATTCTTTTCTTCACCATGAAACATATCTGTGGGTAATATCCTAGGAGGGAGATGTTTAGAGATTTTTAGTGGAAATATTTAGTGGCATTTAATACCCTTCACTCTTCCTTTTCAACAAACAAAAAACAACAAAACTGTTCAAAACTATTACTTCCTTATTAAATTTCTATATTACATTTTTTTGTGATTATAACTGCAACTGTCATAATCATAAAAGAGAGCATTGTAAGACCTCTGGAGCTCAAATTCAGGAAAAATGAAAAACAAATTTATAGTAATCATTCATATGTACATAGGGGAAGCTTTTGACATCTTACTTAAGTGAACTTACTGGACACTAAGATCCAAAGTCCTTAGGAGGCTACATTCTGAAACACTGACTCATAACATTAAAAAATTATTAGACTTTCTGGGATGATGACTTCCCCATGAGAAGATGCCTCTTGCAAAGGATCTCCTTCATCCCTCTCCAAGATAGAAGAGGAAACACAAGAAGAAGTGCCTGGTGCAGAGCCCCAATTCCTACTTCATAAATGTGAAATGCCCAGGATGCTATAAAATCACGACTGTCTTTAGCCATGCACGAACAGCAGTTTTGTGTGTTGGCTGCTCTACTGTCCTCTGCCAGCCTGCAAGAGGAAAAGCAAGGCTTACAGGAGGATGCAGCATTACAAGACAGAAGCAGCATTAAAAGTACCCCGAATCAAGATGAATGGGAAACCATCCCATAAACACATTTTGAATACAAAAACATCATTAAAGATGAGAAAAACTTTAGATTCTTCAGCAATTTGGAGAACTGTTCATAAAGGTAAACCCTTTGAAGATGTCTGCCTTAATGGACAATGTTCTTGAAAAAAAAGTAAAGTTGGTAAATTTTAATTCTAATGAACTCAGGAAGCACAGTGAGAATTCAGTGTTGTGGAAGGTGATAATGACACTGCATGCAGCCAGCTTATAAGACACTTAACAGCTCTGATTAGCAGTAGAATAGCCTGGCCAGAGCATTAAGTCTTCTACATGAATTTTAAAAACATAAAAACCAAAAAGAAAATAAAACCCAAAAAGTATTTAAAGTGCTTGGCAGCAACTGAAGTAATTTATATGTAAACTATGCTAGAGATTTCAAGATACAGAGGAAGAGAGATAACAGTGGAGACATGGTACCTCCTGGCTGCTAATGGAGGACGTCCAGTATCCATAACAACAAAAACCGTCCCTGGGCACATTTTTGTGAACATTTCTGACTGTTATCTACCACTAGGGAAAAAGGAAGACCAGGTATTTGCCTTCTGAGAACTCTGGCAGATGAATGGTGGACATTGGGCTACACTCAGCCAATCATAAGCATCCTCCTGGTGTGTATTTAGTCTGGATATATCATTTAAAAAAAAGGATAGTTTAAAATCTATTCTGCAAGTGGCAGCAGCAACAGCACCCTCTTGGCTCCTTGGCTCCAATAGGATAGTGGGTGTGGGAGCCAAGGAGCCAAGAGCAGTTTAAAAACACAGTCTTTGTGAGGTCATCGTGAGTGTGGTTCTAACCACCAGGCTTCCTTTGATTTCTGAACATTTTCAAGCCCAAATCACCCTCATGCCCATTGATTCTCTGAGCCACCCATCATCTATCCATTAAGGTTATTTTTTGCTCAGGATATACAGGGTCATTTTCTATTTCTTTCATCCAGAATCTCGACTGCAGCCCACGTACAATAGCCAGATACCACAGTGGATACAAATTGTCCAAGCTTCCACTGTGAGCCAGATCTGAACCACATGATTCTTTATCATTGTGACATTCTTAAAGTTTATACCATAAATTTACTGTTTGCAGTCTGGAAGAGAGCACATAGTGATATTTAACAAATACCTCTTGTATGAAAGAGTGAAGTAGGCATTTTATGCATAATTCAGTGGAAGTTTGAGCCTCACAGATTCAAAGACCTAAAGCTATTTTTTTCTTTTTAAAGGCAATTTTTTTCTTTTTTTTTTTTTTTAAATTTTATTTATTTGTTTATTTATGGCTGTGATGGGTCTTCGTTTCTGTGCGAGGGCTTTCTCTAGTTGTGGCAAGCGGGGGCCACTCTTCATCGCGGTGCACGTCCCTCTCACTATCGCGGCCTCTCTTGTTGTGGAGCACAGGTTCCAGACGCGCAGGCTCAGTAATTGTGGCTGACGGGCCTAATTGCTCTGCGGCATGTGGGATCTTCCCAGACCAGGGCTCGAACCCGTGTCCCTTGCATTGGCAGGCAGATTCTCAACCACTGTGCCACCAGGGAAGCCCCTAAAGCTATTTTATAGAATACACTAAAGACGGTAACAGGAAGCTATAGAGAGAATTACTTGATCACATTTTTGTGAAAATTGAGCACAGGCAGGGGTGTTAATGGTGCAATGGTGGTATGCAAATATATGCCACATGCTTTACTAAAAACTCAATTCTAATGACTGTTTTTTAACATCTTTATTGGAGTATAATTGTTTTACATTGTTGTGTTAGTTGCTGCTGTATAACAAAGTGAATCAGCTATACATATACATATATCCCCATATCCCCTCCCTCTTGCATCTCCCTCCCACCCTCCCTATCCCACCCCTCTAGGGGGACACAAAGCACCGAGCTGATCTCCCTGTGCTATGTGGCTGCTTCCCACTAGCTATCTATTTTACATTTGGTAGTGTATATATGTCAATGCCACTCTTTGTAATAAACGTTAAAGAACATTCAACTTAATTTGCTGAAGTAGGTATAAATAATTTATAAAGATAATGTCATTCAACAAAAGACTGAACATGTGTAAGAGTGAACTGTGAAGTCTTTGGCCAAAACATATCCACTACTTTGTAATGGTCAATGTACCAGAATCCTGGCTGATTAAGCAATGTGACTGCCATCCATCAAGGCTTCAAAAAGACTAGTGATTTTCATTTTCTAATCTTGCAACCTGGTGGAGTAAAACAAGTTGTCAGTGTACACCCTTTGAAGAGAAAATAATAAAATGTGAGAATGGTGAGTGCATATTTTTCCATGATTTATTTAAAGAATTTAATAAAGCAATAAGATTATTAACTGAATGACTCTGCCCACGTGGTGCTTTTAAAATAATGTTTAATACAGTAGTCTCTTTTTAGAACACATTACTTTGAGAATTTCTTGCTTGGAGAGATAAACTGTGTGTTCTTAATTATCCTGAAACAAGTATAGTTAAAAATAGATTTTCACATAATAGTTTTACCTCCAAGGGAATGATATTTCATGTCTTCGTAGACATCTAAGAAGATATAATATATGTATATTAAAAATTCAATTGCATAGACACCAGCATCCTTCTAAGAACAATAGATGAGTTTGGGAGACTGGAGAATTGGCCTTCATAAAATCTCACTATGGTTGTGGCTGAGTTATTTATTTATAAAATGGGCAAAATGCATTAATCATAAATGATAGCTTTTTAGAATACAGAGCAGAGTCTAGAATTATGATTATCGTGTGTTTCCCACGAGATCTAACTGATATGCCATGTTGAGATGGTAACTTCTGTCCTTGAGACAGTTCATTTGGCTCTTTTCACTGCTCTCTAGAAGAAAATAAAGTTCCTTACCCAGCTTTGAGTTTGCTGTAATATGACATGTGATAATTTGGCATCATAGTTTATTGCTTCAGGTAAACTCATAGTATGAAAATAGGAAACTATTTATTGAGTGCTCACCACATGGGAGATCAGATGTACTAGTTCTGGATTTCTATTGTTTGCCCCTATACATTGAACTGCTGGTGGTCTGTGAACTTGCATTTCAAATTCAGTTTTGCCCTTGGAAGCTGCCTGTTCTCTCAGTACTTATTCTGCTATCGATTGCTGCCTGTTTTCTCAGACTTAGCTCCATGTTCTGTGGATATGTCCCAAATCACTTTCTCATTTAGATCAGGCTTCAGTCTGGAATATGGCAATTTACATTTGAACAGTACATTATAAAAGAAACAAAATTCTAATTGCCTCCCTGGGAAATCTCACTGAAAGAGGCATTGGGAAGATACTTAACAATTTTTGTAATCCTCTGATGGATTAGTTAATGATGATTTAATTGTAATAATTATCGATAATAACAGTGGTGAGAGAGGTGATCAAATTAGGACTAGATTAAAGTGTTTTTCACTGGTTTAAAAACAGTGCTTTATGTCACTTTGACTGATTGTACAACTTTCATTCACATACAGGGAGGTCAAGAGTTGTTAGTGCATACATTCAAGTGCTTGTCAATAAAAGAGTAATACCTCCTAGCATTCATACTACTCTGACAGTGTATTTATAAATATTCCTGATATCAGCTTTAGTAATGAATACAACTTGAAATAAATTTAATGACAATATAAAAACTTCACAGGTGCCAGCTTATTAATTAAAAGATTTTCATCTACAGTGTACTCTCCTTCAAGATATATGAAAATATGCCTTTAATTTGCTTTAATACTGGTTGATTAACGCTAGAAGGTTTACATTGAGAATTGTCATGAATGACCTGATTTCACAGCATGTTTAGTGAATTGTGTTTTATCCATTACTCCATCATATGATATGAAATTTTAGTGCTGGTAGTCTCTATGTTTCTTGAAAGATTAGATGATTTATTTTCTTTTTTTAATAGGAAGACGTTTATGTATGTATGTATGTATGTATGTATTTATTTTTGTTTTTGGGGTTTTTTTTGGCCACACCTTGCAGCATGGGGGATCTTAGTTCCCTGACCAGGAACTAAGTCCCCTTCATTAGGAGCACAGTCTTAACCACTGGACTGCCAGGGAAGTCCCAGATAATTTATTACTGTAGAAATAATATGCACTTAGATTAGAATTCTGGTTTTGCTTCATTTGATGTCACACAGGTTACTTAATTCCTCTAAAGCTTTGGTTTATTTATCTGCAAAATGGGACGAATGATGTCTATTTCATAGACTTCCTCCCTCCTCACAACCAATACGTTTTGAGCCCTGTAACTTCTTTCTGTAAAATATACTTAAGAAACATAATATTTCTGAGATATAAACCAATGTATTTTCTTCCTTAGTAATCTCTAGTCCCTTGTTACCCATAGGTTTACATCAAGAACCACCCCTGGTGGACCTTCACTGGAGAGTTATTTTCATGTTATGGAGAAGATAATCTTTACACCTGAGTTCACAGGACCGTGAGGCTTCCTACCACTAAGAATGAGGACCAGATGATGTAAGATAAATTTAGATCACATGGGAAGAAAAATAGGAAAGCTTGTTCCTTTTGCTGCTTTAGAGTGCAAGTAAAGAGAAGCAAGCAGCCAAGTTACATGTATTTCCTGTTTAAAATCCTAGAAGTGGAGAGGGAAAGGCAGCAGGTGCTTTGGTCTCCCATCATAAACTTGGGAGAAGACTGCAGCTGCCTGGGGTAGACCAGCGTCAATGGTGGGGACCCAAGCAAAGTAGGAAAGTGGTATCATAAAATGCTTAAGAGAAGAGAGGGTCAGAAGTAACCACCCCAGATTTGCCTGGCAGGATGAAGAAGTTTCTACCTGCTTTGCAGTATATGGCATGATATATGCATTCATCAGCAGTGTACTTGTATCAAGTCGCCCATGACTTTGCATGAGGTGTCCCCCTACAGAAGCTGAGGGCTGAGCAGCTTTGGAAGGAGCTGTTGGAGGACGTGGTTGATCTTAGAAGGTCCACCAATGCCACCAAGTGAAGGTTAGGCCAAATCAGCAAAAACAAACAAACAAACAAACAAAAATGCCCCCCCCCCGATTCTAACAGTCATATCAGGAACAGAGAAGCCAGGAAAACTCCCAGCGATCAGGTGGTACAGGGTAATCACCAAAAAGAAAGAGAAAACCCAATGTACAGCCGTGAGCATGCCCCTTCTACTCTCAATGGGAGTGTTTAAGCATCCTTCTTCACTAAAGTCACATTCTCCTATAATATCTTACATAATTTTAAAGCTTTACTATTTATTCCTAAATCTTTAATCCACAATGATTTGTTACATATGTGTACCCATAGGAGGTGTAGTCAGGATCTAACTTTACCATTTTCCATGGAGATAACTTCTTGTTAAGGAGCCATTTATTAAAAAAGTGTTTCTCTCCACATTGAATTGTAATACCACCACTTTCAAACAGTATTTCTCTCTCTAAATATCTATTTATCTACCTTATCATCTATCTATCTATCTATCTATCTATCTATCTATCTATGGATTACAATCTATTCCAGTGTTCTATTTGTCCATCCCTATATAACTCAATACACCATGTTTATTTATTTATTGCCACAGTTTTAAAATTAATCTTGGTATCTGGTAGGGAATGAGCCTTAACTTTGTTCTTTTCTTCAAAATTGAAAAATGTTGCTTCTTGGCAGTTTTTTATAAATTTTAGGGTCAGTTTCTCTAATTCTGTGAGAAACTTTGCTAAGATTTTGATTGCAATTGATGTAAATTTATAGTTAAATTCAGAGACAAAGGGCATATTTGCAATGAGTGTCCTCCATCCAACAAAAAACAATCTCATGCTGTTTTTTTTCTGGTCTGCTAAAGTCTCTCAACAATATTTTGTGAATGTCCAAAGGACAGCTCACACCTCTTTTGTTGGACATTTCTGGGTACCTTATTATTTTGTTGCTATTGTAAAAGGGTGTTTTATCTCCCCACTTATTCTTTCAAATCAGTTATTTCTGGTATAAAGGCATGTTATTGATTTTGTAGACTGCTTTAACACCCAGCATCTTTGCAGCAGTTTCCTTAGTCCTCAAACTTTACAAACACAATTTTATCTTTTCCTTACCAGTTTTAATATTAATAGAAGTTTATACAGATGGTTCTTTATTATATTCCTAATTTTATGTGAATATTTTTAAATGCTTCCATTAAGTATTGTGTTTACTTTTCATTTTTGATAGCTATTCTTTATCAAGTTAAGGGGTTTAACATTTTTTCTAAGCATATTTTTATTTAATAGACATTTTTTTTCAGTGTTTTTTTCCTTTTATTGAGATTGGTACATGGTTTTCCTTTTTTAACCTATTAAATGTTATTTTAGTAGATATTCTTGTGTTGAATCATACTCTGGTGACAATATTACTTTATCCTCTTTTTACATTACCATTTCAACAATTACCAATGTATTTGTTGGTATGATTGTTTTTTTTGTTTTTAACCTTGTTTCAGGTTCCCCCATTTCTCTGTAATTGTTGATATGATTTTTCTCTGTAGTTGTTGGTATGATTTTTTACCTTGTTTCAGGTCCCCCCATTTCTCAGTGTTTGACCTTGTCCTCAACCCCTTCCCCACTTGAAAATTTACATGTGCATCTCTTCCTTCTCTCAACACTCCTTCTTATCTTAAAGTAAAAGGTGTCCTTAACACTCACTCTTCCCCATTCTCTCTGTTTCACCATCTTTCCGTCTTCTTCAATTACTTATCCTATTTCATTTCTGATGTACAGCTTCTTCTTTTCTACTACTTCCATATTCTCTGCTTCCAAATGTGCTTATGCTCCTGTTCCCTGCAATTCCTTCGATCTGCATTTACACCCGAGGTGATCCACCCTTTTCTTTATTTGACATCAGATTTTTTGTTTGTTTGTTTGTTTGTTTGTTTTTGTTTTGCCCCAGTGTGTGGCTTGTGGGATCTTAGTTCCCTCATCAGGGATCGAACCTGGGCCCTCGGCAGTGAAAGTGTGGAGTCCCAGCTGCTGGACTGCCGGGGAATTCCCTGACATCAGATATATTGGAAGGATAGAAAAGGTTTGGTGCTCAGGACCTCAGGTCCCCCACCCCCCACTGTTCTCAAACTGCACTAAGTTTATCTGTGACCTAATTACTAAGTCAATTAACCTGTTTTCATCCTTCATTCAATTGAATCTTCTTGATGCGTCTAACATGGCCTGCTGTCTTCTTGATATAGTTGTCTTCATTAGTTTCTGTGACACTGTTTTTCTTTGATTTTCTTTCTATATACCTGATGATTATTGCTGTAGCTTTTTTCCTTGCTGTCTCCCCTCTAAATATTAATGAATTTGTACATAGGAAAAAAACTAAAAGCATCTTTTGAAACATTAAAGGTCTGTTGATTACATAAGTTTCACTGATGATTGGAAATTCTGTCTAATGTGGTTTTTGAATGTCTCTAAATTATAAATAAATTATATGATCAAATTAATATCATCAAAAATTTATTTTTTTGCATTAGAGGTATTTTCTCTCTTTTGTCTCTGTAATGATTGGGCATATCGTACATGAGAATGTCAAAAAGTGAACATCTGCTGGTTAAAATACTTACATTTGGGGTGGGAATTAAATATATGTTCTTTTTCAACATTAAACCAGCTCTAGGATAAAAAATTACTGCAGTCAATTTTTTTTTTAAATGGAAATATGACTAACATATCTCATTTGAAATAGTTATTCTTAAGGTTGTCTTTAATTTTTTCTCATGGTTTAACATTGTTAATTAAGTCTACAAAAATCTGTACATAATGCATACTGACGCATAAAGAAAATGCATCAGCTTACCAGATTGTTCTATTATGGCTTAGATTATCAAACATTTGCAAGTTAAATTCAATATTACTGTAAAAATTTAAAGAATTAGTGGAGATTAACATAATTTATCTGTTCTGTTAATGAATAACCAAAATTTTAAAATTCTTCAAGCTATTTTATATGCTTATTAGGGTAGTTTTAATTATTCATTTTTATTTAAAATTAAATGATGTTAAGCATACAGTGTTTGATGAATATAAAAATATGTACTATTGAATTATAAATCATTTTCCCTCTAGCTTCCAACTTGAAATGCCAAGCATTTCACTGATCTTCATATTTCACATAATGTAGAACCATTTATGGTCCCTGTGCTGCTATATGGAAAATAGCAATACTCGTCAACCATTTAAGCTTCATAAAGCCAAAAGGTGTTATTTCATTTGTGAGCTTCTTTTGTAATAAATACTGATCAACTCTCCTCTCTTATTTTTCTTTGTGACTTTACATGATGTTAGGCAGTTAGCACTCACCATGGAGGGTGTTTATTGGGTTTCTCCATGGCAGGAGACCACAAGCTCAGTGAGGGTGGCAGCAGGTCTTTCTTATTTGCCATTATATTCTCAGCACTTAACATAATGCATGGTTAGCATGAATGAATGCATTTATTTTCAAACTTTTGTTTCTATGCTTTTGAATATAGTTATTAATTAAAAATGAGCCACCCCTATGTCTTTATCACTGCTTGGTCCCTAGGGTGTCAGAAGAATATTAAAACATGTTGCCTCCTGTCAAAGGCCTTCAGCGTAACTGGAGATACAGATTAATGAATATGGATCAGTATAAGACATTATATAATTAAGATCCTACTTGAATTTCACAAAGTATAAATCATGTAGGTATTCATTAATGAGGGCCTTCTACAGAGAACCAGATCATGGAAGTGATAGCAGAATGAAGCATAGAGAAGAAATATGTGCAAGAAACAGGGGAACTTTGGTTTCTGCATGAATGGAGCAAGACATTGAAGGCTTGAGGAAGGAAAAATCATAAAACATTGGAGAGGCAAGAGGACCCAGGTCTCATTAAAAAAAGAAAAGAGAGTGTTTGGAAATCGGGTAGTATTTGTATCTTGATAATAAAGGATTCTGAAAGGCAGGTAAAGTACTTTTTACCTTAGAGAGAAAAAAATATAGGGATCTAATGAATATTTGTGTGGAAAAGAATAAGCTGATGGTATATTGCAGTACCTAAGGTAAAATCATAAATCAGATAAACTGAAGTACAGTGTGAAATTCAGTGAGTGAAGACCTGGGATTTAGGTAGAGACAGCAGGAATTAAAAGAAGAAAAAGATGAGGTGATTGACTTCAGATAGTTAAATGAAAAAGAGGTGAACCAAGCTGTCTAATTTGGGTAAAGACATGAACTGGGCTTCTGTAGTTAGAGATAGGAAAATTGAGAGATGAAGGTGAAGTTTTGACACGTGAAATTTGAGATGGTAGCCAGACAGTTACATGGAAATGTCCCCCAAAATAAGGAAACTACTTAAACTATATTATACAAAATAATTTCCCAGGCCCACCTACCTGCATACATATTCACACTATTTTATTCTCTTTAATTGTGTCTGTTTCTTCTAGAACATTTCCATCTTATAAATTTTATTTAGTTTTCACTATCATTTTTAAAATTTATTTTATAAATGGGTAAGTGCTTTCAGTAGGCTAGTGCAGTTATCAAGATGAGTGAAATGTTGTACAATCATTCTAAATACAAAATTACTTATTTGAGAAAGATATAAAGTTTCCCTTCCTTTAAAATGGAGATGATAATTCTTGCCCTACCTAGCTCACAGGGTTGTTGTAAAGATCAGCAGAGATGATGGGTATGAAAGCACTTTGAAAACTAAAATCCTTTACAAATGCAAGCTCTCATCATTATGATTATACAGTGCCCTCTATATGAACCTGAAACAATTTTCAATTTTCATCTATCATGTCACTCTTCTAATTCCTGTAGAGTATGTCCCACAGATTTTTATCATAGGACTCTATTTTAATCAACGACAAATGCATTTTCATGAAAGCATAATATTGTTTCTATAATAGATATTCTTTGAACTCTGGATGAAGGCTAATACACATTTCAAGGACCAATATACTTCTGAGAGTTTCTTCCCATCTCTTTCATTTTATAACTTCATCTTTTCCCACTCTGTGAGTTTTAATTCTAGGATAAGCACTACCCATGGGCTCTACCCGCTTGTACCAGTCTGTCCTAGGAATCAAACCAGACATTGAAGGTTTTGTAAGAACATGGCACCATCAGCCTCATCATTTAGAGCAGCTTGGAACTGGGGCTTGGTAACAACCAGACCCAAAAGCTGTGGTGCCAAAGAAAGTTCTAATTTTTCTTAACTCTCCTCCAACCCTTCATCAAATTAGTACTGAGACAATGCTTATAGTGTTTGTTTTGGCCATTGACATAATGATGACAGCAGGAGCGGCATAATCCCTTGGGTAAACACAGGTTTTATGATTACCATCTCTTTCTGCCCCCCAAATCCAGGAAAGTAAAGCAAATAGTTCAAATTCTCTAGATGTACAGTATATATTAGAGCATTTCACATGCATATGAGTAATCAAATGCTCCATTTACATATGTTAAAATTGCCTTTTTTGGAAAAAATTGAGTAAATTTGATTGTTACAATACTGGGCTAATTTTATGTTCCAAGCCTCTTAAAAGATAAAAAAAACATTGCTGATTGGAATACTAAATGCAAGAAGTTAAATTTAATCAACTTCTAAGAGGCATATAAATGGATTTTTGGATAAGCCAAATTTCAGATATGTACTGTTATTTTTAAAGAAATCCTTGAAAACCATCTAATCATGTGAGAAAAGTTACAATAAAAATGAACCTTCGGTATTATTCTTACTTCATCTAAAGATCATTTTAGAATGAAAAGGACGGGGATTGATTCCCCATCCATCTACTCTCAGTCCTCAGTTCTGAAGGGCTTCTTCCTAGGTCCTGGGAGGAATAGCCCCATTGTTCTGGATCATTGCATAACTTGTATTTTTATTCCTTGACACCTCTTCCCTAGTATCTTTTACATGCCCTCTTCTCAAGGCTGACTCTCTTTGTATCAGAACCTGATGCAACTGTTCCTAGGTTTATGAAGCCCCTTGGCCTCTGCACTGTGGCTTTCCCAGCTGCACCTAGGAAAGGTGCCAGAAGTGTCAGGGCCAGCCTTTGGTGGTGTTAGATCAATCTCAGACATCCCACACACTGCACCCGGTAAGCTGGTCTGTGGATGACCCTGAGCTTGACCATTCACCCTTCTGATCTAAGTCTGTTAGCCAGTTTCACCACACTTCTAGGAGGCTGTAGTGAGGAGCTGATTCTAGGAAAAGATGCCATATTCTTCCCACTATATCATTCTGCTGCCTCATAAGATGCCCTCATTATATTTCACCCTGATAACTTTAACTGTCTCTCCCTCTCTCTCTCTTTTCGTGGCACTTATACAAAGAAATGCAAACATCCACTTAGGGAAGAGGGCATCCTGTCAGAGTTGGGTCTTTTTTGATACTTGGATTAGGTCACCAAGTCACTGCAGATTTATGGAGGAAAGAGAAGCACTGCACTTGAGAATTTGCTCTAATTGCCACAAGCTCCAAACCTGTAATTACTATTGCCACTCTGGGAACTTCAAGTGAAGCCTCCATAGTTAGCTTTTGCCCTTAGCTGTCCTGACTTTCCTGCCATATTTTTCTATGTTTGCCTTTGTTAGAATGTATAGTAGAAGCAGAAATTTAAAGAATCCAGCTGAATGTTTTTAGACTAGTACAAATAATGAGTTTTTAAAAATTTGTTTGATGCCTAACACGTATCAACATGCAGAGGAGAAATTTAATTACTGATAATATAATTAATTGTTAATTTTAAGAAAAATTGGGGAGAGTTGACTGGTATTTTCAGTGTTTGAGCTCATAATATAAGACTTATGTAGCACTTTGTAATTCAGCATTTCAGTATAGTCCCATGAAGTAGGTGTTATCTTTACTCCATTTAAAGACAAATACATTAACAGGCTTTACAGATGAGGGATACTAAGAGGTCAGAGAACTCACAGATTGGCCTGATTCAGCAACTAGGGGCTCTCAGATTGCAATACCATACTTCTGGGTTCTGTGTAGAGATCCCTACATGGCAGTGACCACTACCTTACTTAAATTCATCCCTTAGTTCCACACTGTCTTCAGGGTAAATGACCAAGGGGGGTTACAGGTATTTCATTATATCACTCCATCCTGCAGCTCTGTTCTCCTCTTGCTACGTCCCTTCCTGTACCTTGGTCATCCTGGACCTCTTGTAGAGCCCATCATTTGGAAATTTTGTCCCTCTTTTTAACCTGGATAACTGACTCCTATTTTGGGGACCAGATCCTTTGGGAAAGCCTAAGTGTGGTCTGAGTTGGCCTCTGATGCCACCTTGTACAATCTCTATTTGAGCCATTAGCACCGTTAATGTACTACTCTGCTTCCCTTAGATTTATCTTCCAAGGGTAACGACTGCCTCTTTCACTTTTGTTTCTGCTTTCTTTTCATCTATAAAATAAATATAACAATAGCTACCTTGTAGATTTATTGGGAGGATTAGAGTAAGTAAAGTAACTAACAGTGCCAGAGACATGGTAATAAAACTAACAGTAACTCATATTTATTAAACTCATTTTCTGTGTGTCAGGTACTATGGAAGGCATTTAACGTGTATTATCTATAATCCTTATGTAATGATTTTATTCAATGGTCTGAACTCAAAGCCAATATAAGCAGAAAGCACTTTTACTTTTTGTCTTCAACTGTGTTATCACATCTTTGACCCTGTGATTTGATACAGGTAAGGCAGAGGCCATAATATTGCAGACCATCGATTATAAACACAATTTAATTTCAACAACTGAAATTTATTTTCAGTTGTTAAAATTTTCAATCTGTCCTAAATTCAGATAAAATTCAATATGTTTCCCATCCCCTCAGTTCAGGCCTGCCACTAGCTCTAGCCCTGCATTTTAGAATAATTGTGAATTGACTGGGATTTTTCTAGTCTCTCTCAGTAATAGATATCTCCATTATTGACAGGAGCTGTCTGCTTTGTGGGGTATACTGGTAGGCTCTTTAGAACCCTGCTATCTCCCCCATACCACCACTATTTTGGACCTCAGCTCTCTGACAATGGACATTTGCATTTTACCTATCACTCAGCTCCAGCACACGGTAACCAATCCAATAACCTCCTTCTCTTACTTTGGCAGGAAATACTTTTCTGTAGGATCCTATAAGGATAGCAAAATACTTTCTGTGGGATGCACTGAGCCTATAGGAGATGCAGGCATTCTTGTCCTGACAAGTAATGGAATGTAGGTCTGCTTGTCTGCTGTCTTCCAGCCAGCATTCTGCTTTCTGAATTATCTAGGAGGGAAAGGGTCAGTCATTTCGATGCTCAAATGCTTCCCCAAACTCCAGGGGCCACAAGCCAGCTGTTCCAAAATCTTCTCATCACAGTGGTCATGCAGAAATTTGCCTGCACACTTCTGCTCAGAAAGCCTGTGGTCAGAATTGAGACACTGGTCTGATCTGCCCCACCCACTACTTTTAGATCCCTTGGAGCTGGCCCCCTAGGATAAGTGTGTGGAGTGTGTGTGCAGGGCAGGAGATAAGCTGAAACCGCTCCTTTGGATAACATATCATTGCCTTGACAACTTTCTCTCACGATGCACTCCAAATTCTGCATTTGATGATCCAGATGAAGGGCTAGGTTTGTAGCCAGTTTTGCTGCCTGTTAGGAAACCCTAGGAGAGGTGCCTAGCAGCTACTCTTTACAGTCCTTTCTCTTATCGTTCTCAATTGAGGCTTTAGCTGAAATGTTTGAAGTAACAGGAAAAACCCTGCTTCACATCTTGTCATATATAAAGCACTCATTTACATCTGAAGAAACTGTCTCTAGGAGTTACATTATTTTTCCTATGGCCACTAAACTTATTTAGTGAAAGTCAAAACTCAATTTGCATCTAGGTTAGTGTGATCCCAAACAGACGGTTCTGTTCACTGTACTGTTTACTTCTGAATGCGATCGTTCAATTGTAAGTGGTTACCAAAGGGCATCTACAAATTGAGACAGACATTAGTGGCACTCCTTGGGATTTATTTAGATACTTACCATGTAACATGGAGCTTTGATGCTGTAGGCATATCAAGGCTTTTCCGACTTAATTGACTCCTGCATTTGTGCTAGTAACTATTAGTCATTTTCCCCCAGTAAGTGAAGAAACATTTGATATAGCAAATGTGGCACCCTGCTCATTGTGAGAATTCAGTAAATATTACTCCTAATACTGTAGAGTTTTGTGACTGCTTTCATTATGCAGGTCTCACTGTTGTTTATCCATCCATCAACGCTTACATTCAAGGAAATGTCTTTAGCATTTTTATTAGATGACTGCATGTCTCTTTACTTGCAACTTGGAGAAAGACCAGGCATTCAAAAGCAGCCTGATTGTGTCAGTGTTGAAAATTTAATCAGCAAGAACAAATTTCACAGAGCCAAGTTGCAGCAAAATCCAGAGAATTCTAACTGTAAAATCCTTTCCTGCTTTACTATAGCCTCAACCTTCTTTTAGCTGTTAAATAAAAAAATGCTTATAAATGGCCACTGCAGAATAGCTTAATACAGTACAACAGGTATTCTCATTTTTCTCTCAATGTTCAGAGGGAAAAATTCTGGATAAATTCCAGGGATCTTTGAGGAATTTTAGAAACTGTCCTCTTGGTCAGATCAATTTATTAAAGATCAGTTAGTAAAAATTCCATTGGAAATATTTAGTCTTTTTCTTATAGATAACATTATTTATTTGTAAAGAGAATCTATTGAAGAGATTTACATATAAAATTATGAATGAAAAATGAAAATATTAAATTCAGCTACAGCTGACTTATATGGTCTTGTATCTTTACACCTAGTGCATTTGAAATATACATCAAGCATTTAAAAACATCTCTGTGTACGATATGCTAGAAAATGTAAAACTATAATGAGAGAAAGTTGATCAGTAAATAGTTGCCTGAAGGAGTCAGGAAAGAGGCTTGATTGCAAAGGGGCACATTAGTTGGAAACGCTTTGTATCTTGGTTTTGGTGGTAGTTACATGAATATTTCTAGCTTTGAAAATTTATCAAATGGCATACTTATAATGGATGAATCTTTTGTATCTACATTATATTTCAATAAACCTGGGGGAGTGGAGGAGAAAAAAAATCTTTGTTATTGAGTTTAGGCTATTTTACTTGTAATATCTTTTATTCTGATAAAGTGGATAGGACCATGGAGGAGAGTTTATTTTAATTATGTTTTACATGAAATAATAATAGAATCTCAAGTTTCAAATTATCTTAAAGATCAATTAGTTTAATCCTTTCTTCTTTCATTAGCTTTCCACTTAGTTGGTATCCATGGCTGCTTTCTGTGTTTTAGGAACTGTGTTAGTTGCTGGATACATGAAATCTAATAAGGTATAGTCCCTGCCTCAGGAACGTGTATTAGTTATCTACTGCTGTGTAACAGATTAACCCCCAATATTTAGTGGCTTTAAACAACACACATTTATCATCTCACAGTTTCTGTGAATCAGAAGTCTAGGCCCTGCTTACCTGAGAGAGATTTCTATTTCAGGCTGACTTACAAGGCTGCAGTCAAGATGTCAGCCAGGCCTGGGACCTCTCATCTGAAAGCTCAACTGGTAAAGGATCTGCTTTTAAACTCACTAATGTATATGTTGGCAGAGTTCAGTACCTTGAGTGCCGTTGCACCCAGGGCCTCAGTTCCTTGCCGGCTGCTGACTGGAAGCTGCTCTCAGTTACTTGGTTAGTGACTTAGTCCAATATGACCCCTTCATTAAAGAGCACAGACAGAGAAGGCAATAGAGAGAATCAGCTAGGAAAATGAAGTCACAATTTTTATAACCCAATCACAGAATGACATCCCCTCAACACTGCTATATAATCTTGGTTAGAAACAAATACTCAAGAGAAAGGCATTAACAAAGATATCAATACCAGGAAGCAGGGATCTTTGGAAGGCATCTTAAAAGCTGCTTACCACAGGAAGCCTACCTGATTCAGCTAACTACCCAGGCTTAATCCCTGAAGAAGCCATCTGACAAGTGCTTTAATTCTTTTTATATTAAGAATAGTGCGTTAGAGTGGGGGCTTTATAATCAGACTCTTTTTGTTTAACTTCTAGCTCTACCACTTACTAGCCATATGTCTGGGAATTTATTAGACTCTTTAAGCATCAGTTCCCTAATACCTGACAAAATTGCCTTGACAATTAAACACAATAATGTACGTAAAGCTTTGAGCATGGTACTCGGCAAATAGTAAGCGTTCAATGAATATTATTTTTTATTTTTATCTGTGTACAAATCTTATTCCTGACCTGAAATCTAGCTCTCTGAAACTTCTTCCTGTTGGACTAAGTTGAAAAACTTGGGACTTACTAATCAAGTCAGATTCAGTATCAAATGTTAGCCCTGCCTTTAATTTACATCAGAAGACAGTACATGTTTTGCCTCCAATTTTTTCCCCTCCCCTGCACATTCCAGGCCTCTCTGTTTCTACAAATGATCCTGGTATAGCATGATTTCAAGCCTGCAAGTCACTCTTTTCTTAACATTCCTGTTAGATTATAGTCGATCTGTAAGTTGTTACACAAAACTGAAAAAAAATTTCAGGTATATTATTTATTTATTTACTTATTTAATTTTTGGCTGCGTTGGCTCTTCGTTGCTGAGCACAAGCTTTCTCTAGTTGTGGCGAGTGGGGGCTACTCTTCTTTGCAGTGCGCAGGCTTCTCATTTCGGTGGCTTCTTTTGTTGCAGAGCACGGGCTCTAGGCGTGCAGCCTTCAGTAGTTGTGGTGCACGGGCTTAGTTGCTCCGTGGCATGTGGGATCTTCCTGGACCAGGGCTCGAACCCGTGTCCCCTGCATTGGCAGGTGGATTCTAAACCCCTGCGACACCAGGGAAGTCCCTTCAGGTATATTTTAATTCATGCAAAACAAATAATTATTTATGAAAGGAAGAAAGAGAGAACAGGAGGAAAATAGGAAGGATTATTACTAATGACATGGATAGCCTATAATTATAGAATAATTTTAAGTAATTAGTTTTTTTAACATTTTTATTGGAGTATAATTGCTTTACAATGGTGTGTTAGTTTCTGCTTTAAAACAAAGTGAATCAGTTATACATATACATATATCCCCATATCTCTTCCCTCTTGCCTCTCCCTCCCTCCCACCCTCCTTATCCCAACCTTCTACCTGGTCAAAAAGCACCGAGCTGATCTCCCTGTGCTATGCGACTGCTCCCCACTAACTATCTATTTTACATTTGGTAGTGTATATATGTCCATATATACAATACCACTCTTTCACTTTGTCCCAGCTTAACCTTCCCCCTCCCCGTGTCCTCAAGTCCATTCTCTAGTAGGTCTGCATCTTTATTACCGTCTTGCCCCTAGGTTCTTCATGACCTTTTTTTTTTTTTTTTTAGAATCCATATATATGTGTTAGCATACGGTATTTGTTTTTCTCTTTCTGACTTACTTCACTCTGTATGACAGACTCTAGGTCCATCCACCTCACTACAAATGACTCAATTTCATTTCTTTTTATGGCTGAGTAATATTCCATTGTATATATGTGCCACATCTTCTTTATCCATTCATCTGTTGATGGACACTTAGGTAGCTTCCATGTCCTGGCTATTGTAAATAGAGCTGCAATGAACATTGTGGTACATGACTCTTTTTGAATTATGGTTTTCTCAGGGTATATGCCCAGTAGTGGGATTGCTAGATTGTATGGTAGTTCTATTTTTCCTTTTTTAAGGGACCTCCATACTGTTCTCCATAGTGGCTGTATCAATTTACATTCCCACCAAGAGTGTATGAGGGTTCCCTTTTCTCCACACCCTCTCCCAGCATTTATTGTTTGTAGATATTTTGATGATGGCCATTCTGACTGGTGTGAGATAATATTGCATTGTAGTTTTGATTTGCATTTCTCTAATGATTAATGATGTTGAGCATTCTTTCATGTGTCTGTTGGCAATCTGTATATCTTCTTTGGAGAAATGTCTATTTAGGTCTTCTGCCCATTTTTGGATTGGGTTGTTTGTTTTTTTGATATTGAGCTGCATGAGCTGCTTGTATATTTTGGAGATTAATCCTTTGTCAGTTGCTTCATTTGCAAATATTTTCTCCCATTCTGAGGGTTGTCTTTTCATCTTGTTTATGGTTTCCTTTGCTGTGCAAAAGCTTTTCAGTTTCATTAGGTCCCATTTGTTTATTTTTGTTTTTATTTCCATTTCTCTAGGAGCTGGGTCAAAAAGGATCTTGCTGTGATTTATGTCATAGAGTGTTCTGCCTATGTTTTCCTCTAAGAGTTTGATAGTGTCTGGCCTTACATTTAGGTCTTTAATCCATTTTGAGTTTATTTTTGTGTATGGTGTTAGGGAATGTTCTAATTTCCTGCTTTTACATTTCCCAGCACCACTTATTGAAAAGGCTGTCTTTTCTCCATTGTATATTCTTGCCTACTTTACCAAAGATAAGGTGACCATAGGTGCGTGGGCTTATCTCTGGGCATTCTATCCTGTTCCATTGATCTATATTTCTGTTTTTGTGCCAGTACCATACTGTATTGATTACTGTAGCTTGGTAGTATCGTATGAAGTCAGGGAGCCTGATTCCTCCAGCTCCGTTTTTCTTCCTCAAGATTGCTTTGACTATTCGGGGTCTCTTGTGTTTCCATACAAATTGTGAAATTTTTTGTTCTAGTTCTGTGAAAAATGCCCATGGTAGTTGGAGAGGGATTGCATTGAATCTGTAGACTGCGTTGGGTAGTATAGTCATTTTCACAATGTTGATTCTTCCAATCCAAGAACATGCTATATCTCTCCATCTATTTGTATCATCTTTCATTTCTTTCATCAGTGTGTTATAATTTTCTGCATACAGGTCTTTTGTCTCCTTAGGTATGTTTATTCCTAGGTATTTTATTCTCTTTGTTGCAAAGGTAAATGGGAGTGTTTTCTTAAATTCACGTTCAGATTTTTCATCATTCGTGTATAGAAATGCAAGAGATTTCTGTGCATTAATTTTGTACCCTGCTCCTTTACCAAATTCATTGATTAGCTCTAGTACTTTTCTGATCGCATCTTTAGGATTCTCTATGTATAGTATCATGTCATCTGCAAACAGTGACAGCTTTACTTCTTCTTTTCCAATTTGGATTCCTTTTTTTTCTTTTTCTTCTCTGATTGCCATAGCTAGGACTTCCAAAACTATGTTGAATAATAGTGGTGAGAGTGGGCAACCTTGTCTTGTTCCTGATCTTAGTGGAAATGGTTTCAGTTTTTCACCATCGAGGACGATGTTGGCTGTGGGTTTGTCATATATGGCCTTTAATATGTTGAGGGAAGTTCCCTCTATGCCAACTTTCTGCAGGGCTTTTATCATAAATGGGTGTTGAACTTTGTTGAAAACTTTTTCTGCATCTATTGAGATTATCATATGGTTTTTCTCCTTTAATTTGTTAATATGGTGTATCACATTAATTGATTTGTGTATACTGAAGAATCTTTGTATTCCTGGAATAAACCCCACTTGATCATGGTGTATGATCCTTTTAATGTGCTGTTGGATTCTGTTTGCTAGTATTTTGTTGAGGAATTTTGCATCTACGTTCATCAATGATATTGGTCTGTAGTTTTCTTTTTTTGTGACATCTTTGTCTGGTTTTGGTATCAGGGTGATGGTGGCCTCATAGAATGAGTTTGGGAGTGTTCCTCCTTCTGCTTTATTTTGGAACAATTTGAGAAGGATAAGTGTTAGCTCTTTTCTAAATGTTTGATAGAATTTGTCTGTGAAGTCATCTGGTCCTGGGCTTTTGTTTGTTGGAAGATTTTTAATCACAGTTTCAGTTTCAGTGTTTGTGATTCGTCTGTTCATATTTTCTATTTCTTCCTGGTTCAGTCTTGGAAGGTTGTGCATTTCTAAGAATTTGTCCATTTCTTCCAGGTTGTCTATTTTATTGGCATAGAGTTGCTTGTAGTAATCTCTCATGATCCTTTGTATTTCTGCATTGTCAGTTGTTACTTCTTTTTCATTTCTAATTCTATTGATTTGAATCTTCTCCCTTTTTTTCTTGATGAGTCTGGCAAGTGGTTTATCAATTTTGTTGATCTTCTCAAAAAACCAGCTTTTAGTTTTATTGATTTTTGCTATCATTTCCTTCATTTATTTTTCATTTATTTCTGATCTGATCTTTATGATTTCTTTCCTTCTGTAACTTTGGGGATTTTTGTTCTTCTTTCTCTAATTGGTTTAGTTGTTAGGTTAGGTTGTTTATTTGAGATGTTTCCTGTTTCTTAAGGTACGATTGTATTGCTATAAACTTCCCTTTTAGAACTGCTTTTGCTGCATCCCATAGGTTTTGGGTTGTCATGTTTTCATTGTCATTTGTTTCTAGTTATTTTTTGCTTTCCTCTTTGATTTATTCAGTGATCTCTTGGTTATTAAGTAGTGTATTGTTTAGCCTCCACGTGTTTGTATTTTTTACAGATTTTTTCCTGTAATTGATATCTAGTCTTATAGCGGTGTGATTGGAAAAGATACTTGATACGATTTCAATTTTCTTAAATTTAGCAAGGCTTGATTTGTGACCCACGATATGATCTATCCTGGAGAATGTTCCCTGAGCACTTGAGAAGAAAGTGTATTCTTTTGTGTTTTGGAGGGAATGTCCTATAAAAATCAATTAAGAAGTCCATCTTGTTTAATGTATCATTTAAAGCTTGTGTTTTCTTATTTATTTTCATTTTGGAAGATCTGTCCATTGGTGAAAGTGGGGTGCTAAATTCCCCTACTATGATTGTGTTACTGTAGATTTCCCATTGTACTTCTGTTAGTATTTACGTTATGTACTGAGGTGCTGCTATGTTGGGTGCAGAAATATTTACAATTGTTATATCTTCTTCTTGGGTTGATCCCTTGATCATTATGAAGTGTCCTTCTTTGTCTCTTGTAATAGTCTTTGTTTTAAATTCTATTTTTCTGATATGAGAATTGCTACTCCAGCTTTCTTTTGATTTCCATTTGCATGGAATATCTTTTTCCATCCCCTCACTTTCAGTCTGTATGTGTCCCTAGGTCTGAACTGGGTCTCTTGTAGACAGCATATATACGGGTCTTGTTTTTGTATCCATTCAGCCAGTCTATGTCTTTTGTTTGGAGCATTTAATCCATTTACATTTTAGGTCATTATCGATATGTATGTTCCTATTACCATTTTCTTAATTGTTTTGGGTTTGTTTTTGTAGGTATTTTCCTTCTCTTTTGTTTCCTGACTAGAGAAGTTCCTTTAGCATTTGTTGTAAAGCTAGTTTGGTGGTGCTGAATTCTCTTAGCTTTTGCTTGTCTGTAAAGTTTTGAATTTCTCCATCAAATCTGAATAAGATCCTTGCTAGGTAGAGTAATCTTGGTTGTAGGTTTTTCCCTTTCATCACTTTAAATTGTCCTGCCACTCTCTTCTGGCTTGCAGAATTTCTGCTGAAAAATCAGCTGTTAACCTTATGGGGATTTCCTTGTACGTTATTTGTTGTTTTTTCCCTTGCTGCTTTTAATATTTGTTCTTTGTATTTAATTTTTGAGACTTTGATTAATATGTGTCTTGGTGTGTTTCTCCTTGGATTTATCCTGTATGGGACTCTCTGTGCTTCCAGGACTTGATTAACTATTTCCTTTCCCATATTAAGGAAGTTTTCAACTATAATCTCTTTGAATATTTTCTCAGTCCCTTTCTTTTTCTCTTCTTCTTCTGGGACCCCTATAATTCAAATGTTGGTGCATTTAATATTGTCCCAGAGGTCTCTGAGACTGTCCTCAATTCATTTCATTCTTTTTTCTTTATTCTGCTCTGCAGTAGTTTATTTCCACTATTTTATATTCCAGGTCACTTATCCGTTCATCTGCCTCAGTTATTCTGCTATTGATCCCTAATAGAGAATTTTTAATTTCATTTATTGTGTTGTTCATGATTGTTTGCTTGTTCTTTAGTTTTTCTAGGTCCTTGTTAAATGTTTCTTGTATTTTCTCCATTCTATTTCCAAGATTTTAAGCCATCTTTACTAACATTATTCTGAATTCTTTTTCAGGTAGACTGCCTATTTCCTCTTCATTTGTTAGGTCTGGTCTGTTTTTACCTTGCTCCTTCATCTGCTGTGTGTTTCTTTGTCTTTTCATTTTGCTTAACTTACTGTGTTTGGGGTGTCTTTTTCGCAGGCTGCAGGTTCGTAGTTCCCATTGTTTTTCGTGTCTGCCCCCTGTGGCTAAAGTTTGTTCAGTGGGTTGTGTAGGCTTCCTGGTGGAGGGGACTAGTGTCTGTGTTCTGGTGGATGAGGCTGGATCTTGTCTTTCTGGTGGGCAGGTCCACGTCTAGTGGTGTGTTTTCGGGTGTCTGTAACCTTATTATGATTTTAGGCAGCTTCTGTGCTAATGGGTGAGGTTGTGTTCCTGCCTTGCTAGTTGTTTGGCATAGGGTGTCCAGCACTGGAGCTTGCTGGTCATTGAGTGGAGGTGGGTGTTGGTGTTGACATGGAAATATCTGTGAGGTTTTTGCCTTTTGATATTACGTGGAGCTGGGAGGTGTCTGGTGGACCAATGTCCTGAACTTGGCTCTCCCACCTTAGAGGCACTCGCTGGCTGGAGCACCAAGAGCCTGTCATCCACACCGCTCAGAATAAAAGGGTGAAAAAAAGAAAGAAAGAAAGAAATAGACAAAATAAAATAAATGAAATTAAATAAAAAGTTATTAAAGTAAAAAACAAAAAATAAGTAGTAAAAAATTGTTTTAAGTATTTAAAAAGAAAGAAAGAAAGAAAGAAAGAACAACCAAACCAAAAACCAAATCCACCAAGGATAACAAATGCTGAAAACTATACTAAAAATAAACAAACAAACAAACAAAAAACTGGGCAGACAGAACCCTAGGACAAATGGTAAAAGCAAAGCTATACAGACAATGTCACACACAGAAGCATATGCATACACACTCACAAAAAGAGAAAAAGAGAAAAAATATATATATATATATTGTTGTTCCCAAAGTCCACTTCGTGAATTTTGGATGATTCGTTGTCTATTCAGGTATTCCACAGATGCAGGGTACATCAGATTGACTGTGGAGATTTAATCCGTTGTTCCTGAGGCTGCTGGGAGAGATTTCCCTTTCTCTTCTTTGTTCTCACAGCTCCTGGGATTCAGCTTTGGATTTGGCCGTGTGTCTGCATGTAGGTCACCTCAGGGCGTCTGTTCTTTGCTCAGACAGGAAGGGGTTAAAAGAGCAGTTGCTTCGGGGGCTCTGGCTCACTCAGGCCGGGGAGGGGGAGGGGTACGGAGTACAGGGCGAGCCTGCAGCAGCAGAGGCCAGCATGACATTGCAGCAGCCTGAGGCGCGCCGTGCATTCTCCCGGGGAAGTTGTCCCTGGATCACGGGACCCTGGCAGTGGCGGGCTGCACAGTCTCCCAGGAGTGGAGGTGTGGACAGTGACCTGTGCTCGCACACAGGCTTCTTGGTGGTGGCAGCAGCAGCCTTAGCATCTCATGCCCTTCTCTGGGGTCCGCGCTGTTAGCCGCGGCTTGCGCCCGTCTCTGGAGCTCCTTTAAGCGGCGCTGTTAATCTCCTGTCCTCGTGTACCAGGAAACAAAGAGGGAAGAAAAAGTCTCTTGCCTCTTTGGCAGCTCCAGACTTTTTCCCGGACTCCCTCCCGGCTAGCTGTGGTGCACTAGCCCCCTTCAGGCTATTTTCATGCACCAACCCCAGTCCTCTCTCTGGGATCCGACTGAAGCCGAAGCCTGAGCCTCAGCTCCCAGCCCCCGCCCGACCCGGCGGGGGAGCAGGCAAGCCTCTGGGGCTGGTGAGTGCCGGCCGGCACCGATCCTCTGTGCGGGAATCTCTTCACTTTGCCCTCCACACCCCTGTTGCTGCGCTCTCCTCCGTGGCTCCAAAGCTTACCTCCTCCTGCCAAGGGGCTTCCTAGTGTGTGCAAACCTTTCCTCCTTCACTGCTCCCTCCCACTGGTGCAGGTCCCATCCCTATTCTTTTGTCTCTGTTTTTTCATTTTTCTTTTGCCCCACCCAGGTACGTGGGGAGTTTCTTGCCTTTTGGGAAGTCTGAGGTCTTCTGCCAGCATTCAGTAGGTGTTCTGTAGGAGTTGTTCCACATGTAGGTGTATTTCTGATGTATTTGTGGGGAGGAAGGTGATCTCTGGTCTTACTCTTCTGCCATCTTGAAGCTCCCCTCAAGTAATTAGACTTTGACTAGTACAATGATATCCATGAATATTCTTCTTGAAAATGATAGTAGTTTACAAATGATCTAATGGTGGCTATAATATTATTTAACCCCTTACTTTAATAGAGATTCATGAAAATAGGCATGAAACAAACTGAAAGTGAAGTGCAACTATACAATTTGATACCTCATGGTTCTTCTTTTATATATTTCATTTATCATGAGTAGATGATTTAGCATTAATATAATCAGGATACTTAGAGTAAAAAATCCTATTTCTGTCATTGCTCAATATTAATACAAACCTAAAAGCAATTCCTTAGGTTGAATTGTAATTTATTCCCTTATACATAGAAAGTGGCATTTCTTCTTTTAAATAAAATATGTCACCTATTAAAATAATCATTTAACAGCTTCATCAGTTTTTTTTCTTAGGGTTATAAATATACAATGTTTATCAATATGCTATGATGAAATCTTAACTGAATATAAATGTGATGTTATAAATGTGTTTGACTATGGATTTTCATGACAGTAAAATATAATTTCTTGATAATCCACAATTTTGTGCAAAGGATTTCCACAAAAAGATAAAAGCAGCTTTAAATATTTTTTTCCTAAGTGAACAATTCTTACAAGTTCACATACAAATAGAAAGTGGTATTTTAAAAAAGTCAGGCATAGTGTTTTCTATTTTTTCTCCTTAGAAAGTATAATGAAACTAAGATCATCTTTATTTTGGCTCATAGATTAAACACGAAATATATTTTTAACAGAAAGTTCAACATTGTTTAGTTTTGCTTGTTAAAGTAATACATGTTCCTGGCAAAACATTTGGAGACACCCAAGATATAAAGAAGAAAATAAAAAATCATTATAACGCATAGAAACCACTGTCCACATTTAATGCATATTCTTTTAGACATTTATCATAAGCCCACTTTTTATTGGGATATTCATATTTTATTTAATGGTTTTTAAAATGTCTTTGATTTATGTAAACATATTCATGCACGTAGTAGAGATTTAAGCTTTATGTGTTCTTTGTTTCTATCTTTGTTGTCATGTTCTATTTCCATTGCATGTTCTTTTCCACTGCAAAGACATTCTATTTCCACTGCACCTACTGCCCCAACACCCAATTCCCACTTCCCTATTTCCAATAAAAATAGAATAAAATATTTTAAAATATAATTTTCTATGTATTTTATTAATGAATTATGCAGTGAGGTTATTTTCAGTAACTTGGAATTTTGGGTTGAAAATATTCGAGGATTTCTTGTGATCAGAAATTTATGTTTATTTTCTTTTGTAAGAAGAAGTGCCAATACAATTAGTTTCAAAAATCTTCAATGTTATCTGTAAATGAAGTAATTTACCATCAGCATTTGCATTTTCCTTCAAATTACAATAGAAATTCAAATCAATGACATTTATTATTTTTCTACTGAATAACATTTAACACATTATAAATATTCATATCATCACTAATATTTTTTAAAAACATCAACAAAATTTGATGTGCACATGGGATCCTGAGGTAGTGGAGAATATTTGTATGAGGATTAATTATTCTATTTAAATGAGTTCTCTTTCCTTTTTGAGACTGACAGTGAAATAAAAACCATGTCTTTGGTAAAATTTTCTAGAATGAGAAATATGAAGGGTGAAATATTTAGAAATTTAATATACCTGTGAGCAAGCTACTTCATATATCTTTTCCCAGGGATATAAGTTTAAGTAAACTAATTTTAATTTATAGATAATTTGTTAAAGTGTTCTTGCTTTTAGATAAGGGTGTAATTCTTGATATGATCATATATTAATTTGGAAGTTGATTTATTAAACAATTTTAAAGGAAATGTATTTTTTAAAAGTCTTAACTATATTCATTTTATTTAACTTTTTGTTTTGTTACACATAGGTTAATTATTTATCAATTAAAATATTGCTCTTGTGCTTTGATAGTAATTTTTGCAAAAAAGTATAAAACTGTTCACAAATTCAGCACATTGTTAGAAATGTATTTGAACTTGTCATGTGCATCTAGAGCAAGTCCTAGATCAGGAAGCTGTTAAATTAACTTGAAATAAGAATAATATTTATGGATCATTTTTATTTGAAAATGTTTCTATTGTAAGATTGACTTATTAAGGACTTCTTTAAAAAGTACTAACATGTATTTGGAATAAGGCTTGTCTAAAAAAGCATTTATATAGTTCTCACAAGTTGATTGAACATCAGGTTTGCATTTAATATTTCAAACAGCAATGTTACTTTGCTTTAAAATGTGGAAAGATAAAAGTAGAGTTTTGTCTTTTAACATATAGCCATCTGAAATAGCTTCATTCACTCACTCATTCATTTTAATAAACATTAACAAAACTATTTACTTGTGTTTTAAGTTCTAGGCATCTAAGCACTTGCAGACCAGAAGGGGAAATGACAGACACATTAAAAAAAAAAAAAAAAAAAAAAAAAAAAAAAAAAAAAGAAATAAAAAGAATTAATGAAAATTGCTTTGAAATAGATATTTAAATCTTATCTATATTTGAAATGTTCAGTTATTCTTAATTAACAGAGAGTAGCAACTCAGAAATTTATATATTTAGAAGTTTGTCAGTAATCTTTATAAAGGTTTGTGAAATATGGTTTTAGAAAATATTACTTTGAAAAAAATGGTCACATTACAATTATTGAGATTTTCTTCTGGTTTTGTTTATAATCAATACACATGGGGCCTAATATCTAATGTGTAAATACATTTCCATTAAACAATTAACTTAGTGCAACCTTGCTGTAGACAGAATAATGGCCCCCCAAAGATGTCCACTTCCTAATCCCCAACACCTGTGAATAGCTTACCTTACATGGCAAAGAGACTTTGCTGATGAGATTAAATTAAGGATATTGAGAAAGAAGGATAATCCTGGATTATCTAGTTGGGGCTTGATGTAATCATAGGGTCTTTATAAGAGGGAAGCAAAAAGACCAAGGGCAGAAGAAGATGGGATGATGAAATAGAGGTTGGAGTGATATGCTTTGAAAACAGAGGAAGGGGCTCCAGCCAAGGAATGTGGGCAGCCTTCAGGGCAGGAAAAGGCAAACAAATGAATTCTTGGGAGCTTCCAGAAGGAATGCAGCACCGCGTATATCTTAATTTTACCCCCATAAGTCTGATTTTGGACTCCCGACCTCCAGAACTGTAGAGAATAAATTTGTATTGTTTAAGTCACTAAGCTTGTGGTAATTTGTTACAGCAGCAATGGGAAACACAAATTTACACAGTAATAACACTGTCAAAAGGCCTCTATTTTGGTAATTTAATTAGAATCCTAAATTAATTCACCAGAGGAATCATGGCAGAGACGCTTATCTAGTAGAGCAGAATATGAAACCTTTTTATTACTTCCAGGGAAACATAGGTAGGTAGCTGCTAACTCTACCCATCACGCTAACTAAGTCTTCACAGGGAACAAAGCAGCACAATAGCAGGTACTGGTGGAACCTAGGCCAGAGCCATCGCATTTATTGATTGTCATAGTTTCTTTTTAACTAAGTCTCCAGATACCACTGGAATTTTAGGGAACAGCATAAGAATAAAACATTTGAATGTGAATACTTTAGATGCCTCCTCAACTGTTACACATTCAAAAAAGAGCCTTTCGTGGTAAATAATCTGAGTGGTGCTGTTTGTATATCAATCGCAGACAAGCAGGGCACTGAACCCTGTACTGCTCCTCCTGTTTTCTGGGATTATTCAGTGTCAGAGAGACCGATACTCTTTTTTCAAGGTGAGGGGAGAAACTGTAATAGCTTCTGTGCCATTATTTTTGAAATTCTAGAGTTCATTAAAACTCTCTCTGGCTTTCTTCACTGCCATCTTTCTCCCTTCTTATGACTTATTCAAAGTAGATTTCAGTTGAGGTAAATAGTTTGATTTGAAGGTTTTTGTATCTGGATTTAGATGCAATAAGAAGTGTTAAATGCTCAGAATTTTAAGTGTACAGAATGGCACAGACTCAGCTATTAAGATGGAAGACATTTGCCGTTAACGCTCTGGGGCTGCTTTTGAGATTTCAGCTTGGTACTGTTTGTCATTCTGAAGTAGGTAGGCATTATGATGCCTGCAATATAAATCAGACTTTACAGAGTGCTTGGTCCCCAAGCACTTTGAACATTCTAATCCACCTCTCAGTTAACAGAAGGTTTTTTGATTTTTACAAGGTAAAATTTCCCTTTTTTATTTAACCTTGCCAATGCATTATTAATCTCTATTAGTTTTCAGGTATTCTATACCAAACAACAAAACATTTTTAGCCTACGTGTTTTCTTGTGGATAAAATGAGGCTATAAGTTTTGACTTTTTCTTTCAACAAATAATGTGAAAGCTAAGAGGACCTAGGAGACATTTCACTTTTATAAAACTCAAGGTAAGCCTGAGTTTTCCTTTCATAGTAATCATCTCCTCCTTGGATTCTGTGTCTTAATTTTAATTTTTTAAACACTTAGCTCATAGAGTTACATACCTGAAAAAGTGATGTATGAAACACATGGCTGAAAACTACATTTGCTTTGGAACTAATGGGCAGAATTGTTTCGGTGCAATGTAGCACATTTAAAAACCAATCCAAGGAAATCTTATTATAGTTCTGTCATTTACTAAAGTTCACTTCCCTAATGTCAGTTTCCATTAAAGCAGTCTACATAAAATTATGTTTGTGAAATTATGCCCAGGTGGTACTGCTTTTAGGCA
This sequence comes from Balaenoptera physalus, assembly GCF_965194825.1. NCBI lineage: Eukaryota > Metazoa > Chordata > Mammalia > Artiodactyla > Balaenopteridae > Balaenoptera > Balaenoptera physalus. Next base: position 28,045,907 of record NC_138895.1, read on the forward strand.
AAGCATTTTACTCATGTTCTCTGCTCTCACATGATGTCATTAGCAGCAGGGGTTTCATTTCCTAAAGAATAATGAGAACTAGCATTTATTAATTACTATATGCTAGAGCATATGCTAAGTACTTTACATGCCTTATCCAAGTTAATGCTTACACTGACTGTATGGTATAGTTTTGGCTAGTATCCCACCTTATAGCTAGAAAGTTGCTTGCAGAGCAATAGTCTTGAATCAACCTCTCTGACATCAAAGTCTATGCTCTTAAATACTCTGCCAGTAATTGCAAATTCAAACATGTATAATAACATAGATTTATGTAGTTGCCGAGTATAATGTAATATGGGATGATGGAGACCGTAGCAAATTGATTACAATTTAAATGCATTTACATTTAAACTACACACTGGGCAACCAATGCATATTTGTGGATTGTATTCAGCTTTTGGCCTCTGTTTTAAGCTCTACACAAAGCCATGTTGCTTTCAAAAGCATCTACTTATATGCATAATTATTCCTTTATTAATTTCAGTTTTATTCAAGTTTTATCAGGGAATGTAAAAATTCCTGTGAATAGAGTATGAACAGAGCTATGTTGTCCAATTACCCTTTCATGACAAAGACCTGTGCTTATGCCTAGTCATGTGGCCTATCTGGTCTCAGGACAGAAGAGGGAGCTTCTTATCTGAGACTGGGGCAGATACTGAAATCAGAGGGATGTTCAGATTCAAAAGCCAAGGCAAAAGTTGAGTTCTGAGGAGGGCACGTATACTGAAGGGACTAGAAGAACATATTAAGATCTAGCCTATAGCATTAATTGTCTTATGGCCACAGATATGAGACTAATAGCAGCTAGTGAAGGCAGCTGAGGTAATACTTCTAAACCAGCCCTGTAGGTGATTTACCCAGCCATGGTGTAGGGCAGACATGGGCCATTTTTTGAGGGATGAGGGATGAACTGTATGTAAATTTTGCACATAAAGATTTAAAGATAGACAAAGTATTCAAATTATCTAAGAAAAAGCTGTGAAAAAACTCTCCAGGTAACATTAGTTTCTTTAGGTGTGGAAGTCCACTTCAGGGATTTTCATTGCCCAGTTTTCAACTAACAAAGAAAGGTAGGAAAACATTTGCTATTTGTTTGATTATTTAAGGAGGAAATATATTTTTCTGACTTAACACAGTCTTTCTGGATAAACTTAATTAAATTGTCCCCTCTCAAATATCTCTAATAACTCCTCATTTTAGTTATAGCAGACATCCTTAATTTGATAAGTTATTTTAGTTCTCTGGTCTTTAATTTCCATGAAGCTGGGTATATGGCTTATAAGCTTTTTTCACTGGATATGCTAATAAAATATGAAACTTGAAAATCACTGAGACTGTGCTTGATCAGATCCCTGTCAGCTCTAAAATTCAACAGGTCAATAGTCAGTTATGACAAGACCCTTCGTTACTTGGTAACCCTTTCTACTATAATGCACTTAATGCACTTTTTCCCCTATTCTATTTCACTCTTTTAAAAAATAAATTTCATTTAATTCTTGACTCAGTGGTTGGTTGTGGGAACGTCTTACTTACCATTAGGGGGCACTTGAAAACATATGAGGGAATTTTCTGTTTTCTCCATAACTAAAGGAATAGAGGGGACCTATTTAGTAGCCAGAGGTCAGGGATGCTGTTAAACATCCTACAGTAGGTGGGAAAATACTCTCATGTAAAAGGTCATTATCACTTTTATGAGAAATATTGTAATGGGTCATGTCCTTGAAGTTTCAAGATCACTGCAGTAGAACTGCAGTTCCTTTTCTGATTAAGACTTCATTGGTTTGCTCATGCTCTCTCTGCCTCTGAGCACTTCTCTTGGTTACACTGTCCAAAACCTGTTTGTTTTTTTAAGGCTCAGCTCAGATCTCATCTTTTTTATGAAGTCACTTGTAAACCTCTCAATTTATGCTCAGAGATCTTTCTACTCTTTGATGGCCCTTGCGTAATCTCTCTCTTGAACGCAAGTTTGAATAACCTCCAAAGGCATAGGCAACTTGAGAAAAATGTCACTCCCTTACCCACTTCTGCTTTCCACATAAGGTTTAGCAAAGAGCCTTATAAATGGTCAAGAGATCTGGCTTTTGTTTTGTTTTGTTTTATTTATATTGATGCTCCTATAGAGAATTAGACAATAAATAATGAAATGATAATGACATTTTCACCAACAAAAGCATCACTGTGTTAAACATGTTACCTAAGATGAAGAGCTTGAGAGCTCACCTTACGTTGTTCATTTGTATTAATTTATTGCAGGAATTAAATTAAATGAAATCTTTTTTTTTTAATACCCTTTGCTGTTGGTTGTGTCTTGAATACATGACTTAAATTTCAATATATAGACTACATAATAGTAATAAAGATTCTTTTTCCAGAAATAAAGGTAGCTTTCACAGCTTCTCTTAAAAAATTTTAAAAAGTATATAATCTACTAACTACCAGTTGACTAAAACAGGATCAAGTGCATTGGCCCAATGAACTCAATAAAAGAATCAACACTATCCTTCAGCCTGATGATCTTGACTTTAACAAGCAAGACATGCTGTTTCCTGCCACATGTTGGTAGTGAAAGTAGCTACCGCTAACATCGTTTCCAGGACTTATGTCTGGAAACTATGTGCTCTTTCAGATTTTCAACTCATTTCAAAAAGATTAACGTATCCTTTGAGTTTGTAGTTTGAAAGATGACTCTGACATTAAAGTTTTAATAAGAGAATAGAGTTGTTTCTTTGAATATACTAATCTATTTTTGAAGGATATTATTCAAACCATAAATAATGATGAGACTCTTCATTCTAAATTTTTAGTTTAATAATCTACATGTGTTCTTATTACTTCTTTATTGAGATAAAATTGGCATATAACATTATGTTAGTTTCAGGCATATATCCTAATGTTTTGATATTTGTGTATATTGGGAGATGACCAGCACAGTAAGTCTAGTTAACATCCATCACCATACATAGTTACCAAATTTTTTTCTTGTGATGAGAATTTTTAGAGCTGCTCTCTTAGCATCTTTCAAATATAAGATATGGTATTATTAATTATAGTCATAATACTGTACATTACATACTTCATGAATTATTTATTTTATACAAGGAAGTTTGCACTTTTTAACCCCTTTCACCTATTTTGCTCACCCCGGGAAACCACCAATCTGTTCTCTGTATCCATGAGCTTGGTTTTTGGTTTTTGTTTGGTTTTTTGTTTTGTTTTTGTTTTTTTAGATACCACATATAAGTGAGATCATACAGTATTTGTCTTTCTCTGTCTGACTTATTTCACTTAGGATAATGCACTTAAGGTCCATCTATGTTGTCTCAAATGGCAAGATTTCCTTCTTTTTTATAACTACATAAATTTCCCTTGTGTGTGTACATATGCATGTGTGTGCGTGTGTGGTGTGTGCTGCATTTTATTTATCCATTTATCCATAGATGGACACTTATGTTGCTTCCGTATCTTAGCTATTGTAAATAGTGCTGCAATGAACATAGGAATGCATATATATTTTAGAATTAATGTTTTTGTTTTCTTCAAATAAATACTCAGAAGTTGAATTGCTGGGTCATATAGTAGTTCTGTCTGTAATTTTTTGAGGAACCTCCATACTGTTTTCCATAGTGGCTGCACCAATTTACACTCCTCCCAACAGTGAACGAGGGTTTCTTTTTTTCACATCCTCACCAACACTTATTATTTCTAGTCTTTTTCATAATAGCCATTCTAACAGGTTTGAGGTGACATCTCATTGTGGTTTTGATTTGCATCTCCCTGATGATTAGTTGTACATGTTTTCATTCTTAATTAATAATGGCCATAAACTAGAAAAACAGTGCAAATGAATTATAGACTTTTGCTTGATATGAAGGAAGCAAGATGATTCTCTTCCATTTAGGACCTAAAAGAAAAGAAAAAAAGAGAAAAAAAGTTCAGTTAACTATACCACCACCTCTTTTATTCCAAATTTGGGTCACAGTGTTTTAAGTAAGAGACTGTTGTATATATGTTTACCTTTCTTAAGGCATTTTCATGGCATTGATTTTTTCACATTTTTAATTGGCTACACAAATAGTTGAATAGCTGAATTAACACTTCTGGAATTCTGAGTGTATTAGTAAGTGTTATGTATTTATGTACATCTAGGTGTTTATTATTCCTTTTTTTCAGTTAGAGTGTGCATTTCCAGGATTTAGGAAATCTAGTTATATTTCTTCTTGAGACCCTGGGTTGTACACTCACTCAGAAAATCAGTTTGGCAATATGAAGTCACGTGGGGGTAGTGATGAAGGTGGGTCGGTGGTGAAAATAAATGGGGAAAAAACCTCCCTTACCTTTTGCTTATTTTACTAAATAACATTTGGGAATATAATATTAGGTAAATATATTCAAATATATTCTGGATTAGGAAGTGCTAGGTAAGTGGAAAGTAAGAGGTGGCACTTCTGGCCATTTTCTTTTGACATAATATTGCCATTTAAAATAAATCTTTTGCACAAACATGTGCATATTACCTCTTACCCAGGAACACCAAAACTGAACACTTAAGTTTATATAATCAGGAAAACATTTCAACTACCATGGGCCTAAGAGTCTAAGACATGTTGAAATAAATAAAATACCAGTGCTCTCTAAAAGCATTAAAGAACCTCATGCATTCAGTATTTGCTGGAATTTGTCCTTTTTGGCATGGAAAGGAGATTATGGGTGATTATACCGTCAAAGCTTCTAGTTCTCAAATATAATCTTCAAAGGAGTGCTGGTGCAGCCACAGATTAATTTTAACAGACTTTGAAACATCTGGAAGCAGGGAAGAAAACTTACATAGTAACACAGGAATTCTGTGAGTATTTTTTGCTTTCCTCTGTCTCTCTCTAGGAGATATACACATGATGCTTCAATGTTTGAATAGAAAATAGAGAATTGTCTTCTTACACAACAATATTGGTAACATTTTTTTTCTTAAATAATATTAAGATACATTTCAAACTTTATTTTATTCTCTATTTCAAATCCTGTAGGCTTCCTCCAACACATTTTTTTTTTTTTTAACAGCTTTCTCGGGACATAATCACGTATCATTCAATTCACTTATTTAAAATGTACAATTCAGTGTTTTGTTGAGTATTTCACAGAGTTGTACATTTATCACTACAGTCAAATTTAGGACATTTTCATTACCCCAAAAAGAAATCCTGCACTCCTTAGTCTTCATCCCCAAACCATTCCCACCCTCCTATACTTTTTTGCCCCAGGCAACCACAGATCTATAATCTGTCTTTATAGAGTTGCCTTTTCTGGACTTTTCATGCAAATGGAATCATACAATATGTTGTCCTTTGTGACTGGCTTCTTTCACTAAGCATAAAATTTTTAAAGTTCATCCATGTTGTAGCCTATATCAGTCCACTTTATGCTTTTACCACATTTTGTTTATCCATTCATCTGTTGATGACCATCTGGGTTACTTCCATTTCTCGGTTATTGTGAATAATGCTGCTGTGAATATAAGTGTTCAAATGTCTATTTGAGACCCTGTTTTCAATTCTTTTGGATATATACACAGAATTGGGATTTCTGGTCATATGGTAATTCTATTTTTAATTTTTGAGGACCACCACACTGCTTTTTAAAGCAGTTGTACCATTTTCAAATCCCACCAACAGTGCACAAGGGTTCCCTTTGATCATTTTTAAATTAGGTTATTTATCTGTTTATTATTAAGTTGTGATATATTAAAAATATATTTCCAACACATTCCTAAATAAAACCACTACATGGATTAATATAGTATTTAGCTGTTGTTATAGCTAAGGGTATAAGCTCTATTTCTAGAATCAGAGTACAAACTCTGGCCTTGGATGAGCTATGTCACCTCTCTATCTCCCCTTTTCCTGTTCTGTGAAATGGGGATAATAATAGCACATAATCGTAAGTTTGATTTGAGGGTGAAATCAGGCACTTAATGGCACACAAAACAATGACAAATAAGTACTAATACTTGCTGGTTATTACAATTATAATAATGTTATTCTTTCAGACATGAGCATCAGATTGTTTTTACAACTTGATCTCTGTGGTGTATTTATACATCTTTGTGTACTTTTTCAGTGAGTGGTAAATCTTTTAGTGGTTTCTGTTCTTGTTGTTGTGCATAGCTGGTGGTGGGAAGACACAACCCTGCACAGCTTGCTGCCTTCCTCATCATGGCTAATAGTTCCAGAGTTTCAAAAGAATACAAAAGACAAGAACAGAATTTTGTTTTTGTTTTTTAAATTTTGATTATGGTAAATTTCAAGCATGCAAAATTAGAGATAATGATTGAAGTAACCCTATATACCTATCACCCAGATTCAACAATGATCAACAGTGGCAAACAGTGTTAAAATAAATAATTTGCAGACAAATGAAAATATCCTGACTCAAGACTGAACAGGTTTAGCTTCCCATGTATTTTTTATGTACCTCTTGTTGTAATAAAATTCCCTGTATCTCTGTTGCAAAGAAATGTGTTTGCTGATATTTTTCTGTCTCTGGACATAAGGTGGGAGAAAACAAACTTTCTGAATGCAGAGTCAATTTTTACTGGAAAATGAAATTTTAAATGATAAGTTTTTTTTAAATTGTTTCACTTTGAAAAGCTGATTCTCTTAATAAAACATGTTGATAGATCTTTCATCATCATAATAACAATAATAATATTACCTATAAATATTGATCACATACTATGAACCAAGCTCAACGTCATCTCAATTCTCACAGCAACTCTATTAAAGACTACTATAATTATTATTATATAGATGAAGAAATTGAGGCTTATTCCTAGTTATAAATTGTCCAAGGCAAGTGACAAGACTAGAACATAAATAGAGGGCTGTCTCCAGAGATTACTTCTAAGCACTATAACGTATCTCAAAACATTTTACGATCGTTAGCCTAATAATCTAGGAATAGGAAGGCTATGAAATATTACTTTATTTAAAAATAAAGTTTTTTATGTATTTATCAATTTAATTATACCTGCAATGATATAAATCTAAAAACTATATATATATATATATATATATATATAGGCTGGGCCAGCTGCTGCAGTAATAGATCCAAATATATGTAATGGCACAAAGTGATAGAAAGTTCTTTCTTTGTTCATTCTGTTAGCATGAGGTAGGTGAACAAGGGTCCATGGCAACCCTGCTCCATTCAGTTACTTAGAACCCAGGCAGGTTGAGGATCTTGCATCTAACACTTGGCTTTTTGAAAGGAAAGAGTTTTCAATAGGTTTGTAATGCATGATCTGCCTCACTTGGGGGATCCCCCCCTAAAGAAAGAAAGGTGAACAAGTCAAATCTTTTGTAAGCAAGCTGATTAATGACAGGCCTCCTGTAAATCACTACACTGGTGATATTTACCATCGGGAGAGGTTTTTTTGTTTTTATATTTTCATCTATTGGAATGTTCCTGGTCCGACTAGGATTACATGCAAATCTATGAATTTATGAAGCATAAATCCCTGAAAATGTCATATAAAGTACATAAAAATAAAGTATCAAATGGAAATGTTTCATGAAGAAAATCTCTTTTGTATCAGAGATTAATGTATTTATCTCTTAGACATTCATGTTAAATCTGGGCAAGAATGAGTCCTAAAGTGGTGCTAAACTTTGCTCCGTTTTGCCTTGCTTTCTGGTATTGTGAAAATTATTAATAAAGCTTGATATTGGATAAGATCTGTGTTTGTTGTGAGTCTGACTTGACAGTCCAAGGTTCACAGTGTTGACCTGGTGAGTGTAGGAGGGATTCTCCATTGCAGCTAGCGTAATAGGCAAAAAGCCCACAGGAGCACTTAAGACAGAATTTTATGGGACTGGCTTGGAAACGGTGCACGATACTTCTTCCACATTTCATGTCTGGAACTCAGCCACACCTAACTGCAAGAGAACCCTGGGAAATATAATCTAGCTACAGACTCAGAAAGAAGAGGAGAATATGGATTTTAGTGAGTGCTATCAGTTTTTTAAAAATGATTCCAAAAAATGACTAAAATATTTTGTATATTTTTATTCAGAATAATAATAAAGGTATAGTTCATACTGATCAATTGCTTACTGTGTACTAGGCTGATCATCTCATTTAATCTTCACGATAACTCTATGAGTTAGATGACCAATATTGTTTCCTTATAGAGGTGGATTTTGAGTCTTAGCTTATATATCTTACCTAAAGGCACAAAGATAGGACGTGGCAGGACCAAGATATGGATGTGCTTCTGACTACCACAGTGCTTTTCAAAGCACTTGTAGCCATCTAGGAATAAGAATGTCATATAGGTAGTGTTGTTAGATAAAATATTGGACACTCATGCTGTATTGGGGACATGTTTGTACTAAAAACGTATTTAGTGTTTACCTGAAATTTAAATCTAACTGGATGTCTTATATTTTCATTTGCTAATTCTAGCAACTCTACATACAGGATTATAAGTTAAGAGAAATAGAGAAACTGTTGATCTTGCATTACACTTTCCTATTAATGTTTAGAATAACATTACCATTGAATACTTAGCACTGTGGTGTAATTAACTATAGACATCCTCACATGGGGAAAGTAGTGGGATAAATCTGTCTTGATTATATTATGGGGGAAAAATGTGTGCTTAACTTCCCTGAAGGAGATGACTAGGGTTAGAAGCCAGGTGCACTCATCACTAGATCATCCATAATGTTGCATAAACTAACTTTAATATGAAATATCTTAATATTTAACATTAAATGTATATTAGGGCATTTTTTTTATTGTTATTGAGTTCCCTTTACTCATGCGTGATATGCATTATTTTATTCATTATATATTAAAAATTATTTGACTATTACACTAGGTACTCTAGGATATATAAGTGAAAATTAACATTATCTCTGATTCTTTACAATGTGAATAATTTATTATCCAAACTGGACACTATTGAGAAGTAAAGGGATGTCCTTAATAATTATTCCAGGACAACAGGTGAAAATTGGACAGTCCTGAGAAACTGGGACAAATAGTCACTTTGTTGGGCCAGCTTTTTTTAAGATTTGGGATCATAGAATCTTAGAGGAGGAAAGCGATCACAGACTTCATTTACTGTAATGTTATATTAGAGTGAGAAATCTGAGGGCCAGAGAAAAAAACAATATTTTCTATAGATTAATGATTCTCATTCAAGTAGATGGCATTTTTAAATGAGCGATTAATATGACAATTTTGCCATCATTCACTGCACTTGTATATGGGACATAGGATCATTATATTCTAAAACAATATTAACATCAGCTAAGACTCTAAAGGCCAGAATTAAATCTTGCACATTAATAACAGATATCTGTATTAATTCCTTTAGAACACAAATTCACTTCTTCTAAACCTATTAAGTATGTGTTATGTGAAGTTTATTTTATATAAATATATTTTCATCTTATAGTCCAGACTATATTTTTTATATCCTAATGACTCTATGTTGTAGAACAAATGGCATGTCTGTCTTTGACAGAACATAGAGCTGAACCAAGAAATGGCAAAGCCACAGAAGCTCCATTAATACGGTCTCTGGTAAACATAAGGACAGAACACATCTTTGGTGTTTCTAGGGATAGCTAAATATTATTTTCACTTGAAATTACTATATTATTCTTTGAGTGTCTACCATATGCCAAACACAAGTTATTAATTGGTAAACAAAAAAATACTCTCTGAAAATTTACCCCCCGATTAACATATATTTAAGCTTTCTCCTTTGTCTACAATAATGTAAAGGGAAAGACAGTATTAAGTGATGTTAAGAATCTGCACCCTAGAACAAGACTACCTGGTTTCAATTTCTGACCCTGTTAACCTACTACAGTGATATTATGTTAACTTTTTGAGCACTTTATAGATTAAGCAAAAAAAAAAATTGATTTAATAAGAGCCATTGCCTATGTTTGATTGAAGTGTGTTTGTTTTATCATTGTCCTCTTCTTAATGCTTAAAGAAAATATTACCCAAGTATTTAAGTTGGAATTTTAAAGTGTATATTAGAACAGAGCAGGAGAATACAGTTATTTTCTGCTTGAATTCCCAGCTTATGATATACATACAAAATGAGAAAGGAAATAAACTCTAGGATGAATCTTATTGCAGTAAGTTATAGCTTTTTTACTGAAAGTGGGATTTTTTTTTTGAAAACAACACCCAGGATCAATAAATGTTCTTATTCTAGGTTTAGAAACTAAGACAATATTATTTTTCAAAAATTTCTTGAAAATGAAATAAATGCCATATGGATGGGAATTTGGCAATAACCAGAACAGATTTTTTTTTTTTAATGTATCTTGTTTTCAGAATGAGCAAGTCATATATTTTATGCTTGACTTTTCCCCATGCTCCTGTCATTGAGGATACTTACTCCAGCATCTGTGCTTTCCACTGCCATTCCTGAACTGCAGAACATTATTAGAAAAAAAATAGAAGAGCTTGCTGATGGTGTCCACTACGTAGGAAGCTTCAGATTAACTCTCAGCTGGTATTTCACAGTCTCTTTTCTTTCTTTTGTTCTTTCCTTTTTTCATTTTCAAAAACTTAATTTTGTTGTCCTTTCAGTGGCTTTTCCAATATTTCACTATTCCCGTCAGTTTCACCACACTCTTTCTATTCCCTCTCCGTCTAAACCGGGTGATCTCAAGCTCCTTAACTTAAATGGGGATCGTTGAACTCTCTTCACTTTTTTCCTGGTTTTGTACTTTAGAACAAGCAGTTCAGTTCAACAGTTTCCACCGTCTGTCTGCAAGTTACTGTGGCAAGCACAGTCCTCACCATTATGAGGATTAAATGAGATGATCCATGTAAAGCACTTAGCATAATGCCAGACACATAATAATGATAGCTATTATTTCTCTTTTACCCTATTAAATAGTGGGCAAAGATTCAGCCACGGATTATTTGTTTAAAAACTTTTCCTTCAGTTGAAATACTTGCCTTTGAAAACAAGGTATTTTTCCAACTGTTGGAAATTGCCATATGTCATCTAATATCCAAAAATAACTGCATAAAATGGTGGTTAGGAGCAAGGGGACAAGAGCCAGACTCCCTGGGCTCAAATCCCCCCTTTGTCACAAATTATGGGATGAATATCCAGATACTTAAATTTGCCTGTTTCCTCATTGGTTGAGATGGGTTATAAGAGAGTCTATAGCCAGTGTAATAAAGAGGAGGAAGAACATTAATATATGTAAAGTGCTTATAAGTATCTGCACATGCTAAACACTCAAAAATGTTAGCTATGACTAGTTTCATGGTATTCAACATTATTTCAGCAAATATATTGAATCTTTAATCATTATGATTGATTTTAGAACACAAGGCAATTAAAAATATATTCCTTCTAAGGAGGAACAAATATTAACTAAATAAATACAAAAATACAAATAAAACTACAAACTATATTAAGAGCTAGGAAGGAAAACATCCAGTGGACTGAGGGAATCTGATTGACTGGAAAATGGAGCAAGTGTGAGATCCTAAGGATGACTAGGTGCTCTATTTGAATTTTATTTCATTTTACTTTGTTTTGATAGAGGTAATGTTTTATTTCCTGAATATAATAAAATCCAAAGCATTATCTGTGTTGTTTACCTGAATGTTCACTTAGAGTCTTCTCACATGCATCCTAGATTGTCCTTTATTAAGGAAAGCAGGACATTTTTGGTCTAGAGAGATTTTACTGTGGGTTTTGTTTATATCACAAGTGAATTGCAGATCCCAAAGGCTTTTACATTGTAAGATGATATTAGTAGTTGGGATACTAAGGTCCTAGTTTTACTCTTTTAATAACCTTCTAATTATAGATTTCTTTTCCTTTAATTTCAGCCTTTATATTAATGATAAAAGTAATCTGTAATCTCTCTGAAATAACTTTTAGGCTAAAAGCAATTAAGTAGATATCTTCTTGGCTCCTTAGAGAGAAAATAGACTAGACATGCAGGAAAAACTTTGTCATTAAAGGCCCAGGTAACTGCAGTCCTCTAATAGTACAAGGAATTGGACTCAAGTAGTGGCATATATTATAAGGTAAAAACATTTTGATCCAAAATTCCAAGTTGTGTTCATAATTGGTGAACTTACCAAGAGGTTATGAAAGCAAAACCCCACAGACTTTGGAGGATTAGGTGGCAAGTTCACTAAAAGGAAAGGCAGGAAGAGGAATCAAAAAGAAAGAATGAAACAGAGAAGAAGCAAAAGGGTTAACAAAGGTCTTGCTAAAGAAATATTTACTATAATTCCTTTCTCACTGCTATTTTATAATACTAATTATATATATTACTAATTATATAAATAATAAATAAGTAATTATGTACTGAAATTTTTCTAGTTCTTCAAAATCCATTATCAAAATTAGAAGTCTCCAACAAAACTGTCATGTTAAGACCAAGAGCAAGTCCTGGGAATTTAAAAACATTTAGGTATTTTAAATATTTTCAGGTACTTTCAATATTTTTTAAGTTATCCATTTCTCAGTTATTGTTATACCTTGTGTAACATTTTCATTAATTTAAAGATTATAAATGAATATTATGTTTATTTATTTAGAAATATTACAGTTTTTTTGGGGAAAGTAGGTATTATTCTAACTGGACACTATATGTTTGCAGAAGAAGGAAAAAAATTCCCTCTTCTTATCAGACACACCTATATTGATACCCAAATAATATAGGTTTAGAAATGTTTTTGGATGAGCAGCTTAATTTATTGGACATTCCAACATCTTTCACCGTAAGTTTTGCATATGAAAAAGGAGAATTTGTCTCACTTTGTCTCATTTTTTCATGATTCTCTGGAATGTATTCCTTGTAGAAAGCCTTATACTTAAAGTTGTCAAACACAGCTGATCTTCAATGTCTTTCTTATGTTTTACTCAAAATGAAGGAGAAATGCATAAGGTTTTATATGAATTGAATAGATAGTCTTCATTTTACGAATGATTTGCATATAGAGTGAGTGTTATTATAGGGAGTTACTAATGTAATCAAGAAGATCATTTTCTTGTTCTCTGTTTTAAGTCATGATCCAAATCTTGCATCAAGTATGTAGCTTAGAGTTTCCTGATTGGAATGCATTATTATTTCTAATCTTATTTTTCTTTGTATGTCTTATATGTCAGTGGGGTTTTCTACCTATTGAAAATCTCATTTTGGTATGCTAGATTTTTTATTATATTTAATGTAGTCTCAAATCCTTTTAAGTAAAGAAATCTTAATATGAATTTATAAAAGAATGTAATTAAACATAACTTCTGGTGTGTTAAAAATATGGTTTCACCATGTTCCTCCCTTTTGGTCCCCTATGAGATTTATTTTCTCATAATCTCATAATAACATTTTACCACTTTGTAAATTGTCTTGAAAATTATATTCAACTCTGTTGATATAAATTCTACATCAATGGTTATTCTTTGTAGTAAAGAAACATTAACACTATTTTTGCTGTTTTTATTCACTTTTGGTCTATTCCTGATGGTCTTCCTTCTATTTTATTCGTAATACATTAATGTGAATTTCCCAGGAGAAAGTTTGCTGAAAATAGCCTATATGACTGTGGCTTAGAAAGTCTACTTATGTCTGTGTTTCAAATGGCTAAATGTCCTTGGTTTCTATAATGGCAGGAGAAGGGAAGCAAATGAAGAGGTAGACCAAATGTAACAAACTGATGCAAAACATAGTTAGATCTTGTATCAGTATATTATTCCTATGTTTTTGTACTTTTCACTATGATTTTATAGCATCCAAGGTAAATGATATTAAGTATAGTTGATGTACAGACTTTTTAATATTCAACTACCAACATTTACATTATTATTAAAAATGTAATAAAGTTCAGGTGCCATTTTATCACTACAAGTGAAGTGTCTGAATATCTGAAAAGAAGTAACTTTTGTTTCTTTGTTTGTTTGAATTTTTTATGACTTGCTGGTGTTTATACTTTATTTTCCCTCAAAATAATAAAAAATGTTGTTCTGGGAGAGACCTTAGAGGTCCATACTGAAACTCAATTATGTGGCCTAGGAAATCTGGAATAAGAGAGGTGATTGTAGTGCTTCTGTGTTCTGGTTTCCATCCCAGTACTATACTGGTTCTCATCTCTGGATGTATATGGTAATCATCTGGAGCTCTTTAAACAAGATTAGACCTATACCCTAGAAACACTGAAATCCAAAATTCAGAGTGGGTCCTAAGTATTCCTAATTTTGAAAGCTATAGGTGATTGTGATGGACTGTAAGACTGAAAACATTTATTTAATGCATTTAATTTTCCAGAAAGAATATAGGACTCAAGTGATTTCTTACTAGCAGAATTGAAATTAGAATTAGGCTACTTGATACTACCTTCACTATAAAATACTGTATCTGTTTTTAAAGAATGGATGTATTCTATTCGAAGACACATTTTCAGTTTAACCACAAACTTGGTAAACAGTTTCCTTGCCTGGATCCACCAGCCCGCTCTGCAATTCTAACTGAATTGTTAAACTCCTCTGTGTCCTAGAGGCATTGTGTCCTTTTGTGCAGACCATATCTAGAAATGAAAAACTGATATTCTTGTATAGTTAACAAAAATAAATTACTGAGTTGCCATGACAATATTACTTAATCATTTAATTATGTGTATCTTTGTGTGTGAATATAGAATTTTTATGTGTAATTTTTATAGGAAATGCACTGATCCTCTGTTATCAACACACTTCTTTCTCAGTCATTCATTTATTCATTCACTCACGAAGTATTAAACCTTTAACACATCTGTTACTCTTGGATACCAACGTCAGTCATCAGACTTTTTCAATGCCAACAAAACTTAAGGGTCATTTAAAGATGAATGATTAAGGGTCATTTAAAGATGAATTAAAGGTTATAGATATCTTTGTATCATACAAATGTACTGCTTATTTGGCACTTTGAGATTTCTTACATAGTAATCACCCTTTGGCAATGAAAGAAATTCTGTTCTTCATATATCCACTAACTTTTTATTCACTCAATATTTATTGAGCATTCATTATGTACCAAGTACAACATAGGAGCTGGGAATACAAGATGAGCAGAATTATACCTCATTCTGGTCCTCTTATGTATACATAAGAGCTACTGGTTAAGACAGACATTAAATATAACAAATAAATGTAGAATTCAACCCGTGATAAGTGAAGTAGCCCAAGGAGCTAAGCTAGTCTGTGGTAGGAATTGGGCTGGATGAAGGATCCAAGGAAGGTAAGGCTTCCCTGGGATGGTGGCACTTAAGTAATCTTCAGATGATAAGGAGGAATTAAACAAGCAAAGAGGATGGAAACTGGCTCTCGTATGAAGAGAGAAGAGTAAATTCAAAGATTTGGTACTTTCAAGGATATGGAAGAAATAAATGGAAAGTGGGATTTTTACAGGTATTAATTTGAACCATTTTTTGTAGGTTTTATTACAAAATCACTCTTACTTTTGTTTAGGAAACATATCGAATTGGTGAGTTCAGTTTTGCAGAAGGTCATCAAAAGCTAGGGTGACTGTTTTCCTTATTTGCCCTATTGTAACAGTACTAGGGTGCACTTTTCCAAACTTAATTACTAATAGTGACCTTTTACTCTCAAATGTGTTATAGCTCGGATGATACATTTTATGATCAGTCTATCTAAAATGAAAGCCAAAATTGTTTCTTTTTTTAAAATAAGTTTATTTATATATTTGTTTTTATTTTTGGTTGTGTTGGGTCTTCGTTGCTGTGCACGGCTTTCTCTAGCTGCAGCGAGCGGGAGCTACTCTTCTTTGTCGTGCACCAGCTTCTCATTGTGGTGACTTCTTTTGTTGTGGAACACGGGCTTTAAGTGCACAGGCTTCAGTAGTTGTGACTCGCTGGCTCTAGAGCACAGGCTCAGTAGTTGTGGCACGTGGCGCACAGGCTTAGTTGCTCCCTAGCATGTGGGATCTTCCCCAGACAGGGATCGAACCCGTGTCCCCTGCATTGGCAGGTGGATTCTTAACCACTGCGCCACCAGGGAAGCCCCCAATATTGTTTATTCTTGGACCAAGTTACAGAAAAATGAATTCTTGTGAATGCATACCCTAGGAAAACACTGCTTTCTTAGATGTTTTATATAATTTCTTGCTATAGAGCAATAAGCCACCAACCAACCAATCAGTGTTTAATCTTTTTCCTTCCCTTTCTTCCTTTTCTTCTTTCAAAGAAATATTTGAATATTTATAGAATGTCTGCACTGTGCCTGGCCAAATGCTAGGCAATGAGTACATAGCAGTGAAAGAGGAAGAGGAAACAAAATGAATTTGAGGAGGCTTTTGAGACAGCATAGGAACAGCTGTAATATGTGCACCAGTTAAGAAAGGAAAAAGAATATTTTTAGAAACATTCCTGGAGAGTAGTGTCCATTTCTTGGTGTTCCAAAAATATGAACTGAAAAATTCTATTCTTCCAGATTATTTATGCCCAAAGCTCCAAGAACCATTTTGACGAGGTAGAGTAGAAATTAGAAAGTCCAAATTAGACTACACAGTATTCAGTAGAAGGAAGAAGAATGCTGGGAACAACCTCTTGTAAAGCCTGGACTATTTTCTTTTGATAGTGACACTGCTTTTCTTTTGGGTTGCAACAAAATTCAAGGGGTAGAAATAGTATCACAAAATCAGAAGCATTTTGTGTCCTTTTTCTTCTGTGGCATGCTTTCCTAGGTGAATTGAGTTTGTCATGGTCCTCATTGCTGGGACCATAGCCATCTTTCTTTCTTACTTTCACTGCATGGTATGAGATTGCTACCTTCAGATAACAAGGTGGGAAGGGGGAATGGGTTCCCTCTATGCTAGATTCCCCACACATGTATCATGATATCTCAGGGGAAAGGAAACAGGCAAGACAATAGGCCCAGCCCAGAAACACACTTCATGTTGATATGTATCTTGCTCAACTCTCCAATTCTCTCTTTTCACCATGAACTCCATTCTGCTTTAGCAAACTCACTCTTTGTCATCACTTCTGGTTTTGCTTTCATTGTTCTGCCTGGAACTCACTGTCTCTCCAGCCTTTTCAACTCCTTTATCCAGTTCTGCACCTGTAGCACCATCCTTCCTACCTTCCTTAATCTAATAGACTTACTTGTCTAGTCCTATACAGAGATGCCTATCAAAATTGAAAATTCAAATTATGATCTTAACTTTTACATGTTCTTCAACAGCTTCTTGTTTGATTTTACAAAACAGCAATTCAAACCTTTTCCCTTCAGCTAATTATCAAACTCGATGTCCTATCCTGACTCCAGTGGAAACTTGATCAGCCCAACGGTGGGATCCAATTGCAGGATCAGTTGTTAAGAAGCAAGATTTGTGTGTGTGTGTTGGTGGGGGAGGGGGGGTGCTTGGAGAGTAACATCAGCAATTGACAACTTGAGGTGAGAGGTAAATCTAGGTTTGGTTACTACCATTGCAGCATGTGTGCAGTCTCACTTGGGGCAATGAAACTGGGAAATAAAGCGTATCTATCTATCAATCTATCTTTCAAAGTATAAAGAAATTCAGGATAACAGTACATCTTTTTACTTATCTTTGGCTGAAAATCTCTCCAAATATCTTCCTGAACTGAGATCCAGGGCCATTTTACTAATTTTGAAGGTCCATTTACTAAGATAAAAAACAAAGAGGAATTTCACCTTGGTTATTCAAAATGGAAAAGGGCAACTGTGTATGTGGGAGAAGACTGAGTGTTAAAAGCATGTTAACAGGATGGTATGTACCACTGTTTGCCTCAGCAGTTAGAATAGGCTGTCAACCAGAAGTCCAGACTTTGCCTCAGCCCTCCAGTCCTTTCTCCTCACTCTCTCCAGAGTTTTTTTTTGTATAAAGAAGCTGATAGTGTGGTATTCTTATTGTACTTTATTTAGGAGTGGTTCTCAAATTTAGACTTCCATAGAAGCACCTGGGGAACTGGGTAAAATGATGATTTCTGGACTGCATCCTACAGATTTAGATTCTGAGCTTGCCCAGTAGTCTACGTTTTAATTAAACATTCTGTTTCTCTATTGCTACTGCTCCAAAAATCACATTTTGAGAAAACATTGACCTACATAATGATGTCCAAACAAATTTACATGAAACAAAAGACCTTTCGAAGTCCATTCTTTATTTTCATTTTCTGCTCTCTGCCCTTAAATATTTTGTGCTTATGTATTACTTGTCTTCTCATGTTCTCTCTCCACTCTGTATGTACATATACATATGTGTATATATACATATATGTACATACGGAGAAAATCATTCAATATACTTCGCTCATATTGAAATTATTTTAAAAATGAAGATTTCTGAAGAACATATAAACTCTTAAATTATTATTTATACCTTCCTTTAAAAAACATATTATTATTTCTCAAAGCTAATATTAGACTAAAAAGACATTCAGGCGGCCAGATGGTCATTGATCATAAGAGCTTTTGATTCCACATTCGTAAAATTTCCATCACTTCTAAGGAGTCCCGCATGTATTTTGGCTTCATTCTAACATGGGCTGTGAAAAATTGGTTTCAATTCAGATTTAAAGTTTAAATGATTTACTTCCTTTTGTCTTACGTAGAATACAGTTAGTCAGAAATGGCTCATGGTTAAACAAAATCTTAAACACAGAGCTCTTGTTCTAAATGGATTTAGTCAGCCTTAATTCAATTAAAGATTTCTCTCTTTCTTTGACCCTTTGTCAATGTCTTTGCTTATTGCTTCCAGAAATTAAGTTAGAAATTTTGCTATAATATCTCTATCAATTTGATCCTTTTTTTATTTGCTCACAATACATGCTCACTTGTGCACACACATGCATAGAAACACACACAATGTATTCATGAGATGAATTCAGAAAGATAAAATATATAAGTGGGAAGTTACCTGCTATCATTACCATAGGACCTTCCACTTTAAATCTCTTAGCTTATCTAAAAAACTAGAAGTTAAATATGAAGGAAATGAAGTGTTGGTTATGTCTACTAAAACGTTACAATTTATAATTCATAAACCATTTTTAAGATAGAACAAACACTATTTTAAGGGAGAAATCGCCTATTGATCAATTTTTCTTCTCTTATATATTTTCTTGTGTTTATTTTCACATGAAAGATTTATGGGGGTTTCTTTTCTGTTCGTTGTAACAAAATTTATGGCCACTTTTTGTTATCCAAAGAAATCCAAGAAAAGCGAAACAAAACCAAAACCCCTTCTGATAAGAAACGCAGAGTGCCTGAGTGAGAGGTGTAAGGAAGGGGCAGGAAGAATCATATTCTATGGTTTAATGCTCTGGGCTTACAAAAGCGTGGTGTTGGAATGGTAATTGGATTTCTGAGCATTGCTTTTGAGAATAGACTGCTTAAATCATTGAAAAGGAAATCATTGCAGAAAAAAAGCAGTGAAGAATTGCACAGACTGTTTGAGTACTTACAAAATGAGAATAACATAAGGAACAATGAAGAACTGGTTTAGTGCTGTTGAGATTTGACATCTTTAAAAACCTGATATTGTAGCTGTAGTTTTGATCTTTATTCCATTGTTGAATAAAGTTCCAATGTATTTTGGACCAATATCTTAAATAAGAAGTGAAATAAATGAGACCTTTTAAATGTTTTTAAAGAAAGAAACAACATTTTTCCTCCAAAGGCTACCTTCTACTTCCACATGAAAAATAGATGTGGACAAGTATACATCTCTATTTTTAGTTTGTTTCACATGTTTACCGCTGAGACAGTTTAATTGCTTTTCTTAAAATGTTAGGAGATTCCTAGGTCCCCAAACTTTCATGTTAATAGAGTGGCTGGCACAGAGGAAGCATTTCCCATTTATTTTGATGTGTGTCGGGGGTGGGGTGGGGCTTAGATGATGGAGGTGGAGGAAAATCTAGGTAACAGCCTCTTTAAATCTCCAATTAAATTTCCCATCAGCAATTTTAAGTAAAACATGGCATTTACTAGGCAAATCGAGTTTAAGACATGTCCCCTAGCCCCCTTTTCAACAATACTCACTATCCTTGTATGGATAGCATGGACATGGGCAAAACCCTTACCTTCAGAAAATTTAAATGTATGGCTCCCACCCCACATTTTAGCATTTTGCTGCAGAAGAAGCAGGAGGAAATGACAAAAGGCAAAGCACAGATTTCTACAGAGAGTCTGTTGTGCCATTTTCATGGAGATTGTACAGTGCAGATTTTCACTTCTCCTTGTTAGATTTGTCATAGTAGGGACACTTGTTGAGTGCACACTGTGCTAGATGGTCTGCTAGTTACCTCAGTTCTGTATTTAATGTGCTCTTCCCAACAACCTTTTCCTTCTTTTGCAGTGAGAGAATGGAAAACCCAGATAGTGACGAAACTTTCTCAGGGATGCCATAGCTTAGATTTCAATCCACTTTTAACTTCCTCAAAAGCCCTTCTTTCCCCTATCATGCTGTCATATATTTTAAGCATTAGTTATATTTGAAAACAGTTTTGTCTTTGGGGAATAGTCACTGCTTTCTGGAGATCCTTTTTATTTCTATACTCTGTTGTGAAGTTCAAGTGCAGATGTACTCTTCTTTTTTGTTCAAAGTGAGGAAAGAAAGTCACTGACAAAGTGGTAATGTGCAGAGACTAGAAAAACTTTCTTATTCTCCACCTGAGACCCAGCTTTATAGAGACAGTAAGAACCACTGTGAGAAAACAAGTGAGCGTCAGTGGCTTCCTCTAGTATAAAATTTGAAATTATTTCATGAAAGGATTTTCAGGGAGGAAACTTTAGAAATTAGGAGTTTCATGTTTTATCTGTGAACGATCAGTTCAGATCAGGGTTTAAGTGCCTAAATAACCAGCATTAGAGAGTTACCCATTTGAAACAAACATTCAAATACACTTCTCTTGTGCCTAAGTAGTATGTTTGTGCTTTTTTATTCATCAAAAAATATTCTCAGGGTGTAAAATCAAGATAACATTGTAAAAATTATGTAAAATTATCTAATTATGTAAAAAGCTATTTTATTAAATCATACAGCATAAGACACAAATGTACTTTTTAAAATAAAATTATGAATAACAGTTTTGAATTTTTTAATATTGTAAGCATTATTTATTATAAAATTTCCTTACTGGATAGATTCAGACTATGTAAATAAAACATATATAAATTACTTACTTTCAAAGCAGATTACAGTGATCAAGGAAATGTTCCTCTAGCATGTTTCTTTTAATTTATTTATTTTATTTATTTTTTATTTTTGGCTGCGTTGGGTCTTCGTCGCTGCACGCCGCCTTTCTCTAGTTGCAGTGAGCAGGGGCCACTCTTCATTGTGGTGCATGGGCTTCTCATTGTGGTGGCTTCTCTTGTTGTGGAACACAAGCTCTAGAGTGGAGGCTCAGTAGTTGTGGCGCATGGGCATAGTTGCTCCGCGGCATGTGGGATCTTCCCGGACCAGGGCTCCAACCCATGTCCCCTACATTGGCAGGCGGATTCCGAACCACTGCGCCACCAGGGAAGCCCTAGCATGTTTCTTTTATAACTGGGGTTAGTTTCATGTGTTTCTCACTGTGCCCTGAGATGGGACAGTGCCTGCCACAGCATCGAAATAGCATGTAACTGGGTTTCATGATGTCACATTTACTTTCTGCGTGATATGAGGCTTGTCAGTTAACCTCCCTGAGCATGAGCTTCTCTTCTGTAAAGTAGGGCATTAATGTCTGTCTCATAAAAATTGCAGGGAGAATTAACCTACCAATGTAGTAGTACAGTGATGGTAGTTGGCATACTAAGTACTTAGCACTGTGTCCACAATCTCCTCATCTTTACAGGCGTTAGTATATTTACCCTCAGAACAACCTTGTAAAGTATGTCTGTACAGTCCACCTCCCTTTACATATGAGGACACTGACGGGCAGAGGGTGAGGTTACACAGCAGAGTAGTGTCAGAATCAGTGTTGGAAGCCAGATGCTTTGACTCCATAAATCAAAGTACTATGTACTTGATCAATTTAGTATGCTGACTCCCACCACCTACAACACACTAAATTTCTCTAAAAAGTATCCCTATCTATGTATCTATCTATCTAGTTATGTGTTGAGTTGTGTCCCTCAAAATGATATGTTACAATCCTAACCCCCAGTACCTCAGAATGTGACCTTGCTTGGGAAATGGGTCATTGCAGATGTAATTGGTTTAGATGAGGTCTTAGTGGAGTAGAGTGGGCCCCTAATGCAACATGACTTGTGTCCTTATAAGAAGATGATGTGAACACACAAAGGAAAATGCCATGTGAAGATGGAGGCAGAGACAGAGGCATGCAGCTCCAAACAAAGGAACAGCAAGGATTGTGGGCCACCCCCAGAAGCCAGAAAGAGGCAAAAGAAGACTACCCAGAGTGTCAGAGGGAAGATGGCTCTGCTGACATATTGATTTTGGACCTCCAGTCTCCAGAACTGTGAGACAATAAATCTCTGTTGTGTTAAGCCACCTAGATTGTTAGTTTGTGGTCTTCCTTATAGGACTTCTAGGAAACTAATATATAATAGTTACATAATATTTATATAATATTATATATGTGATTGTAAGCAATGTGTCAGGTATAATAATCACTCCATAAATGTTTATTACTATCTTTTTATAAGTTAGTGGTATGGGAATCTGTGCTTATGGCAATCTTATAAGAAAAACCTCTTCCTATATATCATTTTCTAAAGTTAAAAATCTATAAAACCTTGGAATTCTTGTATACTCCATCAGGAGACAGAGATATATCTCTGTGGACACAGGTGTTTCTTTTCCCTTCAGCCTAGTAGCAAATATACCCAGAACTTGCACTTATGATTTATGGCACCCAGGTGGGCCTCTATATGGCTGTGCCGTATTTATTTTTATTCCATATATGTTATTTTTTTTTTCTGTATTTAGATTGTAAATTCTTAGAGAGGAGGGATTATATTTTGTACTTTTGTAAAATACATAACACCTGAAACAGAATGATGTTTATACATGGTTTTTTTTTTTTTTTTTTCAAATTTTGGACCATGACAAGAACTATTCTTTGAATCAGTGATGTTCACATTGGATGTTTGTAAGTGGGAACCACCATTGTTCAGCTCAATGGTATCTTTTGTTCTCAAGGAGAACATTGCACGAAGGTATATTAGTGTGTTAGGGCTGCCATAACAAAGTACCACAGACTGTGTTGCTTAAAACTGCAGAAATTTATTTCCTTACAGTTGAGGAGGGTACTCTGAGATCAACATGTTGGCAGGGTTGGTTTCTTCTGAGGTCTCTCTCCTTGGCTTATAGATTGGCCATCTTCTCCTGTGTTTCCATGTGCTCGTCCTCTGTACATGCCTGTGTCCTAATTTTGTCTTCTTACTACTAGGGACACCACCTTAATGACCTCATTTTAACTTAATTACCTCTTTTAAGACCTGATATCCAAATACAGTCATACTTTGAAGTCCTGGGGGTTAAGACTTTAACATATGAATTTTGGAGGGACACAATCAGCCCAAAACAGAAGGCATGAAATAGCTTGTGTCTGTATGGATTTTCAGCTGAGGACCTACCTAGCTTTTGAAAGCCCTAAGAAATATTTGAAAGTACAATTGATATGGGTAGCTAAGATGTTTCTTTAAAAGCAGATTTAGTACCATTTCAACAAAAGTCAATGTATATTAGTAATAGAATTGCTTCTCAAACTGGTAATTTTTTTTTTTTTAGGTAAGAAAAATATGTATATTTAAGTTGAGAGATTTGAGATTTGAGATTTCATTTTTGTTGATATTTATTTTGTTGAAATACCTGATCAAACTGGCAATATATGTTTTGATTTCACGATAGTATTGGGTTGGCCAAAAAGTTCGTTCAGTTTTAAGTAAAAATAAAAGACACATTTTCATATTCACCAAGAATTTTATTGAACAATGTATCGCTAACCGAACGAACTTTTTGGCCAGCCCAATACGTGTCTATTATTTCAAGTAATAATATCTCTAAAAAGTAATGAATGGGAAGGATAAACTAATATTCTGAAGATACTAATATGACTATTCTAAAAAATATGACATGACCTCTTCTGTTGCCCTCATTGGATTTTAGATGGACTAAAAATGCATTAGTCTCGGGACTTCCCTGGTGGCGCAGTAGTTAAGAATCCACCTGCCAATGCAGGGGACACGGGTTCAAGCCCTGGTCCGGGAGGATCCCACATGCTGCGGAGCAGCTAAGCCTGTGCGCCATAACTACTGAGCCTGCACTCTAGAGCCCACAAGCCACAACTACAGAGCCTGTGTGCCAGAACTACTGAAGCCTGCGTGCCTAGAGCCCATGCTCCACAGCAAAGAGAAGCCACTATAATGAGAAGCCCGCACACCACAACGAAGAGTAGCCCCTGCTCACTGCAACTAAAGCCCGCCCGCAGGAACGAAGACCCAATGCAGCCACGAAGACCCAATGCAGCCAAAAATAAAAATAATTAAATGAAATAGAAGTAAGAAAAATGCATTAGTCTCTTAAAGGATGCACTGTCTCAGTTTGAGAAACTTGGAAGTGTAAGAAAAACAGCTAATGTGGAAAAAAAGAAAGCCTTTACATTCTTTGATGTGTAGGATTATGTGATTCTAGGAATCTGTGATTATTTCTCTCTGTACCAGATCTTAGTAACCTACATGGATATTAGAATTCATAGCTTTATGTAACTCAAATTTATTTCTGTATGTGAGAAAGGATATGATTCTCTTTCCTAAAAAAACATCTAGTGTAGACATGACATTATCACTCTGTTATTGGTGGAGATGTTGCAAATCTTGGATGAAAATTTCTTCTCAAAGTGGAGATTTATGGTGCTGAGTATATTGACTCACATCAGGCATTACCTGCAAAGAAGAATATTAAGTAATAATTTGTAGTTTTCAGAATATTTACAGAAAATAAGAGAAAATCCCTTACTAAGAGGGGACTTTTAAATTGACTCCAGATACATTACACACATACTAAATACATAATATACATAATATAACTAAATTAGGCATGTGCTATAATTGCTTTATACTACCTGCAATATAACAAGATTGGGTCATGTGAGGTGCTTTCCTTAGATTTTGTCATTTTTAATCTCAACATGTTATAGACCCTATAATTTCCTTGTTCTCTAGGAATCAGATATTCAGAGCAATCACTACCATACTCACCACAGAGACTGAGGCCAGCCTGTCTTCCATGAAGCCTGGTAGCCCCTACTTACTTCTAGAACTGGCCTTTTCTTTCACTCCTCAAACTAGGCATCACACTGTGTTTTAAGGTCAGGAGCCACTCTTCCCTACTCTTTCTTAGCACAGTATCCCCCAGACTCACTCCCTTAGAGCTGTCCTTCTAATGGAGATGCAGGATTGGATGGAGGATGCTTCCTTCTCTGGAATCATTGCTGTGCTGGATTAATAATCTCCTTCCAGCAGTCATAGGAGTCATTTTTATTCCAGCTTTCTCCCTTTTCTCTAATGTGTTCTCCCCACTGTCCTTGTAGAGACACCCCTGTTTTATATGACATATGGTACTTGTCTAGAGGTTGCCAACTCAATTAAATGTTAATTTCAAGCCTAGGTATACATAATACAAGCAGTGACAGAGTTTCTCATGTGCACTTTGATGTAAGCATTGTTTTAGTTTGTTTTTTTGTATCATTTTATTTTGAGGGGCTCTTGTTCCTATAAGCTACTTACATTATCCGTACTTCTGTTTTCAGGATTTTTCTTTCTGCATCATGGAGACTAGATTAATTGTGATTGACATTTTGTTGTTTTTTATACATATGTGATTTTATTCTGATCATAGTTTTCATTTGATTTATGTTCCTAATTTTAATAATTAAAACACAGATGACTATACAAGTATTTTCTTCAGCCAAAATTAATAACATGTCAGATTCTTATGGTTACAGTAAGGACAAATGTTTTTGAAAATGTGTTAATACTTAATTGCAATTAAAAAAATCAGCAGGGACTTCCCTGGTGGCGCAGTGGTTAAGAATCCCCCTGCCAATTCGGGGGACACGGGTTCGATTTCTGGTCCGGGAAGATCCCATATGCCGCGGAGCAACTAAGGCCGTGCGCCACAGCCACTGAGCCTGTGCTCTAGAGCCTGCGAGCCACAACTACCAAAGCCCACACGCCTAAAGCCCGTGCTCCGCAGCGAAGAGAAGCCACTGTGATGAGAAGTCCACGCACCGCAACGAAGATTAGCCCCCTCTCGCTGCAAGTAGAGAAAGCCCACGCGCAGCAATAAAGACCCAATGCAGCCAATAAATAAATAAATAAATTAATTAATTAATTAAAAAAAATCAGCTGATTGGCTATGCCGTATTTATACTTGCTAATCCTTCACTCATGCATACCAATAATCTTCACTGTTTAGCCTCAATTTCAAACTTTTTAAAGTAACAATGCATAATGATATATGCAGTCATAGTTACTTTAAGAAACAAATTTTAAATCAGTACAGTATATGATAGAATGAATATTAACTCATAATATCTCCAATTATGCTATTTTACATTTTTAACTCATTATAATTAATGCAGAAGGTAGGAATTGACTATGAAATTTTATGAGCGAGAAAAAGCTTACAGCATTTCATATACAAGTGACTTTACATTTTAGAGTTTTAGGTAGGTAATCACTTGGAGAATTTATTGACCAACACTAGTGATATTTATTTTCAGGACTTGGAACGCATACATTCTTCAAGCACTGAAAAAGGTATGTATTTGTTAATGGTAAAAATTATCTCTTTTATGACATCTGAAATGTTTTTTTTTAATAAATTTATTTATTTATGATTTTTGGCTGCGTTGGGTCTTCGTTGCTCTGCGCGGGCTTTCTCTAGTTGCGGCAAGTCGGGGCTACTCTTCGTTGTGGTGCACAGGCTTCTCATCGCGGTGGCTTCTCGTCTCTGAGGAGCACGAGCTTTAGGCGCGGGGGCTTCGGTAGTTGTGGCTCACAGGCTCTAGAGCGCAGGCTCAGTAGTCGTGGCGCACGGGCTTAGTTGCTCTGCCGGCATGTGGGATCTTCCCGGACCAGGGCTCGAACCTGTGTCCCCTGCATTGACAGGTGGATTCTTAACAACTGTGCCACCAGGGAAGTCCCTGACATCTAAAATTTTGACATGGCCCTAAATCTGAGAGAAAAAGAATAGAAAAGTGATTAAAAAAAATAAAAGCATGAGTTCAAATTCTGTTTTTTTTTTTTAAAAGTAGTGTCTTCTGAGAAGAAAGTAGAAAAATAATTTCTACTTCACATAGGATTATTTTGGAGGGATTGAATAAGACAGTGGTACATGGCAAGCACGGAGGAATGCAGCTACTCTTAAAATTAATCTGCTGTATTCTCCTGTCCCTGGTGAAGACAAAGCAGTTTTCTGTCCCTATAGTTTTACCTTTGCAAGAATGTCATATGAACGTAAATATACTGTATGTAGTCTTTTTAAAGTCTTGCTTCTTTTTTCAGTTAACATTTGACATTCATCTACTTTGTTCCATGTATCGAAAATCAGTTCCTTTTTATGCTGAGTAGTATTCCATTGTGTGGATATGTCACAGTTTGTTTATCCATCACCGATTGACGTTTTCGCATTCTCACCAGAAATAAAGGAGAGTTTTAATTGCTTGACATTTTTGCCATCATTTAGTGTTATCAGGATTTTGTCTAATAGTTATGTAGTGGTGATGTATTTATTTAAATAAGAAAAGTACATTTTCATCAAGCATATAAAAGTATAAAACAGTCTACAAACTACCTGGTGATTACAAAGTTGTACATTTTCTTCTAAGAGAATTTCACATTTCCTCCTTTACTTCAGACTTTTCAGGAGGAGAAGCTTTGTTGAATTTCACTTTTTTCTATGAGTTTTATAAGGCACTGTGAGATCTCTGAAAATTCAAAATTTTATAAGAAATGATCCCTGTCTTCAGATCGCTCATAATTTATTGGAGTTTGGAGCCCTGAATAGAAGCCTAGGACTATTTAGGAGAGAGACCACAGTTCAGCCCAGCAGTTAAATCCGTGAATTTTGTTGATCGGCCAGTATGGATTTAGAAAGTGGTTGTGCTGTTTATGACCATAGGGCATAAGAGAGATTTGAATGATCAGATTTGGACATTTAAAATTACCTTCATTTTTGATCTAACTATAATAAAATGTAATCTTTTTCAGTTTGCTTTAGAACTCTTAAATGTGGATGGTAATGTATTCAAAATAATGGAGCAGGTAGAATGGTGAGCTGCAGGAGATAGAAGAACCGAGGAAAGAGAAAAAGGGAGGTAAAAAAAGGGAGGTGTTCTGAGTAAAACCTTATGTCTGTGCCATCTTAAATCAGCAAATTCTTTCATATTATGATTTACTTAAGTATCAGTAATATTAATAAAAATTTTAGTCATTGCTCTGACCTCAAAAACTAAGGTCTTTCTGTTGTTTTAAAACCTTCCAGGTCAGCTCCCCACCTCATGCCCATCACAATTCATATCCCATGATAAGCATCAGGGTTTTTTGGGGACAAATGGGCTTTCACTTGTGGCTGTAGTCCTTCAACTGTTGACTCTGTGCTTAGAATTGCACTGCAGTCATTTGTGTGAGTTCTTGATTAAAGCATAAACAGAAACTTCCATTGGCTTTGAAAATTCTTCTCTGGGTCAAAGTGTACTCAAATGTTTTTCTCACAGATACAGGTATACGTTCCTCTGACCACCATTTAAGAATGAACTGAACACAAACATTAAGTAGAAATATGAAAAAAAAAAGAAATGTTTTGTAAACAAATGCTATTTTAAACAAAAGGGAATATCACTGAACATTTGCATATTAGACAACAGCAAAAAAGGCAAAAAGAGAGAAAAGCAAGAAAAGCTATGGAAATGCATTTGAGATGTTTGTTACCCTCTTATGTGGTTTTACTTTACAAACTCTTCTGAAATTTAAATTTTCTTGGCACACACATTTTTGTATAAATATGAGAAAAGACTATAAATATACATCACTGTGATGACACAGTGAAATTTAAGTGGTAACAAAATATATTATGTATGCTCTGTTTTTAAATTAGGATCAGCTTATTTTAGCACTTGCAATTTGATTCTAATTAAATGCTTCAAATTTAAATGCTGCATATAGAATCTATTTTCCTCAGTATCAAAACCTGTATAGGGCTTTTATTATTTGTTCATTCCCTTAGTCCTCAGACAATGGCCATTTTTGCTTACCTTCTACATATCAAGAACTACAAAAAGCTTTGAGGCACAAAACTGAATAATATCTCCTTCCTAACCCCAAGGTGCTTAACTCAAATCTGGGATAAAGTTTCCATAGGAGCCCCTATGGAAGGAGAAGACATACGTTGACTCAGTAATGTCTGGGCTGCAATCAAGGATGAATAGAAAGACTTTCCTATCACAGAAGACAGCATTTAAGGAGAGGAGGAAGTGTTGAGCTGCATGTTTGGATGCAGGCTTGGGGAAGCAGATGTTCTATGCAGGTTTTAGTATTGTAAGGATCAAGACAAGGAATAACAGAAAACAAGTAGGGTTTGGTCATGAAAGAACTTACGTATCACACTACAGATATATATGTTTATCTGCCATTTACTGAGAGGGAGTCAGCATACTATATTGGTCAAGTAGTGGATAATACTCTGGTTTGTGGAGTCAAAAAGCCTGGCTTCCAACACGGGTTCTGACACTCCTCTGCTGTGTACCTCCTCACCTGTGAATGGAGGTGGACATAAACACATAGCTTACAAGGGTTAATTATATAAATGCCTGTGAAGATGAGAAGGTCATCGCCACATTGTTAAGTACTTAGTATGCCAAGTAGCATTATTACATTACTACATTGGTTGGTTAACTCTCTCCACAATTTTTATGAGATGGATGTTAATAACCTACTTTACAGAAGAGAAATTCATGCTCAGGGAGGTTAACTGACAAGCCTAACATCACATAGGTAGTGAATGGCACCACCTAACAAAGCACCATTGGAGGTTTTTTCTGCAATTAGAAAATAACTTCAGGGAGTTTTGCCTCTATGACTCTATGAATTGGGGAATCATTGACACTAGTTAGGTAAAAAGCCCAAAATGAAGACAAGGAGAATAACTAGTGTGTCCTGGATATTTTTATTTTCAGTTAATGTTTGGGAACTCACCTCTCACAGCCTGAAACTTCTGTCTTATCCACCCGTGAACAGTAGAGCTGGTTGGTTGCCTTGTGGTGGGAATGTGGACTGGGACTCTTATCCCACAGGAAGAGCTTGGAATATATGAGTTTCATGCATGTTCACTCAGTCTCTTCCTGTAAAACCCTTAGTTCCCGCTGGTACAGAGTGGGTACTTGGGGCATGCTGTGTGATCACAATCTCAGTGCCTCTGGGAACCAGGCAGACACTGAGGAAAGCAGCAGGTTTAATTCCATAATGGTTTCTTAAGTTAATTCTTTGGATGCAGAACATCTTTCTTTGAATTTTTCTTGAAGTGCACAGCCCCTTTGTTTAGCTTTAATTTTCCCATTTTTGATATTGACTTGTATAGAAAAAGTACTTCACTATCCTCTTAATTCTATCCTAATAAATAAAATAACACAAATTTGACGATGAATAGTGACCTCCAAT
Organism: Balaenoptera physalus; assembly: GCF_965194825.1. Classification (NCBI taxonomy): domain Eukaryota; kingdom Metazoa; phylum Chordata; class Mammalia; order Artiodactyla; family Balaenopteridae; genus Balaenoptera; species Balaenoptera physalus. The sequence continues at coordinate 28,076,634 of NC_138895.1, forward strand.
GCCAGTGAAGTGGTAAAGTATGGCGTGGATGCTGATGAATCGGGAAAAACATGCCATACCTAAGCAAACGTACCTTGTAGTTCTGCCTCACTGCTGATGGATGAGGCCCCAGTATTTTCATTTTTTTCAGTTTTTCAGTGGAAGCTAGAGTAGTGGAATCTTATGTTTTATCTTATTTTTCTTTTTGTGGATACGTAATTAAAATAAAACATACAAAACAATACACTGTGTGGGCCAACAGTATGAGAGCCAGCTAAAACAGGCACATTGTGTAACCTCCCAGTCAGCTGCCTCTTTCTGGGTAAGGAGAATATCAGGAGACTGCTCAGCAGAAAACAGAAATGGTTAGATCTGCATGCTAGACAGATCATTCTAGCAGACCCATTTGTCTACTGTGTCATTATCCTAGAGGTTGTAGTGAAACCATGAAAGAAGATAAAATTTCCAGAGAAATGGAAAAAGTGGGACAATCAAAGACTCCTGGTTGAACCCTAGGCATAACCAATAATGAGAGACAGGCATATAGAAGAAACAGAAGGAATAATCAGAGAGGAGAAATAAGTGTATAAGCAGGACACATCATATGCTTCAGAAGGATCCAGGGAAATAAAGACAAAGTCCTTTGAATTTACTGGGAGATTAATAGGAGGAATTTTGGTAGATGAAAAATGGTAGTGGCCAGTGTATGCTACTCTTTTGAGAAGTTTAGATTAGGAAGGAAAGAATAGGTGTTGAAAGTCAGTAGAAGGGGAATTAGCTATTGGGAAAAAGTTTATTTTTATGAAAAAGACTTAAAAATATTTATTATCAGGGAAATTTCTATAATGCTTACCCAAAAGGTGGAAAGAAACTACTGTTTATTAACAATTACCAAATGCCAGTTCCAAATGTGTTTAGGTTATCTCATTAATTCTCATAACTCTGCCGAAAGCTTGCTGAACATCCTTCTTTTATAGATGTGGGAAATTTAGTTTCATACAAGTTACATATCTTTCAGGAAGTTACGTGACTCTATAATCAATATTTGTCCTTCTGTTTGTTATCCACCCAATAACCGTTCTAGAAAGATTTAAGATAATTTAGAAGAATAGTTAGTACATAATCATGAACCAGGAAAAAAAGTCTGTACTTTTTTCTTTATAGCACACTATCAGAGCGATATATTTGAGTTTTAAATTTTTATATTAAAACTGTATTACATGTTTCATTTGTTTCTTGCATATCGGGAAGAACATATCATGTTCTAGTTTTCTTTGGGAAATAAAACATTAAAAAATGTTTTCTCTCATCTCTTCATGAAATGAAGGGGAAAGGTCTGCTGATATTTAATATTAATTTATATTTTGTTATCAATAATAAATTATGCTATAAAATTTAGAGCTTCATATTTAGTCAGGATCAAATTACCTTCATTTTATTTATTTGAAATGTGTTTGAATTAATTGAAAAAACATGGGCTCCCTCTTGTGACAAAATCAATGATTTTTAAATGCATTTCTGTGCCAAACTAAATCACTCATCTATGCCCTTTTGTTGTCAAATAATATTATATATAAAATTATTTAATCATTTATAGTATTATTTTCTTTGATAATTAATTCTTTCAGTTTTTTTTTAAAAAGAGACCAATATTTGATTCTAATTTGCATTAAAAATGTGTATATATTTTAAAATATTAAATTTTATAGTTATGTTGAAAATACCAAGGAGAAGAGGAAAGAACAGATTTGTCTTCTCTTCTTTTGCATTTTATATGTATTACTATATGTTTCTGAAAACTCTTTGGAGAAATTAGTCCTTGTAATATTTTAACTGACTGGCACTCCAAGCTATGCATACAAGTTTTTTTATATTCTGAATGTTCCCCATGTTTGATAGATGTGCTTGTGTTTCTCAAAATGTGTGGTACTTCTCTCTGTTTTGCTCTGCAATCTATCCATGTGTATTGTTTCTACATTCCCCAAGGAAGCAGCACTCACACTGAACTATTAGGAATGCCCACAATGAGAAAGTCTAACAAGAAAAAATTAAAATTTCAGCTATTTTTTAAAGGAAAGGTTATATGCTATGTTTGCATGTGTGTGCATGAAAGAGTGTAGTGGGGAGGGGGGGAAATCACTTAATAGTTAAATTCAGGGACCCAGCTCTGAAAGGGTCTTTTAAGGTCATCTCAGTACCAGGCTATGAAATAAAAGAACTGGATTTAATCTTGGCCCTGTTATGGACTACCTACATATCCTTGGGCAAGTCATTTTCCTTCTTGGAATGTCTATTTTCTCACCTGTATAATGTAATTAACCCACATCAGTGCTTTTCAACTTATTTTCTGTGTAAACACATCTGTGGGAAATAACATATTTCTATGACTCACTTGAGTATTAATTATTGAGACAATGTCTGTGGGGTGATAGAATAGGGACTTTGGCAGCCTGTGAATGAAGATATCAGGAGTGAGGGCTGTAAAACACAGCCCAAGGCAAACATATGTTCTGGAGCTGACAGGGGTGCCATGTAAGGGCCATTCCCCACTGGTTAATTGTAAACAAGCTAGATTCACAGTTATATAGTTTATATTCTATAAGGCTAAACCATTTTGGCATTGCCATATTGGTAGGTAGTATGAGAACCAGGACTGGGATTTTACTCTCCTACCCGTGTTATTCTTTTTTTATTTCTGTAATTGATAAATGGTCCAGCATTTTGCTGGAGTCATAAACTATAGGTTGTATATTGCCCACAAATTTCAAAAACTTAAATTCAGGGCATGAGCTTTCTTTCCACTCCAAGTGCTGTCAGTCTGCTATGTTTTTGCACAGCCTACTTCAGTCATTTATGTTACTCCTGAGACTCCAGGAGGCCGTTGAGTTTGTGGCCTGAAATGACATATCAGGAATTGGTGTCCATTACCTGCATCACTAGTGTTACATTTTGCCCAGAGAACTTCTATGTCACTAGCATCTCCTCAGGTTGAACGACAAGCTTCTCTAGGGATCAGCCACCAGGTTCTTCACCTGCTCAGGAATGCACCCCACTTCTGAATCATCTTGTCTGGATCCCAACACTCTTCTTAGTGTCATATTCCTGGGCTTCTCTCCTTTTGGAGTGGCACCTGTGTGGACTACTTACCTTGTCTTTGAGTTTCCTTTGATTCCTGGGCTCCATTTCTCAGATTATATGCTGGTCCACAGTCTGTGGCCCATAGACCAATCTTTCCTTTTACTCTGTACCTTGTCCAAGTGCTGATTCATCTGAGATCAGTCAAGTTAAAATGAGCCACAGCAATGGCTAGTGGGATATTTAACACTGTCATTCGTCCACTGCTAGTTTAGGCTAAAAACATTTATTGGATGAGTACAATGTAGTAATTAGATCCCTTTTGCATTAAGAAATTTGATACCAGATGAAACCATTTGTGGGAAGCTCAGGACAGAGAACTGTTTCTGATCCTTCAGAGAGATATGAAAAAATAAGATGGACATGGGTATCTTGGTGTGGACAGCCAGAACTACAAATGAATGTGTGTTTTTGTTTATTCAAGGAAATCTATTGTTTGCCTTCTAATACTGTTTTAAGATTCCACTGAGAAAGACAGACATGAAGGAAGGGAATACATTGTAATGCACATTATATTGTGGGTGGTGGTAGAACATACAACATTTTGTATATAAGCAACCACAGGAGCCCTTATTGTGCATGGTAGCTTTCATGCTGAGAGAAAGATTTTTGTATGGCTTAATATATAAATGAGATTATATATAAGTAACCAGAGTCAATGTCATTTTTGTTGCAGTTATTAAAATAGATAAATTACTAGGAAGGGGCTACATAGGTGAGAGGAGGAACCTTCCATTTAGTAGCAACTACTCTCCAGCCCAACCACCCTATGATACATACAAACCTAGTTTTTTTACCTTAAACCTTATATGGCTTGTGTTCCTGTGCATGTTTGTGAGAGTGTGTGTGTGTGTGCGGGGGGAGGAACGGGGTAGGCAGAGAGTTTAGAGGTTTTTTGGTTTGGTTGTTGATATGTTTAAATTGATGAACAATTTCCATTTGATGACTTGTTATAAATAATGTTAATTCTGAAAAGTTTTTTTTTTTTTTTTGTCTCAATTCAGTTTCTGGCTCCCTACATAGTGCACAAATAATTTATGAAGAGAGATGATGTACAATTTTCGTACAGGATTATTCACACTCTAGAATTTGTGCTACCATAACGAAGCACTGGTAGAGACTGTTTCTTTTTTTCTGCTATAGGGAAATATCAGTAACTTCGGAGTATCACCTCTGTGACTCTGAATTGGGGAATCATTGACCCTAGGTAGGTAAAGAGCCCAAAATGAAGATAAAGAGAGCAGCTATCATGCCTTTCCTGAATCCTGGGGATTTGTACTTTTAGTTAATGCTTGGAACTCACCTCTCATAGCCAGAATATTCTGTCTAACCCATCAGTGAGCAGTAGAGCTCCTGGGTGACTTGTGGTCCAAACAGGGATTGGGAATCTCATCACAGATGGAAGTCTTATGATATACGAGCTTCACGCATGTCTACTCACTCTCCACGTTTAAAACTCTTAGTGCCATGCTTGGTGCAGAGTGGATGCTGGGGTCATGATAGTTCCTTTCTCTTTCTCTCTGCTTTGCATTCTTCCAAAAGAAATTCAGAATATGAACTGCTATAATAGACTCTATTTATCCTCACATGTAATGATAATATGCAAATATCCAGCAAACATGAGATCCAGTCCCTTCCAGATAATGGAACCAAAATATTAAAGGTTTGTGAACTATCTGATTTTCTTCCTGATTTCACTATTTCTATGCTAATTGCAGAATGATCCCCTCTCAGGAGATTAAAAAAAATAAATCCTTACAGAACAGAATTTTGCCTCTCCTAAAATATGTCTATATTTATATTGATCTTTTGTCTTTTTAAATTGCTGTTTTCATTCAGGACAGAGCAGGACTGCAGAAGGTGCATCCTCATCCCAAATGCAAAAGTGGCGGGCTTTGAAGCACTTAGCACCTTCACAGCAAGGAGAGAAGGGATGTTATGTTCCTTGATGGATTCGGGAGAGAAAAAATGTCTTATGATCCTGTTTGAGTGCTGCTTGCAAAGCTCTTTCCCATTACTAAAAACCCTTTCCTTTATAGCTGTATTCTCTCTTCCACCATAAATGTCCTCACACGTTCTTTGGCTAAACCTAGTGGCTGAGTAAGGGATTTGCTTCTTTTAACTGTTCAGTGCCTCTGTGCAGTGCTTCCTAACCCTGGCTCCCCAAGAGAGTTTCTGAATCATAACTCAGAACATTAGTCTTTTGAAGCTAAGGTTCAGAAGCAAGGCATTTTCATATCATGGGTGTTTAATAAATCTCAACTGAATAAAACAATGGACTTAATTAAATTTTTATTTTTTCTCAAAACTATACTCTCTCTCCTAATTGATTTGCATTATTAATTTTATTCTTCCATCCAATCTTTCTAATTTGCTCCTAATATGAGGAGGCAGTAAGGGGAAGGGGTGTATGGTAGTGTGTTGATACATCCATTTGCTCACGTTACTGCCTCATTATTACTTTTACCACATTCTAGTGCAAAAATTTAAGTACCTGTCTCCCTAGAGTAGACTTTGTGATCCTTGATGGAGGGACCATATCTTCCTCATTTTCATGTCCCAGGACACAAACTCATGTCTGAACTTGTAGAAGGTGTTCATTAAAAAAAATGAATGAATGGATGAGTTATAGCACTGTTCAGATTTTTGTTTAAAAGATGCGTGAAAAGTTCTAGAAGTATTTTAATTTAAGCTTACATTAAAACTTTAGCTATTACTCCAAAAATATGGTTTAAAATGATACCACCTAAGCGACTGGGTCAGACTTCAGTAAAACTAATAAAGAAAATATATAATTTGGTTCTGATGCAGTTTACATACACATTAAGGAATGATTACTAAGAAGATGACTGCTTTTAAAGGGCCTGGGAGAACTGGGAAACTTTTGACAGGGGAAATCAGAAATGTGCAGTCCAGTGAAGAATTGAAGTACTGGGAGTAATAATATGGGCTGATGCACTCAATGTAGCAGTAATGCTCTCTGAGAAGGATAGGAAATAATTCAGTTCCTCCAGCCTGCATGGAAGCTAAATACAGTATGACAAGAAATAGTAGCAGTGCTCATTATGTCTGATTGCTAATTACCCCTTTGAATGATTCAGTTATGCCTGCTACTAGATAATTAGTTTAGTAATTTATGGCTGCTGCACAAACTAGTATTTTAATTTTTGAATCACAGTTTTCACAATACCTACAGTTCAGATAATATCTTTCTTTTTTATTCAATTCTAAATTGCTTTTTTGAAGGCCTATAAAAGAGCAAAAATCCTTGAATTTTTTCCACATTATTTCATGCAAAAGTTAGGCACTTTCTGGAATTTTATTTAACTTTAAACTGCAGGAAAATAACATCTTATTAAGTCCTTTTTCATTGTGCTTAATTTTTACAATTTTGTGAGCAAAAGGGGTGAAATTTTTTAGAAGATTCTATCAAATGACTCAATTTAACAAGCTGCCAAATGTCATGTTCCAGAAAGACATTGAACTTTTGATAATTCACCTTCCTATTTTATAAATTTCTACTTCAGACGTGGGTTCTGTTTTTGCCTGGATATTGTTTCTCAACACCTAGGAGTAGCCAGTGGAGGACAGCTGTTCCCCACTCCTACCCAAGTTTGGTGTGGTACACAAACAGGTAAAGAAGTAGATTGTAGGAGGGTTCTAGTATTATCCTCTATTCCTATTTGAGTAATGTGATTAATTCTAGCCAAAGAAAGTAGAATTGAGTCACCATGGGTACATTTTGGTCTTGGATCATCTACTTCTTGAATCCACCTGCAGTCCGCCAATACTGCAGCTACCTTGATGGGTTTTATAGTGGGGTAATGGTCATTGTCTTAAAATATTTTGTCATCATTCATAAACACTTATTTTTAGTTCAACATTCCCATCAACTTTTAGGTTGTTTCGCAAATTCAGATAGTGTTAAGAAACTAAATCTGACGAAGTTCCCTGGTGGTCTAGTGGTGAGGAATCGGTGGAGATCCTGCAAGCCATGTGGGGTGGCCAAAAAAGAAAAAAAAACTAAATCTGAGAGAGAGAAAGAGAGAGTGAGAAGTTGATACTATGGTATGCTAAAAAATTCTGATGATTCCAATATAATTTCAGGTCTTCGGCCCAAAGGCAACATTGATCAATTAAATTCACATGACAATATCAAATTAATTATATATTTATTTTCTTTATTTGTGTAAATAGTGGACACATTTGCCTAACTGTTGAGTAATATTATGAATTAGGATCTGACTTAAAATATGCCTTATTTAGATTTTGGATTATGAGGGCTTGAATACTGAGTAGCTGTTAGAAAAATTGTGACTTAAAATCAATGTAATTAAGACTAGATAATTTTCACAATAAGAGGGAGCAACATAATGCTTAGAATAACAAATTTTTTAAATCTCATTAAGCATTTGGTTTTGCCATCCTTAATATATTAAAATGAGTGCTTTGAATATTAGTTGACAATACCACAGACACCTTTGCCTTATGGCCCAGAGTTTTTATCTAGCATCTCAAAATTAAGAATATTTGGCATTACTTGCAGCTCCCCTTTGCTTTCTACTTGGTATTTTTTGTTTTTTGTTTTTTTGCTGTAATACGATTCAAAATGCCCATGGTTTGTACTTGCTATATTGTTCTTGTACCTGATATTTACCAGTGAGGGATCAATGTTCTAAAGGGCAGCCCTGACTGTGTTATTTCAGTGAACATCAGGCTGGTGTTTATTACAGACTGAATTTATGCCCTTTATTACCAACAGTCTTACTTGAAATATGTGTTCCTTGACCCATTTAATAAATGGTTCCCCACAGATAGGGCAGTGTGCAACTCTTCCTTTTTTCTCTAGATGCTTTAAAAAAAAAATTTCTTACACATAAGGCAGTCTGTCTAACCATCAAAGCATCATATTGACCTTTCCAACTTTGTTCAGGGTGACAGTTGGCTGGTTGTTGATGATTCTTTTTTTCCTAAGTTGCTAACTAGAGAGCTAACAGAATTGTGTGCTGCCAGAGTCTGAGTGCAGTCAGCTATCTTCAGATGTGTAGTTCATTCTTCTTTACTTATTTCAGTTCTAATTGTTGATAACCTAAAATAGAATGCAGCTATTATAAAGTGTATAAATGTATCAGTAATAAGTTAGACACAAAATTTACATGTAGATAGATTTTTGCCAATATTATAAAGCCCAATAACATATTACCGTTTAGTCTATATTATGAAATTATTTTGGTTCTCCTCCCACTAGTAAAAAAACTGAAGAAAACATTGCTTATCAAAATTGATATGGTATGTTGTTAAATGAATTAATTGTTTATAGAACTCTTTAGAAGGAAAATACTATAAATCTTGTGTTGTAAGTCTCAGCCAGCTCAAATTTTTTTCAAGAGTTAAAGAAATGTTGTCATGGCTTTCAGAATTGCATTGTTCACAGAACATTATTGTATTTGATATTGAAATTTTCATGTATTGTTCTACACTTCTTTCTTGACCTTTAATTTTCTAAACATAAAATATAATAGATTATTAGATAAAAATATCTAAAAGAAAGGGAAAATGTTCCTTGCATTTCTGTATATGTATATTACCTATAGTTAAGATATTTTTGGACATTTTTCCTCAGAGGAAAAGTTAGCCCATTTCCTGATCTTATAAATTTGATTTACAGTGATCACCTTTATCTTATTTGAGTACACTGCTTAAATAGTGTCAGTACAGTATTTCCTACTGTGTCTCATCAGTGCTTTTAAAGAATTAATTAGACTGACATAGAATTTGATAGTTCTAAGTGTTAAGAATTTTAGTCATAATTCCTTGATATATGATATTATATTGCATCATATAACTTTGTATAAATATGTAATTTTTTATACTCACACCCTCACATATACATGTGTGGATGTATGTGTGTACATATACATACAATATACAATTGGAGTTCTTGGCTGTTTACAAGTTCAACATCCAGAGGTGCTTAACAATCTCTAGAGACTCTTGTATTCAGACATGATATCTCTGAAAACAAGGGAATGAGGGAAGAGTGAGTATGGACATCATGATTGGTGAAGAAGTAACATTTTAGCATACAAGTTATTTATTTGTTTTGTTAAGCTTATTGAGCTATATGCCAAGAATATAAATAGGAATATAAATAGGAGCAAGCCAGACTCCATGCCCATAAAGAGTTTAAAATCTAACAAGAGAGATAAATGAACACACATAATTTATAAACAGTCAAAACAAGAGACTGCAATCAGAGAAATAGACTCAAAGTGCTCATCTGACCCAGAGAAAGGAAAGGACAATTAATTTAGTCTTGAACAATTGTCTCAGACTGATGCTGATATTGTCCTCGTTCAGGGTCATAGTATTAATGACATGAGCATTTCTTATTCAGAAATGAATTAAATGTGCCTGATAGTTTCAACATTATCTCAAACAAGTTTCATTGGTTTTAAAAAAAAATTTGTATACTTTGGGAGCATATAGATATAAGCAGACAAAAACAGCATTTTAGATCCTTAAGTGGAAATGAAACTTTGACTGCCTTTCTGTTTGCAAAATTTTGTTCCATTTTATGTTTGTATGTATGTATGTATGTTGTTTGCCAAACCCAGGTGTAGGCTAACTCAGTCTCAAACATAAAAGGCTAGCAGAAGTTATGATTCTGGCATAAAAGCATGCTTAAGATTAGATATAATAGAGGACTTCATGCATTTCCAGAATTCCAGTGTAGAAGCAGCACAACTCTGGTCTCAAGGCAGACTGGATGCTTCCACAAAGAACAAAATGAGTATACTGTAATGTGAGGGTCCTGCAGGTGAGTACCAGTGAGAAAGAGGTAGGGCCTCTTCCAGGTAAGGCAGACATTATGGACAGAATACCTATCCAGACCAGAGTCATTCTAGAGATGCAAGATGGGGGCAGTGGTAGCCAGCATCACATAGATGGACAATTAGACATCTACAAGTTCTGTGTTTGTTTGGGGCAGTGGGGCAAACCTTTTTTGAAAATCTGATGTGAGCTTTTGAACTCTTCCTGGAAAAGTGCACACATACATACAAACTGCTGTTATATAATTTCAAGGACTTCATAGACTAACTGAAACCTTTACCAAGTTAAGGACCAGTGGTTAAATAGAGGCAGGGATAATGGAAGGAGGGTGTTTTCCTTCAGCTGATAAAGAGCCTTACATCTCACATCAGCCTGACTGGTGTTCAAGATCACATCCTTATCCTGGACACTGTAGTTAAAACCATGAGCTGGAGGTCTGGGGGCTGGAGGTCATTCGGCTGATCTGGCCACATGCACTGGCGGAATCTTTGTTGTCAACTCTTTGTGCTCTCTCTCATTTGGTGTATTCTTTCTCATCTAGTTTAAGAATTAATTCATACATTTAATCCTTCAGGAAGCTGTTGTTTAACATTCATTGCTCAGTACCTTTTTTTAGTCTCATAATTATCTGCCATAATAAAGTCACAGCTTTTTGGGAGAACGGACGGTGTCATTCATTTCTGAATCTCTGTTCCCAGCACAGTGCCAGGCACGTAAGAGGAACTCAGGAAATCTTTATTTTATGAATGAATAAAAGCCAACTACTATATTGTGTACAGCAGGTTTTGCTCTGTGCTAGAAACTAGGATACTCTTCAGAGCTTCAGAAAGACTAAATCAATGCATAAAAGATTCATGTAATCTGCAACAAGTTATTTTATATGGATTGAATTGGGATAAATATATGCAGTATAATATAAAATGCACTGCCATGCAAAGGGGAACAAAAATAAGCCAAGCATAGCACAGAATTTGGGAACAATGACTGGGGAACAATTTTGAAGTAGAGACCTATTATGTGAGCAAATCTCTGGCTGTTAATCGGTCTCCCCTGATTGTTCAGCTAATGTCACTTCAAAACAGCCTGTGCTTTCTTCATGTTAACTCTTTTTTTCTTATTGAAATTCCTCAAGGCTTCAGGACTGGATAAAGGATACCTTGAGTCTGGTATAAAAGATAAGGCATTCACTGTGGAATACAAAACAGAAAAGTGGGATTATTTTCTTCCAACAGGGAAAAAAAAAAGTTTATTATGAGAAAAGAGGCTTTTTAATTAGAGTAGGGAAAACAAGTTCAAATATAATAAACCTGTGATTTAGCCGTCTTCCAAAAGTACTGGCTTTTGCTCAAATAAGTACCCCAAATTACTCACATGTTTGTATTTGTAGAGAAAATACAGTATTTTATAGGACTCTGGACCATTTTCTTTGTTTCAAAGAATTATGTCATTCAGCACTTAAATATCAAAAAACAGATTTAACCTAAACCTGATAGAACACAAAATCAATCACAAAACTATGATAATCAAATATCAAGAGCTTCTTTATATTTACTTATTTTCACAAACATTAGGAAATTATTTCAGTTATTCAATCTCTTGCTTTTAGGAACTCTAAGTTAACTGGACTGAAATCATTGTTAAGTCAGTTTCCATTTAAATTTTCACATCTGTTTTATCATTGTACTTGAGATCTTAGAAATATATTTTTCCCCAGACAATTTACATGAGACCTTACCCATGGTCATTTTGTCTAGTCTGATTTCCTAAATCTTTCTAGTAGCATCTCAGTTCCAGCCTGTCTTCATCCTTGTTATTTTCTCTACCTAGAACCCTAACTCCAACCTCAGTTTTATCTGATAACTCTCTAGGCCTTATTTATCCTTTAAAACTCAGCTCAACCTTTTCAGTGTATTTCAGCTGACTCATTTTGTTATTTGAGCAAAATGTACACAACTCTAAAATACCCTTGTCTCTGCCCCACTTTGGCTTTTTGAGACAGAAACTGTGTGAAGGGTTACTCTCTAGTGCCCAGCACAGATGTTGGACCATGGCAAGTTCTCAAACGTTTTCCAGTACATTAATGGATGACCTTTCAAGCTCCAATCTTACAGCTATTCTAAGCACTTTACATGTATTAACTCATTTAATACAACATCCATCTGAACTAGGTATCCCTCTTATACCAAAGAAGAAGGCAGAGGGTACTAAGGTTTAGAGAGGTTACTTTACTTTCCCCAGGTCAGGCAACTAGTAAGTGGTGCAGTACTTCCTATAATATGATAATCGCGATACTGACCTTAGACATCTGCTGCAGAGCACACACTCTTCCTGGATTGTGCTCCGTTCCCTGACCTATATTTGAAAGTAGTGGATGATTGACCTTGTTCCGAAGAGAACAATGAATGATTTATTGCTCATATGCATGCTCAAAGTACTTATTAACCTCTGTCTAGTCATTAATTCAATAAATATTTATTGCATCCCTACTATGAGGCAGGCACTGGGAATATACAAATGAATAAATATACAATGACTACAGGTGACTGAGACTCATAAGGGCAAAATGTATTATTAACATTTGGTATTTTGTTAATGTGTCATAGGAACTTTCAGTCTACATTACTTCATTTTAGAGTAAAAACAATGACATTAGTCAGAGAAGTTTTAAAAATTTTATTCTCTACCATGTAGACATTTGACTCTGACAAAGATATTAAAGTACATTTTGTAATGAATTATCATAATTGCTCTCCATAGATGCTCAATTCTAGGAGTTGCTTTTGCATCCATACATTTCTCTGCAATGCATAGAGTTTATGAAACTATCAGAAAATAAAAGACTAATCTAAAATTAAGAATCTCTATTTTATTTTTGTACTGACAATGAAAAGCTTATCTAAAAAATTTTATTTTATTCCCTGTTCATAGCCAAGCCCAACTTTAACACTTCTAGAATCTTAGTTTCCTTTCCAGTTGTCGTTCTGAAGAATAAATGGAATATAGGGTTTGGATATTTGCTTTTCATGAATAAAAAGCAGTAAAAGCTGTTTCCCCCCATCCCTAAATTATGTAGCAATGACTCACAGAGCAGATAAGGGATATTACAAGATATCATTTTCACAAGCACTTTTCTAAACCTGGCAATGGATAATATAAAAATTTGAGTATACTTTAAAAATTTTAAATGCTTTTTGCTGGCAGGAGTGGCTTTCATTTTTGTTTTTATTGATAGTGTTTTCCTTTCTTGATTTAACCGTAATCTAGTAGACCATTTCACTCTTTACCAAATGTCTTGAGGCATTCTAACTACATATAGCATGTTGTTTTGCAGTATTACAGAAAAGGGACATAATAACATTTCCATATTTAGAAACATTTCTTGAAAGGAATAGAATCATTTTATAATTGTGCTGTTGTATGACATCATTGTAGATTTAGAAGACTTTGTGACTTGTGTGTATTTAATGCATTCTGTTATATTCTTTGCCTTGTCTATTTCATTACCCTAGTTATGGGAATCAATCAGCTATTGCTTATTCCTAGTGTCTTTTTATCTCAACATTAATTCCGTTCTTTTATTTTTGTATTGATAACATAGTTTTATGCTAAAGTGAAATTATAATTCTTCAATAATTTACTAATTATGAAATCTGTTAAGAACAAAATATTTTTAAAGTAAATCCTCTAAATGAGAGCATTGAGTGTATCAGGATATTCTTTTAAAATATTGATGGAAATAATTATTAATGATGACCAAATGATTATATTTTGAAATTATGGGTGATAACTAGCAAGGCAAGATTTAATGCTTTGTTCAAATTTTTACTGGTGCAAATATGATTGATGGGTATATTTGTTCCTTAGAAATTACTTAACTCTTTCAAGCTTCTGAGATATCTATCTATTTATGGATCTCACCTTCCTGATGAGATGAGTAATATCATTAAGTTAGGTAAGGTTTGCATAACGGTGCCCGGATTTAGGAAACAATAAATAGTAGCAAAAGTAATTCTAGTTTAATTTGTCTTTTTTAAATACATATATATCATGGATCATGGTTGAATTACAATGCTTGTTTACCTAAATTTGTACTCTTTTCAAGCCTAATTGTTTGCATATGCTTTTCTCCTCTCCATTGATCTTGAACAAATGAACTTGAATTACTCACCCTTCTGAAATGAATTTTAGGTCAGAAAAAGTTACATTTCCTTTCCTTGGTGTATCTACAGCTATTTTTGCTTTCTTATATTATTTCCAATTACCACCTTATAGTGAATTCGTTTAGGTAACAGTGTGTCTTCTGAATTATACGATGACATCCCCAAGATATCAAACTTTATCTTATTTATGCTTTTAGCCCCAGTGCCAAGAATACTGTCTGGCACAGAGTAGATCCTCAGTAAGTGTTTTTTAAACTGCTGAATAGTTTATAGTATAAAAGACCTTAGGCATCTGCTCAACAATTAATTTTTACACCCAAATAAATCAATGTCTTGTTTAACTACAACTTAATTCTTTAATTTGTCAGGAAATACCGTTGAAATTGTATGAAATAGTCAACTTCAACTGTACTTTTCTCTAATAGTTCCTTGCATGTGACAGTTGATTCTTTGCTATTTAGATGATATGACAAATGTCAAATATGATTAATGTGTAGTCTTGCATCTTCATATACTGGTCCAGTGTACATAGTTGTAGAAATTTCCATATAGGTAAAACCATGAGGTCACAAAAGTACAATTCTGTATTTCCAAACATGACTCAAAATTAAATCTTTCCACCACTCATTTTAAAAGATGTTGTTAAGGTTCAATACTGTATCTAAAATTGCTGTTATGTTTAATGTTGGTTATATCAAGTCTTGGGACAGAAAGTCATTTTTTTCCAGATTTTGTTTCATATGCCACTATTATATGCTTTCTCCCGTAGTATAGAGCTACTCCATTATCTTTCCTCTCTTCTTAATTAAAAAAGTACATTGAAGCATTTGAGAAAAAAAAAATTCAAACTTACAAAATATATTTCACAATCATATAAAAAGAAAAGGTACGTCAAGGCTGGAAACTACCAGTATTTATAATGCTACCTTAAGTTTATAACTGATAAGAAGAATGATGTAACACATAAGGAGAATTTAAGTTAGCTTGAAAAAAATTTCAAAAAAGATTTTATTATATTTATTATGGCCTTAAAATATAAAATCAGAAAATATGTGTTGATAAATGGATATTTATAAAAATATCATAAGTGAATAATTTTTATTTGATCACTCTCCACCCCAAATGAAGTATATACTTATTTTTTCCTTAAAATGAAGTGAGAAAGCACAAGAATGAAGAATTTTCATGGGAGCAAAATCATAATTATCAATTAATTTGATTTTATTTTCAAATCAAAACATCTGGTATTAGAAACTCTTGAGACATAGTAGTGAAACATAAAAAAAAAAAAGATAATAAGTTAAGTAACAAGTCCATGCCAATTTATTTATAAATATTTTTATAACATATTTATTTAGCTTCTACTCTGTATGTAAATCTAATGGAATCAATGTCTACCTAACAGTGATTGTATATGATGTGATAAATGCTATGGTTAAAGTCTACAAAAGTGTTCATGAGACCACGTAGAAATGACATCTGACCAAGATGAGAGGTCTAGAAAATTTTTCTAGAAAGTGTTGCATTTGGGTTGAGTCTTGAAACAGTAGGAGGCATAATTAGGTGAATAGTAAGTAAAATGAAATGCATTTCTAACAGGTAAGAGATTAGGCAAACATGGCAGATCAGGGAATTGTGCGGGAGTATAATCTGTACATGGAAGTGAAGAGACATAGAAATGAGCGGGCAGCAAGGGTTCAAATCCTTAAGGACAGTGTAGGTCATGTTAAGGAGTTTATCCTAAAGGCATTGGGGAATTACTGAGAGGTTAAGCAGAAGTGCCAATGTCAGTCTTACATCCTTTTCACTGGAGGCAAAGATATTGGTAGTTAAAGGGGAGAGGGAGCTGGAGAGAAGGCAGAGAATTTACCCTTTGATAGCTTCTATTTTCTTTATAAGTAAATTGCTGAAATCGTCCCTTGTGGGTGAGGAAGAGGAGAGTGGAGTAGTGTGTTTATGGAACATGATGAAGACTTATAGTAGCATCTGTGGGGAAATGGGGCAGAGAACTGACCGGGGAAGTTATGAGAAGTGATTGCTGTACACTGTCAAACTTCCTTTTCAGTTTGTCATGGTACTGGTTCACGTCTTTTTTCTCCTTGCTTGGAAGTCTATAAGAAAGTCCAGAAAACATTGCAGCTAAGTCCCTAAAGCACAGACATCTCAGTTTAGGTTGATGTGAAATTTAGACTTTATCAAATATAGGAAACAGGAGCAGAGTTAAGGGTGTTGGAAAGCAGCCAAAGTGATGAGCTGTGGAATCTTGACTAGATACAGAAGGGGGTGAAGACAGGTTGGAGCAGACAGATTATATATTGAAGCCTAGTAGTCTAGAATATGTGGAGAAAACATGAGGGTATGAGAATCTTGAAAGGATAGAAGGAGATGTTGAAAGTGTAGAATACTGGAGTTTACAGTTTTAAAGGTGGAGGCATTTTGGGAAAGTTCAAGAGATTCACCTAAAAGACTTTTAGAAACAATGATGTAGGGACTTCCCTGGTGGTCCAGTGGTCAAGATTCCTTACTCCCAATGAAGGGGGCCTAGGTTCTTTCCCTGGTCAGGGAACTAGATCTTGCATGCCACAACTAAGACCCAGTGCATCCAAATAAATAAATATTTTAAAAAGTATCAAAAAAAGAAACAATGATGTAGTTTTATAAGAAAGTGAAGTGAAAATGTAATTACAAAATCAATTGTCTCAAAGAATCTTATTATTTTTACTCCTATGATTATTCACCAGGAAATAATTTAGGGTGGCACAAATATTGTTAACAACTTAGGATGTTCATCAGAGCCTTGTAAATAATAGCAAATGATTGCAAAAACTTAGAAGTACAATAACAGAGGAGGGTTTAAACGAGTTATGCTAAATCAAAATACTTATGGAAGAATAAATTGGTAGAACCTTTATGGAAGCAATTTGGCCTTGTCCATCAATTTTAAATGCAAATGTCATTCAATCAGGAATTCCAATTCTACAAATTTACCCTACAAATATATTTATACACATGCAAAATGAACAAGGTAGTTTGTAGCTGTGTAGTTTGTAAGAGTAAAATGCCCATCAGTAGAGAACTGCCTGGCACATTATGGTACATCCATTAAACAGGATATTATGAAGCTATAAAAACTTAATGTGAAAACTCTTTACTGATGTGAAATGTTCTCTAAGATACATTGTTATTTTGAAAAGTAAAACAACAACGTTCAGAACAGAGCGTGTGGTATAATGCCATCTTATATTAAAAGGGGGAAGTTCATGCACATATTTAGTATATATGTACAAATTATTTTCAGATAAATTTATGAGAAAATAATAGCATTAGTCATTGGTGAGAAGAGAATTTGGAAGGTTAGGAGGACAGAAATGGAGAAAGAACTTTCATAACCATTTTATTGTACATCTTTTCATTCTTCATGAATTTTGAATCATAAGATTGTATAACTATTTGGAAATTTTAAAAACTCATACTATTGATAAAACAAATCTAAATATAAAAGTTATTGTAAAATTTTATTTTAGTGACTTGGAAAAATGTTCAAAATAATGAGTCTGGGGACAGGGGAGAGAAAATTCAAAAGATAAGGGTATATAATGCAGGCACTGTAAGATGATAAGAACGTACACCCCAAAATATCTGTGGATATAACAGGTGATAGGATTGCATTGCAAGCAATTTTTATTCTCTTCTTTTTGTTAAAGAACGTTGTGAATATATCTCAGTGAATATGCATTATTTATATTTGGGTAAGTTGAAAAGTTTTTTTAAAAAAGTACTTTTCAATAATTCCTAAAACTTCATTCTTTCTAATGTGGAAACCATGTTTTGGATAGTTTGCAAGAAAATTTAATGGAGATAAATGTTGATTCTTCTATAGTATCTTGCATTTGAATAAAAGCCCAGTCTTGTGACAGATGTCCCTACCAAGAACTTTTATCTGTTATCATAAATAAAATATATTCACTTATATAAATTAAGAGAATATTGCAAGAATTTGTCTCCAAGAAAAATTTAATGAAGAATAATATAGATTGTTAGAAGGCACACATAACTCACAACTAAAATGAATGACCATTTTGTTTTACATCTTCAGCATAACTGACAATAAAGAAGTAACTTATGTTAAACATTCAGATGAGCATATCTTATAAGTACAATCTCTGCAAAATTTTGGTTTCAGGCAGAAGCTAGAAATTCTAGTAACCTAATGTCACTGAGATTTTCGACTATGTTATCTTATAGGTGTTTTATAGTTTTGCATTTTACGTTTAGGTCTATAATCCATTCTGAGTAATTTTTGTGAAAAACATAAGGTCTGTGTCTAGATTCATTTTCTTTTTATGTGGATGCCCAGTTGTTCCAACATCATTTGTTGAAAAGCTTTCATTAAAAATATATTTTTTCTATTTTATCTATTGCCTTTCTATTTCCGCCCCCAAATTGCAGGTATTCAAACTCATTTCTACTCTGTACTGCAAGTTTTCTCCCCAGAATACTATGCTTTTAGAAGAAATCTTCCATGTTTTCCCCAACCCCTTGTCTAAAGGAGAAATCTCTTTCATAGCCTTCCTGCAGCTTATCATCAAATCCTTATTAAATGTCAGGTGACGACTTCATAAAGCAACTCATACCTTGGTTGGATAACCCAGTTATAATTCATTCATTCACTCAAAATATATTGCACACTCACTATATGTCAGATATTGGACTAAGAATTTACACTGAGCCTAAAATTAGAAGATCTTGGTGCAATTCTCTTGAGCAATATACAAACAGCAATTTCCTCTTCTATTGACTTTGTTAGATGTTAGAGTACCTCTCACTCCTTCTTTCATCTTAACACTTTTCTGTTCTTTCAAACATTCCTAATGTGACATTGATCACCTTAATCAGAATGAATTATTAAGTAAGCCTTAAATCTTTGGTGTTTTTGCTGCCAAAATGGCATAATACACCATTATATTAAATTCATTATGAAGTTAACATTTGCCTGGTGGTCATATTCAATATTGTTTCTTAAATATGGAAAATGTCACTATGAGATGCCTTGAGTGAATGTAGGAGTAGGGGACTAATTTTAATTGAACTGAACATTATGCTAAAGTATCCAAAGTACTATAATAAGAAAAATGCTGGATATGGCATTGGAAGACCCAAATTTAGCTTGTATCTGATACATATTAGCTGTTGGCCACAAGTAAGTTATTTAACTTCTTTGAGCATCAAGTCCTCCTCTGTGAAATAACGAAGATAGCAATACTTGCCCCATCTATCTTCTAGTGAGTTTTGGAAAATTAATATGGAAACATATATGAAAATAATTTCTAAGTAAGGTTCACTGAGGAATAATTTACATACAGTAAAAATCATCCTTTTTAGTGCACAGTTCTATCAGTTTTAACAGATCATACAGTTATGTATATACCACTGCAATCATGGTATAGAATGATTCTACCACCCATCATATTCCCACCAGCCTCTCTGTAGTCCACCCTTAGTAACCACTAATATACTATGTGTCTTTATAGTTTTGCCTTTTCCAGAATGTTATACAAATGGAATCATACTGGATGTGGCTTCCTTCACTTTTCATAATATTCTTTGATACTTATCCATGCTATTATATTTATCAGTAGTTTGTTCCTTTTTGTTGATATATGAAGAAAAGGTAGTTTTATATAATTGTATTGAAATCCAATTAATATATTTTGAGAAAAAGATAAAAAATATTTCTTTTATAAAATTATTATGAAATTACTTGATTGAATAAAGATACGTAATACATCTATTACCATAAAATATAGACAATGGCATTTTAATAGTTCTCTTAAGCCCTGTACCATCATTTTGGAAATATTTATCTATTTCTTTCAGATGAAAACTGAATTCCCAAGGGCATAGTTTTCAGAAACTATAACTTTGTAATGTTTGTAGTCATATAGTTAGAGATGAAATTAAAAACAGGAGGTGGCTTTCTTGAAACATGGGATTGAAAGGCCAAGGTATGACTGATTGTGTAGGATTTTTTTTTCCTGTTGCCAAAAAATGTCTTTTTGAGCTGAACAAGAGAGGTATAAAATTAAAGTAATTGCACACTTCAGATTTTAGTAGCAACATGAAATCTTGCTGGCAGTTTGCTGTTTTACAGGCATTGTGGCCTGCTGGCCTGTTGCGAGGTACATCACATGTGAATGCTGTTATTATTCTCAATGATTTTCTGAATGATCTTGTGGAGTAGCTCTTATGATATAGCAGCAGTGTGCCGGCTGAAAGCCAGCTTGTGTTCCAGAGCCTGCTTCTTTAAATCTGAAAGTTATTCCATTTCCTTTTTTTTTTTGTTTGTTCCTAATTCACTGGTCATTGTGTATAATTATATGTTAGAGGGATGATTACACAAACGAATTACAATCAAACTTGGCTTGTTAGTACATAAAGCCTTAGTTGTTAATCGCAGTTATTTAAGCAGGAGCTCACTCTCCCCGAAATGCAGATGCCACGTTACTATCATTTAGAGTTCCTCAAATCAGACCCTGTTGATGTATCAGAAGGACCATTTTTGTGTCGTGTTCACCATGTCACTTTTGTGTAACATTGGACATTGCCTCTTGGCTTTAACATTGTTCGGTGAAACTGGAATCAATACACAGACATGGTGTCAGAAGTATGATTTCTCCTAAAAATTGTGATGATTTTCTAATTGTTTTTTACATAGAAAATCAAATTACACCACACCTGGTGGGGAATATATTGAACTATTGTATTTCAAAGTTATTGCTGTAAACAGAAATATGGATTTTTAAAATAACGTTTTTGATTTGAGGCTTTTAAAAGTAAGACAGAAAACAACAAGGATTAGAAGTTTCCCAGTTTCCCAAATGTCACATTACCATAAATTAGGACATATAGGATTATTTTACAGCCAACATTCTACAAAAATAAACAAATAAGCATTTTGTAGAGCAAACCTCACTTGAAAGATGCAGCATAGACCATGTATCCTCACTGTGACCTTGGGTAAATCTCTTAACCTTGTGAGCATCAGTTCTGTATCTATAAAATGGGGATACTAACCTTTCTCACAGAATTTTATGAGGAAAAAATGAATTATATTGATAAAGTTCTTGGGACATTTACTTGGCCCACAAAAAACACTATGGAGTGTTTGTTATATAAAAGAAATAAATCTGGTAATCTTGGCAGTATGTTGAATTACAATACTTTGGACAATGACTTACACATAGAGAAATTAGGGGCTCAGTGTTTGTCTACTACATGACAAACTTCTCAGTAAAAACACTTTTATGACTTTATTCATGATTGGTACTTTAATCTTTATCCTTTTATACAAAATATTCTAAAAATTTACCCTGGATTAGCTAATTTCTCATCTGCTGCTAATCTGGTAGCCATGCATTGATGTACAACTTGGTAAAAATATCTTTTGTCAATTCATTCTTTCATTTGACCGTTCATTTATTCATCATTTATTTATTCATTCAGAATCTACTGTGTCCTTGGCTATACATATCTGTATAAGGTGTTCTGCCTCTCCTTTCAAGGGAGATAAATATATGAATTTTATAATACATGGGGATAAAATGTTACTGAATGCAAGTTTGTGTGTCCAATGCACAACAAAGAAACCAAAATGTCAGGGTTTGGAGCAGAGAAAGGTTTATTGCAGGGCCATGCAAGGAGATGGGTGGCTTGTTCCCCCCAAACCCCAAACTCCTTGAAGGGTTTCAGCAAATCACTTTTAAAGGCAAGGTGAGGGAAGGGAGTGGTTAGTTGTTGCAAACTTCTTGGTGTCAGAATCCTTTTTTTTTTGTAACTGTCCATGTAGGTCAGGTCACTATGCTCCTGTAAACCTCCAACAAGACAAATGTTATTCTCTGTTCTGCAAATTTTAATCTCTATATGAATGGACTCTTAAATGTCAGAGCCCTGAGAATAGGCTATCCTTTATATTTCAGGCTATAAGTAACATTCTTTTACAAAAAATGCAGAGCCAGCATGACTAAGCACAGGAAAAGGAATAGATCTAATATGGAGTCAGATTTGTTCTTCCCTATTACAAAAAGTTGTTTGGCGGCGGAAGAAAGATGAAGATAAAAGTCCCAAGGGAGTTCAGAAGAGAGGAGCTATTAATTCTCTCTGAGAGATTGGGAAAGGCTTTAAATTGAGCTGAAGAAATAGTCAGTTTGGGACATGCAAAGAGAGAATTCCAGGCAAAGAGAACTATAGAACCAGGGGGTCAAGCAAAGTATCTTCGTGTTGGGGACCTAGTCCATTTAACTGGAACACATGAAGTACATAAAGATGGGCTGGGGGTATAAGATTGGAAATATAGTTGGACCAGATCATAGAGGGCTTTGAATGCAAATGAGGACTTTGTGCTTTTTTCAGTGGGCAAAGAGTGTGCATTCATACCTGGAAAAGAGTAGATGAGTTCACATCTTTTAATGAAATCAAGCTGGATACTACTTAGATCTCGAATGAGGATGAAAAATATCTTCTGACTTAATTAGTTTTACTTTTCTGAAATCTCTCCTTCATTATAACAGCTCCAAAATTATTATTTTCTTCCAAAAACTGTTCTATGTGGATCACCTACTAGCTTACTCCCTTATAAGGATTTATTTTAATGGAATTGTCTTTGAAACTCTGCCACAAAACTCTTTTTATGGCAGCTGTGAGACCAAAATCCTTGACTCTGGTGGCTCACAACTTTAGAATACTGTCAGCAAAAAAAAAGAAAAAAAAAAAAAGGAACAAATTAGTAAGCTTTAAATGAATTTCTTGTAGTACTTTACATTCCTGTACAAATCTGTGGGGAGAAGGGGTGGTTCCTTTAGAATGATCCATATACTAATATATGGTTTATTTTTGCCCCACTTTAGTCTTTTCAACTGACTTATTCAGATTTTTTAAGAATTAAACTCTCATATGTAATATAATATTTGTGCTACAAATTCTTAAGAAGTCTCTAATTTAAATAATACACTTAAAAACAAAGGAATGTCAAAGAAAAGTTTTACATTGAGCAGATAATCCAGTTAGGTAAATAATGTTAGAATACACTTGACTCTGCTTAGATGGGATATGTTAGGCTCTTATTATCATCATCATCATCTTTAAAATGTTTAATAATCTTTAAAATACTTTTACCAAGAGATAGATGAAAAATTAAAAGTGAGTTTATGCAATTAACATTTAGTATAAAATACTCAAATTTACTTATTACTTTTACTAATAGATCTCCTTTTTTAAATTATTTTTCAAACTTTGGATGTTTTAAAGAATGAAATCTTCCTTTTATTTGATCCTTTTGCTTTTAAAAAATAATCCTCATATGATAAAGTATTTTTAATACAATATACAACATCCTATATATCTCATGCTTTTGTATGTGTTCATTTTGTGTACATTTCATAATTTAACAATGTGCTTTGAGTTTCCATTAGTTACTAGAAATCATTTTAAGTTGGGAAAATCTTAACATTTCAACCTGTTAGATGAAGGCAGTATTAATTCAAGAAATGAAATTTCCATACATTTATAGGTGCCAAGCTGTATTACTTATGTTACATTTATTACCCTGGTCTGGCATATGAAACCTGCATAATACGCAAATAAATTCCTTCTATATAAAGTATTCTGTGTTATTGGTATTGTTATTATAAATACTATAATATTATCACTGGTATGCATAATAAGATTAATTTTTAAAAATCTCTGCCTCAAAGAATAAAATGGAATTTGGTTTATCAATATGAAATTCTTGTTTATATTAAAGTGCCTTCTAATTCAGGGAATGTTTCTGATGCATTAAGTAGCCTAACTATGAGATTCTTGTCATTATGAGGTATAGGATGAAATAAAAGTTGGGTTTATTTGCTGTTTCAATAACTGATTTATTGTCAGCTTCACCACTATTGGCACCAACTTTGTTACAAAATTTAAAATGGGAAAGAAACGGAGACTTAATAGTGAAATGAAGTGTTGACTGAAGATTATTTCAAAGCAGAAAGGTTAAATTAGCTGAATACAAAATTTTAATGGCACATAATTTCCACTTCAACAGTTTCATGCTTGTGCCTGTAAAAGGTCTTATTGTTATTTGCCCAAAATTTTGGAAATCTTTGGAGTTGTTTGAGTTTTAAAAAAAATCTTTTTAGTAAAAGTAGTAAGAAACTGTTATGGAAAAGTAAATTTCTAATTATTTTTCCCTACTAGAAATGTGTGTTAATTAATTATAAACTATTGTTATAACCAGGAAATGGGATAAGTGCAACTTTATGAGCGAATTGCATGGAGCTATAATAAATTTTCTAGCTCTTTAAAGCATGTACATGTGGAATAAGTTCCTCCAATGGAGTTTCAGCTCTGTAGGTTATTACTTAGGAAATATATTTGCAATTATAGTATGCAATAATCTCTCAGACTTTATCTTGACTTTGTACTGAAGGTGAAAAGTCCAGCTCCATTGCATTGTAAACAGCCATCCCTGCAAATGTATTTCCTGCAAGTGCTTTGGCTGAGGAAACTTCGATTTTTAGAAGTATCTTAGACTAAGTTTTGTGTGGTGAGTGTACTCTGTACTCTGCTCTCTATTTCTTCGAAATAAAGAAACAGGGCTTCCCTGTTGGCACAGTGGTTAAGAATCCGCCTGCCAATGCAGGGGACACGGGTTCGAGCTCTGATCCAGGAAGATCCCACATGCCCCGGAGCAACTAAGCCCGTGCCCCACAACTACTGAGCCCACGTGCCAAAACTGCCTGAAGCCCGCATGCCTAGAGCTCGTGCTTCACAACAAGAGAAGCCACCACAATGATAAGCCCACACACCTCAACAAAGAGTAGCCCCCCACAACTAGAGAAAGCTCGCACACAACAACGAAGACCCAATGCAGTCAAAAATAAAATAAATAAATTTATTTTTTAAAAAAAGAGACAGAAAAATCACGAATATAAAGGCAACTGCTTTTCAAAGATTTTTTTAAATGTATAAAACAAGTTTGGACAGATTGGAAAAGTCTCTACTATAAAATTTCCAAGGGCTTAGTGAAGGGCCAGAAAGATAGAAAAATGTGTTTAGATGTATACTAAAGAGAGGAGACTATAGTTTCTTTTATGAGGATTGTGAATTGTGATAAATTGTTAGCTGGTACATTAGACAATAATGTTAAAAGAAGTTTCTAGTAGAGAAGATGTTTTTGGTACTTAGTGGCTAAAGAAATTATTGGAGGTATGGTCTCTAGGATTTTTTTTTTTTTTTTAACCTACTGCAGTTGCTACTGTCTCCTCACTTTGGAGTGGATCAAGTCTGTTGTATTAATGAACACTTTCAAGAAAACATATTAGGTTGGCGTATTTTGGTTGAATGAATGATACATAAAGGTATTAAGTATTTAGTCAAAGGAAGGACAGTAGAGAAGATTTTTCAATTTGGCTTTAAGGTTACTAAATGATACGAGGTGAAATATGAATCAGTTTAAGAGGTCGGAAGGATTATACTAATAACAGACATTCATGCAATAAATATTTGAGTTATTATTACTTTGTGTCAGGGATAAAACTGTGACTGAAAAGGGATACAGCTCCTGACTTTCTGTATCTTACAGTTTGAGATAGAGGTGGTTGTAGGGTCCATATGGAAAATCACCATTAAGAAGAGGAACGTGTCTGTGGTGGAGCTTTTTGACTAGTTGGGGAGGTCAGATGCTATGCTCATTAAAATGTGAGATGAATGCAATCCTATTTCATATATCCAATTGATTATTTATATCAAAGGAAAGTTAGCATGGAATCACCTCTGTATAAAACTTTTATATTCCACAAACAACCTAATAAATATCAAAACATGTCTCAAGCTTCTACTTATATACCCAATGCCTTGCCTCTGTGGAAAATCTGCCTTGCTTTCTAAAAAGATCAAAATCAAGAAAGTTGAAGTATCCTTAATCTTTTTTTTAAATCTCATCAAAATGCTGTTCCTTCAACTCTTATCATTATTCCCTTGAGGTTAACAGAGGTTTACTTTCTGATAATCTCTAAAGATTTGTCGTATTCCTCTTGATACCTGAAGGTTCTTGACTCACACTTACTATGTCTTCCAACCCATATCCATCAGAATACTATCTTTATTCCTTCATTGCCACATTTCTCAAATACATTTACTCTATTTATAAAGATATCCATGGAACTAGAGCGAACACATTTCTCATGCTCTCCCAGGCTTGTGATGTCTTACTAATTGGGGGAAAATGTTGGAGCTATAAAATGATGCAGAAAAGCAGAAGGGGGTGCAGTCTTAGAAAGAAGTTTTAATTCAGTTTTGAACATTTTCATTTTGAAGAGGCCCTATAGGTAACTGCAGTAACTACACCTGGAGCTCAGTTGTAAGTACACCTGTAGCAAAACAGATTTTGTAGCATTAGATTTTTATGTGGTAATTAAGGCACAGTTTTGGAAGGTGAGGTGATTCAGTGATATAATATAGCATAAAAGGAACACAAGGAAGACCTCTGTGCTCCTCACGCAGGGTAAAAACATTGTGATAGATGATTTGGGATCATAATATACCATTTTCTTTGCTTCTGTTTGATTCACTTATCCTTTTGTAAAGTATTGATACAAATCTTACACATACTTTATTTTCTAGATTAAATCTCAGATCTTTCTGTTCTTATTATCCCCACAATGGCTGTATTGGTCATTTTGACCTAGCTCACAGAAGGCTTTGTACTTCTTTACATCATTCATGCATCTACATCTAATTTTTGTTAGGCAAATTGTAAGTGTTGGGTGTTAAGGTTTCTCCTTTAGAATCCAACCCTGTGTCTTTCTCACCACGAGCATTCTATTTTTCGAAATTCATTGTGACTCCTGGTTCCTTTTCATAATCACTTTATGCAAAGGTAAAAATACTAAGCAGTTTTTGACAATTGCATTTCAGACAAAAGAATTGGATTACAGCTTCACAGAAAGTGATTTTTAGCATTTCATCTTGATTCTCAGAGCAGAGACAATAATATTTCTAGCATTATTTCTCAGAAAATGACTACCAGTGATATCTTTAACTCCCTTCAGGATTCAGAGGAAGATATGATACCTGTCAAATAGGCTTAAACAATAATTGCATCAGACCAAACGAGTAAAGTGTAAGAGTATCAGAATAGAAACTCCTTTTATTCCATAGGTGAAGAATAGTTTTCATTGATTTTTGTAATGTCTCCAACTAAATACTTGTTGAATAAATGAAACAGTTTTTTTTTTATATTTCACAGCTCAATTAACATTTTATTTATTTTTTTTACTTTAAAACTCCCTATTTCTTTCAAGCATGAATTCTCAGTCCAAAATTATCAGTAAAAGTCTTTGTGATACAAAATATGTATTAATGTGGATTACTAATAGTTTTAAAATCCAAGAGTTTCATGTATGTTGATACAGGTGTCACTTATCTGTGATTTATTTATTATTTGTTTATTTATTTATTCCTTAACGAAGTGCATTCCTACCTCTGTTCAGAATATTACTGATTTATCACTACTAAGACCATAAATGCATCCTGGTTAAAGAGGTGAAAAGATTGCCCCCTATGGTGAGAATTTATCACCAAATGGAGGAAAGACAAAAAGATAGATAAATAAATAAATAAATAAATAAATAAAAAGCAGTATAACGTGTTCTGAAGATGGGAAGGGAGAAAAGGAAATCTGACCTAATGTCTAGATAAAAATAACTACAACGTCCAGATTTCTATGATAATCACTTTTTGCACAAGGAAAAATACTGAGCAGTCTATCAATATTGTCTATATGTCGAAATCATCTATTTTGGCCTTACAAATTACAGATGCCTGGTCCTACCCTAAATAAATTGAATCAGAATATCTGGGGATGGAAACTGTTTCTCTGTAATTTAAAAAGCTCTAGATATTATTTTAATGAATTCTCAAAATAAGATAATCATACATCTTGTTTGCCCAGGAGAGTCTTGGCTTCCATGTACTAATTTGCCAGCAGTCATTCTCTCTATCTCTGTCTCTCTGTTTCTGCCCAGAAGTGTCTTCTTCACATAGTTTCTTCAGGCTGTGTCATCACCACCTCCCTTTTATCCACTCAGATGCTACGGACAGGGTTCTGCATGTCTCTTGTGCTTTCCCCTTAATCTCACACAATTTTGTAAACAATTCCTTTATTAAAATCTCCAAAATACCCCAAATTAAATGTGCTTTCTTTTCCTGAAGATCATGGCTGTTCATTATCATTATACACAAATACTACATGACAATTGGATGCTTAAAATAAAGCTCCTGTTTTGAATGGAGAAATCGATCTTTCCTGCTTCCTTCCATAAACATTGTAATCGAAGATGGGCAGCATAGATTAAACACAAAGGAACATTTGGGCCAACCATTTTATTAACCACAAAAAATGGCACAAGATTTTCCCCCCAAATTACTGGAACCTGTGTTTAAGATTCAAATAGTGCCTGATGTTCCAAAACTAAGGATCAATTTCACCTTGGAAAGTAATGAATAGTTATTTGCAAATTATTTTAATTCATATCTTTAAAATAGTCAATCAGTTGACAGTTTGGAGGGCTTTATTCTCCAATTATATTTATTATAAAGTATTGGCTATATTCATTCCCCATGTTGTGCAATATATCCTTGTAACTTATTTTATACCTAATACTTTGTATCTCTTACTTCCCTACCCCTATATTGCCCCTCCCCCCTTCCCTTTCCCCACTAGTAACTGCTAGTTTGTTCTCTATATCTGTGAGTCTGCTTCTTTTTTGTTATATTCACTAGTTTGTTGTATTTTTAGATTCCACATATAAGTGATATCACACAGTATTTTTTTCTGTCTGACTTATTTCGCTTAGCATAATACCCTCCGAGTCCATCTGTGTTACTACAAAATATTCTCTTAATTAAAATCCAGCTGCTTTCCGTTTGAGCCAGTCTTCCCAGTGTAGATTACTTAGTCTGCTGAGAATTTGGAAACATTAACCACTTCAGATAATCAGAACATCTTTTAATGTCCAGCAGTTGTTGTAAACTGCTTTGACTGAAGTTGGAAATTACATCCTGAGATTTGGTATTCCAAGCCGATTTGGGCAAATGGATTCTGATCCACAGTAGCATCATAGACTAATCTTACTGAAAAGAGAGAGAGAGGTAATACTGGGACATGGTTTTGTTTCCAAAGGAATTGATATCAGCTAATTCCCAGATATTTACTGAGAGCTTAGGCTGTGTCCTGCTTGAAATAGTTAACAATTGTTTTTTTTTTTTAATTTAATCCGCTAACACCTGTAAACCAGTAGACAAGTGGGGCCCTTGCTCTTATTGTTGTCAAATAAATAGGCTTTGGTTATTAATTAATGACGTTTAAAGCTGAATATAAGCAAAATATTATTCTGAACTCTTCAAGAGATATTCATCTAATATATATTCCAAATTTGGAACATTATGAAGAATAACTGGAAAATATAAAATAGAAAGGTGCACTTTAATTGTAATTCATGACTATGACTCATCATCATTATCAAAAGAAAACTAAAATGGGTTAATGATCTTGAGTTTGAGTGTACATTGGTGCTTGTAATGATCTTGCCTCAGTGAGGGAAAAAATGCTTACTTTAAGAGCTGTCTACAGGATTCCCTTAGGAAGACAACTGTCTTTGTTTAGCAAGGCACCTTAATGAATGCCTTTGGCTTTCTAATTAAGGACATCTGTGCACATCCTAAATTGGATAGAGTAAGAAAACCAGATAGCTTAAAAGCTTGGTGGGAGAAACTACTCTTCAGAAAGGTATACAGAGAATTTTGGAGGAGGTAGGCAAGTAAGTCAAAGAGGAGATGGGGATAAGAAAGTCAAAAAATGTAGTGATAGGCTAGGGTTCAAAATAGAGTGTTGTAGTTCCTATTGGGCTGAAAAGAGAAGCCATTTTCTAGAGTTCCTGGTAGAAGGTAGAAGGAGCAGTAATAGTGGAGAAATGACTTTTATATCCCTGCAGATTGCTGATTCTGAGCAATAAAGCACAGCTATCAATGTGTGCCAAAAGTAGATTTAATAATCTTGGTTGTAATTAGTTTCCACTGCAACTGAGGGATGGTCTTCTAAAGTAAAGAGCTAGTAAAATAAAAGTACTCCATGAAAAAGGTTTAAAATAAATTAAATATTTTAATATTCCTTTAATGTTTTATATTAATATAATGCTTAGTATCATCTGAATTTACAGATTACTGAGTATATTAACTACCCAATACATGCTTTGTTATCATAGACAATTATTATTATTATTTAACATCTTTATTGGAGTGTAATTGCTTTACAATGGTGTGTTAGTTTCTGCTGTATAACAAAGTAAATAAGCTATATGTATACATATATCCCCACATCCCCTCCCTCTTGCGTCTCCCTCCCACTCTCCCTATCCCACCCCTCTAGGTGGACACAAAGCACTGAGCTGATCTCCCTGTGCTATGCAGCTGCTTCCCACTAGCTATTTTACATTTGGTAGTGTACATATGTCCACGCCACTCTCTCACTTTGTTCCAGCTTACCCTTCCCCCTCCCCATGTCCTCAAGTCCATTCTCTATGTCTGCCTCTTTATTCCTGTCCTGCCCCTAGGTTCTTCAGAACCATTTTCTTTTTTAAATTCCATATATATGTGTTAGCATACGGTATTTGTTTTTCTTTCTCTGACTTACTTCACTCTGTATGACAATCTCTAGGTCCATCCACCTTACTACAAATAACTCAATCTCGTTTCTTTTTATGGCTGAGTAATATTCCATTTTATATATGTGCCACATCTTCTTTATCCATTCATCTGTTGATGGACATTTAGGTTGCTTCCATGATTGACAATTATTATAAAGAGCGGAAATGGGGTTCAGTGTGCCAGCAGAAGAATGTGTAGAAGTCTTGGCCAGGGCAGGATATAAACGACAGCTAGAATTTGAGAACAGTCTATTTTTAAGACATTATTTGTACCATAAACATTCATCACCTCAAAGTTTCCTCCTACCCTCCTTATTTATTATTCTTATCTCCAAACTTATTAAGTTATATACATTAAATATGTACAGCTTTTTGTCTATCTCAATGAAGTTGTTTAAAAAAGATTTATGGTCATTATAAATTGTATGTTTCTAAATCTCATTTTCCAACTGTTCACTAGATTATATAGAAATAAAATTACTTTTTTGTATGTTGACTTTGCATCCTACAGTGTTACAAAATTGAGGTGTTGATCTTCTACATTTTTTTGTAACATTCATAAGGATATTTTCCATAAACAATGATGTTGTTTAAGAATAATGACCATTATACTTCTTCCTTTCCAATTTTTATGCCTTTTATTTCTTTTTCTTAGAGTATTGCACCGGCTAGATATTCCAGTGTTGAAATAAAATGGTAATAGGAAACATCTTTTCCTGGTTAATTCCCTTAGGGGAACAAAGATTGATATTTCATGATTATGTATGATATTAACTGTAGAACTTTCGTAGATGCCCTTTTTCAGGCTGAGCAATTTCCCTTCTCATCCTATCTTGAATTTTATAAAAAAGTTATTTTCATTAGTGCTCACAGAAAACCTGTTTGTAATAGGCAAACTTGGAAACAATCCAAATATTCATCTACAAGAGAATGAGTGAAATACTTGAATAGATTTTTAAAATATTCATACTCAGCAATAAGAAGGAAAGGAACTACTAACACACAGACCCACATGGACAAATCTTACAGACATTATGCAAAACATAGGCAGCTAGACAGAAAATAGCTCATATTGCATTCCATGTATGATAACATAGAAAAGTAAAACTAATTTATGGAATTAGAAGTTAAAAAGATGATTGCCTGAGGCTGGATATTGTGGTTTGACTAGAAATTGACAAGATACTGGTGAACTATTTTGTTTTGATTTGTTTTTAGTTTAAATAAATTAAATAATAAAAAACTAAAGTCAGTGACCTCCAAAAAATTAAATTTAAATTAAAAAAAAATTTTTTTAATAAATAAATAAATAAGAGCATACCTGAGCAGAACTTTTTTTTTCTTCCATTTTTCTGAGATATAATTGACATACAGCACTGTGTAAGTTTAAGGTGTACAGCATACTGATTTGACATACAGATATCATGAAATGATTATTACAATCAGTTTAGTGAATATCCATCATTTCATATAAATACAAAATTAAAGAAAAAGAAAAAAAATGTTTTCTTGTAATAAGAACTCTTAGGATTTACTCTCCCAACAAGTTTTATATATAACATACAGCAGTGTTAATTATATTTATCATGTTGTATATTACATCCCTAGTACTTGTTTATCTTATAACTGAAATTTTGTATCTTTTGACCATCTATATCCAATTGCCCCCTTGCCCACACTCCTCCTCTGGTAACAGCAAATCTGATCTTTTTTTCTATAAGTTTACTTGTTTGTTTGTTTGTTTGTTTCTGAAGTATAACTGACAGACACAACTATGTTAGTTCCTGTTACACAACATAGTGATTCTATATCTCTATATATTTTGAAATGATAGAAATATGTTACTTAGGTATTGACTATATGCCTCACACTGTACATTTCATACTTGTGACTCATTTATGTTGCCACTGGAAGTTTGTACCTCTTAATCTCCCTCACCTATTTTTTTCCTGTCTGACCCCTCTTCTCTCTGGCAACCACCTACATGTTCTGTGCATCTAACTCTGTTTTAGGTTCCACATATAAGTTGAATCATACAGTATCTCTCCTTCTCTGTCTGACTTATTTCCCTTAGCATAATACCCTCTGGGTCCACCTGAGTTGTTGCAAATAACAAGATTTCGTTCTTTTTCATGGCTAATATTCCATTTATATATATATATATATATATATATACACACACACACATACATACTATATATATATATACACACATACAATATTCCATTATGTGTATATATATACATATATATATATGTATATATATACACACACCACATCTTCTTTATCCATTCACCTATTGATAGGCACTTAAATTTCTTCCATATCTTGTCTATTGTAAATAAATGATGCTGCAATGAACATAGGGATGCATTAATCTTTTCTAATTAATGTCTTTGTCTTCCTCAGTTAATCACCCAGGAGTGGAATTGATTGATCAGTTTCTATTTATACTTTTTTTGATGAATCTCCTCTCTTTTTTTCATAATCTCTGCACCAAATTACATTCTTACCAAGAGCCAATGAGGGTTAATTTTTCTCCACATCTTCACCAGCACTTGTTATTTGTTTTTCTTTCTGATAATAGCCATTCTGGTAGGTGTGAGGTGATATCTCATTGTGGTTTTGATTTGCATTTCCCTGATGATTAGTGATGCTGAGCATCTTTTCATGTGCCTGTTAGCCATCTATATATTTTCTTTGGAAAAATGTCTATTCAGAGCTGCTATTTTTAAATCAGGGTGTTTCTTTTCTTCATATTGAGCTGTATGAGTTCTTTGTATATTTTGGTTATTAACCCCTTATTGGGTATATTGTTTGCAAAAATCCTCTCTCATTCAGTAGATGTTCATTTTGGTTTTTTGATAGTTTCCTTTCCTGAGCAAAAGTTTTTTAGTTTGATGTAGTCTCATAATTTTTGGTTATGTTTCCCTTGCCTGAGGACACAGTTCCCCCCAAAATATTACTAAGTCTTATGTCAAACAGTGTACTGACTATGTTTTCTTCTAGAAGTTTTATGATTGCAGGCCTTATATTTAAGTCTTTTATCCATTTTGAATTTATTTTTGTTCATGGAATGAGAAAGTACGCCAGTTTGATTCTTTTGCATGTAGCTGTCCTGTTTGCCCAACACCATTTATTGAAGAGGCTATATTTTGCCCATTGTATATTCTTGCCTCCTTTGTCTTAGATTAATTGCCATGTAAGTATGGGTTTATTTCTGGGCTCTATATTCTGTTTCATTGATCTATATATCTGTTTTTGTGACAGTACCATACTGCTTTGATTACTGTAGCTTTGTAGTATGGATTGAAATCAGGAAGTGTGATGCTTTGTTCTTCTTTCTCAAGATTGTTTGGGGTATTTGGGAACTTTTGTGTGTTCATACAAACTTTAGAATTATTTGTTCTAGTTCTGTGAAAAATGCCATTGGTATTTTGATATGGATTTCATTGAATCTGTAAAATGCCTTGGGTAGTATGGTCATTTTATGTATATTAAATCTCCAATCCAAGAGCAAGGCGTAACTTTCCATCTGTTTGTTTAATCTTCAATTTCTTTCATCAGTGTCTTATAGTTTTCCGAGTAAAGGTCTTTTACCTCCATAGATTTATTCCTATGCATTTAATTCTTTTTGATGCAGTTTGTAAATGGGATTGTTTTCCTAATTTCCCTTTCTAATAGTTGGTTGTTAGTGTAGAGAAATGCAGTAGATTTCTGTATATAAATTTTGTATCCTGCAACTTTACCGAATTTATTTATGAATTCTATTAGTTTTTTGATGGTGTCTTTAGAATTTTCTGTTTAGTATCATGTCATCTGCAAAGAGTGACAGTTTTACTTCTTCCTTTCCAAGTTGTCTTCTTCAACTATATATTAAAAGGACGATTCATCATGATCAAGTAGGATTTATTCCAGGATGCATGGATGGTTCACTAACCACAAAAAGTCATACAAGCAAAAGAAATAAAAAGAAGAAATCTATGCATCCCATAGATTTTGCATCGCTGTGTTTTTATTTTTATTTGTCTCCAGGTATTTTTTTATTTTATCAGTAATCCATTGATAGTGTAGTAGCACATTGTTTAGCTTCCATGTGATTCTTGTGTGTGTGTTTATTTTGCAGTTTTTGTTTGTTTGTTTATTGTAGTTGATTTCTAGAATCATAGCCTTGTGGTTGGAAAATAAGCTTGATATGATTTCAAACTTCTTAAATTTACTGGGACTTTTTTGTAGCCTAGCATGTGATCTATTCTGGAGAATGTTCTGTGTGCACTTGAAAAGAATGTATATTCTGCTACTTTTGGGTGGAATGTTTTCCCTATCTATCTATCTACCTATCTATCTATCTATCTATCTATCTATCTGGTCCATTTGGTCTAATTTGTTGGTTAACTCTTTGTTAAAAACTTTTAACTTCTCAACTCTATTCATCCAATTTATCTTGAGTTCTTTGAACATCTTTATGATCATTACCTTGAACTCTTTATCAGGTAGACTGTTTATCTATACTTCACTTAGTTCTTCTTTTGTGATTTTATAGTGTTCCGTTGTTTGGAACATATTACTTTGTTGCCTCATTTTCTCTAATTTGCTGTTTTTACTTCTGTGTACTTGGTAGGTTGGTTTTGTTGCCGAACTTTGGGGAAGTGGCCTTTTGTAAGAAATGTTTTATGTGTCTCAGCAGTGCACTCCCCTCTGGTCACCAGAACTCTATGCTCTAGGGGTGCTCCATATGTGGGCTGCATGGGTCCTTCTGTTTTGGCAAGCTAATGACTGTGAGCAGTCTGTTAGGCATGGCTGGCCCCTGGCCCAGTTCATTGCCAAATCCTGTCTTGTATGAAGGCTGCTCGTGGCTGGTAGGCAAGGTCAGGTCACAAGGCAACTTTCTGCAGAGTGTTTGGTGGGGGTGTGGGGCACTTAGCCCACTGGTTGGTGGAGCTGGGATCTGGGGTGGGTGACTATGGGTCTGTGATGCTGTGGGACCTAGATCTATTGTTGGCCTGCTGGTAGGTGGGGCCAGTTCCTGACATTGCTGGAGGCAGGATCTGAGGTGTCCTAAAGCTGATGTTGGCCTGTTGGCAAGTGGGACTGGATCCTAGGGAAGCTGGATGAGGGGTTCAAGTTGTCTTAAAGGTGGTGTTGGCCTGCTGATGGTCAGAGACAGGGCCCAGGGCTCCCAGGACTAGTTCCAGCTCAGTGTTATGCAGAATCTGGTCCCAGAGACTCTGGGTGAAGGACACTGGGAGTCCTAGAACTGGTGTTTGCCTGTTGGTGGGTGACATTGGTTTCTGACATAGTTTTTGTGGGATCCAGGGTGTCCCAAAGTAGGTGTTGGCTTGCTCTTGGGCAGGACCTGAGCCCATGGGTTCCTGGGGCTGGTGCCATCCTGCTGGTGGGTGAGGCTGGGTCTTGACATGGCAGACTGCTAAACTATGGTGATCCTGGGGCTGGTGTCTGCCTGTTGGTGGGTGGGGCCAGGGCCCAAGTGGGTGAGGATGATCCTGGGGCTATTGCCAGTCCACTTGTAGGCACAGCCTGGTCCTGGGGTCTCTGGCTCCAGGGCTCTGGGAGTCTTGGGGGCTACTAGTTCGCACACTGGTGTGCAAGGCTGAGTCCTAAGACCTCTGGTAGGTAGGGTCAGTTTCTACGGCAGCTGTGTGGTCAGGGAGTCTTTTGGCAGCTGGCTTGCTGGTGCACTGGGCTGTGTCCCCTCCTGGCTAGTTGCTCGGCCTGATGTGACCCAGTGCTGGCTGTTGGGCATGGCTAGGTCCCAGGGTTAATAAGCTAGAAGGAGGATTCCAAAATGGTGCTCAACAACACCAGTGACCTCATGGTAAACAAGCTCGCAAAATCTGCTAATGCCAGTGTCTATGTCCCCAGGGTGAGCTCCAGTTGGTTCCCGCCTCTAGAAGAGATTTTCAAAGATCAGCGCATGGATCCTAACCAGGATCCTTTTAAATTACTGCTTCTACCCTGGCTCCCAGAGCATGTGAGATTTTGTGTGCGCCCTTTAAGAGTAGAGCCTATTTCCCAAAGCCTTCTGGCTTTCCCTGCTGACCTTCAAAGCCAAAAGTTCTGGGGGCTCATTTTCCCAGGCTAAGACCCCCAGGCTTGGGTGCTCAGACTCCTCACTCCTAGGGGAGAACCTCTGCAAGTTGGCCCTCCTGGGGTATGAGTCTTAACTATATTACGTCTCTGCCCCTTTTACCCATCTCATTTTGGTTCCTTCTTTCTATCTTTGGTTGTACAAGATCTTTTCTACTAGTCTTCCAGTCTTTCTTATCAGTAGTTGCTCTGTAAATAGTTGTAATTTTGGTATGCCCTAGGGAGGTGAGCTCAGGATCTTTCTACTCTGCCATCTTGGCGTCTCCTTCCTAGCTTGATTGACCCAAATTTCCAGTGATTCTCAAGTTAGGTCCTAACTGTCAGAGTTAGTATATTCTTAAAATTTCAGGTTCTAATTGTACGTATGCTAAAATGTTTTAAAGAAGAATTTTAAGAACCTGAATTTGGCATTACGTTTTTAGTTCAATTTATTAATGTTTAAAATTTCAACTAATACAATTATATATCCTTAGATAATTTCTAGTTTACATTTTTTAAATTTATAGTAATTCCTCAGTATTAGCCACAATGACGAAGTTTGAATCTAGGACTTAAAATCTTTGCTTCAAGTATGTTTTCAACAAAATGGATCCATTAAATAAAATTGTTCCTTTGATTCAAAACGGCAATGACTGCTTTGTTATTCCCTATTCAGAGTAGACAAACATGTAATACTGGCTGGAAATATAGACTTATCACAACAAAAGTAAGAGACCAGAATCTAGTTTTTCTTGGTTGTTTTAAGACACACCCTGGAAGAAGCACACACTTCTCTACGAAAAACCCAGATATTGGTTACAAACCAGCCCCTTGGTGGTTTCCATTTAAAAAAGAAAAGAACAAGAGAATATCATGGAGTGATAGAAATGTGCTATAGTTTGCTTGGGCAGTATTGTGTAAATGTGTACTGTTGTTAGCCTTTATAAAGTTGAATATTGTATTTAAGTGCTCATTTTTAATGTATATAAATAATACCTAATTTTAAAAAGAAAAAAAAATGAAACTGAAAATTTAAAAAGGAACTGTATTCTAATATTGTCTAGAAATATATTCAAAACTAGATAAGGAAAATGGATAAGTTTTTTTCAATAGTGTGTTTTCTTCAATTAATATATGCTTATGCTTTACTGTAGTACTTAACAAAACCAGAAAATTAAAAAAGAATAAATCGATTAGTAGAAACACATTATTGAGAACAGAGGAATAATATCTTATTTTTTCCTTTTTTAATTTTCCAAATATGGATAAAGATAGTATCCCATATTAGATAGCATTTTTGAAAAAAATATCCTGTATAACAAAGTTATTTCCATTTTTAATCCTATGGTCTGTAATAAAAGTACTTTGCTGGTCTGGTGAGAATGAATATTTAGCACACTAATTTTATTTTGTTTTTGACTTTCTTGTGTGCTCTTTTATGCTCAAAGAATAATTTTGTGTTTTTCTATTAAATGATTGAACTATTTATCTGTATTCTTCTGCAAAAATTTAGCCAGTCTTAAATTCCATTCAACATTTAGCAACCTCAAAAATCTCCATCAGTCTGTAATTGCCTACACTCAAGTTGCTGAAAATGCTCATGAAAAAAGACCAACAGAACATAGACATGCACTACAAAGATCTGTGTGTGTCAGGGTATATGTTTTTTAACAGTGGTTCCAGTAGCACTTGCTTTTATTTTAACAATTGCTATAGGGAGCTGTGCATATGTTTCATTTCCTGCTCTTATAGATATAAGATGGTCTCCACTAATGCACCCATCATTAAAAGAATTACATTATAACCAAATAATTTGGTGTGTGATGGCATAAAGTGTAATGGTATTTGCACTTTCATGAGAAATAATGACACCCTTGTAGGTCACTGATTCACTATTGATAAATGAAAGTCCTAAGCAGACACACAGTGAAAATAGCACTTTTGATTTTATCCCTAGATTGGTAAGGCACTGTATATAAGAACTATATTTGATATTATTTTTCTATATTGTGTCTCAATTAACCTTCTTATGGAAAAGATATACTTTTGAGATTCTTTGCTGTACAGTATACTTCTAAAGGATCTTGACAATACACAAAAGAGAGAATTAGAATAAAATCAACATGAAATACAGTATTCATGGAGATTTAGCATTTAAAATAAAGATAAAATTATTTACTCCAATTTCTAATTGCAGATTTCAGTTTTATGTCTAAATGTGATGTTATTTTCCTCTAATTCACATACCTATGTAACATGATATGGTGCTTTGCTAATACTTTAAAAAGGCGGCGCTTAAAATTTTTCCTCTGGAGATTAGACATCTTAATTGCAAATATTAACATTGGTACATCACTTTTTCCTCTTCGTCTTCTCATTGAAATGGAGAGTATTAATTGCTGCTATAACGTAGCAACTGTGAAGTCAATGAGGACCTCTGAGTGCTTGGGGTCAATCAGGTCACAATGTTGTGACTAATTAATAACTTTCTTAGGATGCTAATACTCTGAAAATTTTAACACATTAGTAGTCCTTTGCTCTCTGTTTAATAATAACACAATGATTATAAATCACTTAAATAATATGCCTTTGTCCTTAAGCTTAATTCCACCTATGCGTAGCCAAGCAAGCACATCGTCAATTCAACGGTGGTAAATGTAATAATTGATGAAAGGATGAGATGATTAACTGGGAGGGCAGTTATCATCAAGAAAGAACAGAGAGACAGAATTATCATATTTTTGCAAAGCTGTTAAGAGAAAAAACAGAATGGATTGGAACTGAAAGCCAATTTTGAAAGAAAAAAAAAAGCCTGCCATTTTTTTATGCAATGTCATTTTCTAAGAGAGAATATAGTTTTACTGCAAAATATTTCACATCTTCTTTCATTTATCCACTTTACATATTTTCTGTTCCTGTTATAATGTTCAGATCTCCTTTTAGATAGACATTACTGAATTACATCAATTCAGAGATGTAAGTAACTTTTCCATTTTAATATTTCTGAAATTAAGTTGCGTTTTTAAACGGGCATATGTTTAATGCAGCTTTCCTTTCTGGAAAAACGTTTATTAAGTCTACAGGTTTTCTTGACATAGATAGCACCTTAGAAGTCAAGAAAAAATGGTCATTCAATAAACTCATTCATTTAACAAATATTGAGCACCTGCACTTCCGGGAATAAGGCTAGATACTGAGAAAACTGCAGCAAGGACAGACGAGATTTCAATTTTCTTAGAGTTTTAGAAGGTAAAATAAATATATAAACAATTAGATAGAATACAATCTAGTAAATTACCACTGCAGTGTAATGCAGATATATTTAAAATGCCATAGGATAACCAAAGAGGGAGTTAATAATTCTAGACATGCTATTCAGAGGAGAAAGAACTCATCAAGTGGTAGGATACCAAGCAGGGGAAGGAACATAAGCAAAGGCAGGGAGGTGTGAAATGTCAGGGTGTGTGCAAGGAATGTTGAGTAGTCTAGAAGAACTGTAGTATAGGGCAGTTTCTCTCAAACATGTATAACGAACAGAGCACTTTAAAAGGAAAGAAATATCTTGCCAATTTGTAGTGTTGACTCAAGTTATTTTTATTATGTTATTTTAAATATGTAATATTTATTTCATTCTACAACGATAAAAGTCCAAAAATGTATTTATTCATTAAATATGAACAAAATCGCAAAACCAATTTAAATATAATTATCAACATTAATTTAAAGTGATATGTGAGTTTTATTTTGGAGCACGGTGAGCTTCAACTAAGCAATGAACTAGTTTTTTAACTAGTTTTTTTCACTGATCTGTGAATTAGATATAGACCAATCAATCTAAGTATATCACAAAATATACTTATTATACTTATGACTAACAATGGTTAGTTTTATTGAGTGCATATTATATGCCAAAAACTACTAACTTTTTTTCAGGCAATATCTTATTCTTGCAAAGACTTTTTCAAGTGGCTTCATGTACACCATATAGATGTGTGCTTCTTCTCTGGTTACCCCTCTCAGACATCTTTGCTGATTTAACCTCTTCTAAACTTCTAATGTTGGAGTGCTTAAGGATTCCATCTTTGGTTCTATGTACTCTGTTCTTTGATAATCTCATTTAGTGCCATGGATTTCATATCCCTCTATATCCTAGCAACAATCACATTTCTATATCCAACCCAGACTCCTTGCCCATACTACAAACTCATATATTAAACTACCTACTTGACATCACCACTTGGGTGGCAAATAGACATTTCATACTCAACACATCCAAATTTGAATTCCTGATCTTCTCACCAAACCTGTTCCTTTTACAGCCATCATCATCTCAGTTGATGACAATTCTATTCTTAAAATTATTCAGCACAAAAAACCTTGGAGGTGGGCTTCCCTGGTGGCGCAGTGGTTGAGAATCTGCCTGCCAATGCAGGGGACACGGGTTCGAGCCCTGGTCTGGGAAGATCTCACATGCCGCGGAGCAACTAGGCCCGTGAGCCACAACTACTGAGCCTACGTGTCTGGAGCCTGTGCTCTGCAACAAGAGAGGCCGCGATAGTGAGAGGCCCGCGCACCGTGATGAAGAGTGGCCCCCGCTTGCTGCAACTAGAGAAAGCCCTTGCACAGAAACGAAGACCCAACACAGCCAAAAATAAATTAATAAATTAATTAAAAAAAAAAAAGATGAAGGACTGTATAAAAAAAAAAAAAAACCTTGGAGGTCTTCTTGACTTATGTTTTTTCTCTCATCTCATGTTCAAAGTTCTCCAGGAAACTAAATGGGTTTAACTTTCAAAATATATCCAGAATGAAGCCTGCTCTCACAGCCTTCACTGTTACCACTATTATCTATTATGTCATCCGTATTTTTGAAATAGCTCCTAATCAATCTCCTTTCTTCTATGCTTAACTCTCCTATAATCTATTGTATTGTGTTCTTTTTCTTAAATTAATTTTTACTGGAGTATAGTTGTTTTACAATGTTGTGTTAGCGTCTACTGCACAGCAAAATGAATCAGACATACATATACATATATTCCTTCTCTTTTGGATTTCCCTCCCATTGAGGACACCACAGTGCATTAAGTAGAGTCCCCTGTGCTCGACAGTATGATCCCATCAGTTGTCTATTTTATACATAGTATCAATAGTGTATATGTGTCAATCCCAATCTCCCAATTGCTCCCAGCCCACTCCTTTCTCCCTTGGTATCCATACATTTGTTCTCTCCATCTGTGTCTCTATTTCTGCTTGGCAAATAAGGTCATCTATACCAGGGATCCCCAACCCCCTGGTATAACAGCTGTGCTGTTAGGAACCAGGTGGCACAGCAGGAGCTGAGCTGCAGGCAAGCTTCATCTGCCACTCCCCATCACTCCCCATCGCTCGCAGTACTGCCTGAACCATCCCCACCCCTGTCCGTGGAAAACTTGTCTTCCATGAAAACGGTCTCTGGTGCCAAAAAGGTTGGGGACCACTGATCTATACCATTTTTCTAGATTCCACATATATGAATTAATATATAGTATTTGTTTTTCTCTTTCTGACTTACTTCACTCTGTATGACACACTCTAGGTCCATCCACGTCTCTTCAGATGACCCAATTTCGTTCCTTTTTGTTTTGTTTTGTTCTAGTGTGGTTATTTTACCATGTAAGTTATATTATGTCACTCTTTTAATTAAAAAAAAGACTTCTTTTCTTTTTTTAAATTTAAATTTTATTTTATTTTGGAGCATAGTTTATTAACAATGTTGTGTTAGTTTCAGGTGTACAGCAGAGTGATTCAGTTATACATATACATGTACCAATTCTTTTTCAAATTCTTTTCCCATTTAAGTTATTTCAGAATATTGAGCAGAGTTCCCTATGTTATACAGTAGGTCTTGTTGGTTATCTATTTTAAATATAGTAGTGTATACATGTAAATCCCAATCCCTCCCCCCAACCCTTCCCTCCTGGTAACCATAAATTCTTTCTCTAAGTCTGTGAGTCTGTTTCTGTTTTATAAATAAGTTCATTTGTATCAATTATTTTTTTAGATTCCCCATATAAGCAATATC
The DNA here is from genome assembly GCF_965194825.1 of Balaenoptera physalus. Lineage (NCBI taxonomy): Eukaryota > Metazoa > Chordata > Mammalia > Artiodactyla > Balaenopteridae > Balaenoptera > Balaenoptera physalus. The sequence goes on from NC_138895.1 coordinate 28,119,638, forward strand.
ATATCATATTTGTCTTTCTCTGTCTGACTTACTTTACTTAGTATAATAATCTCCAGGTCCATCGACAGATGAATGGATAAAGAAGATGTGGTACATATATACAATGGAATATTAATCAGCCATTAACAAGAATGAAATACCGCCTTTTGCAGCAATGTGGATGGACCTGGAACTTATTATTTTTTCTAAAAGTCAAAATTCTGACAATGGCTTCTAGGGCCCATGTAATCTACCCCCTAACTCTCCATGTTATGGAGTGTGGCAGCAGTGTGCCTACTATACTTGACACTCGTTGGGGACTCTTGCTTAAGACTCCCTTCCTCTATACAATAAAATATATTTAGTAATAATCATGAAATGAAGCAAGTAATCATAGTAGCCAGAAAAGGATTCCAAGCAGTGAAAATTTTCTTTTATTGAACTTGTATATATATGCCAATAAACATAAATAAGTAAAGAATTAAAAAATAAAACAAGTGTCCAGTAATGGTGTTTAATACTTACAAATTATATTAATACATTTTTGGAAAAAAAGGAAAAGCATACCTATGTTTTAGTTGATTGCAAAAATAAATACTAACATTTTGTTTTCCAGCTTTAACTTCTGCAAATTTTCAATGACTTTGTCCAAATTAATCTTCTTTGTATATTCATGTTCAATAGACGGTATAAATAGATTTGTTGGTCTATCTATGCTCATATCTGGGAACAAGAGATATACACAAACATAGAAAAACATTCTTAATATAAGACTAAATTAGAAAGGGATGCATAAAAATTCCACTTCACAATAAACTCCAGAAAATTTATAAATACATAAAAACAACAAGTAATTACATCAAATGATGGAGGTAAAGTAACTCACATTCAATTTCCTCCTGTGTATAATCACAGTATCATTCCTGTTTATATCTAGCCTACTGTTTAAGTGCAGGGATAGGGATATGTAGTAGCACAGGGTTTGGAGACTGAACTGTGCCTAAAGTGGGTTCAAATGATCCAAAACTTCACAAAAACTTCACTCTTAAAATACTCATGGATGTCTCAGAGACTGACTGTATAACAAAGTTGTCAGAATTAATGTTCATGTAGAATGTCTTTTTATTTATTTTTAAGGATAAATAATAAAAACAGGACAATTTGAAACTTACAAATAAAGCATTAAAATTCAAAAATAGCCAAAGCAATTGTTTAGAATTTAGACCAATCAACAATTAATTTTCCTGGAAAGGATTTTTCACTGACACTGGTTAGAATCACCTTCACCCTGGCATACTGCTCCCACTGCCCCACCCTTTGTAGGTTACTGGATTATGGGATAATAATAAGAAAACTAAGATAAATATACTTTAAAAGAATTCTTTGGATACATTTGCAGAAGTCAAGTTCTGCTTCACTTTGGCTGAATCTTTGATATACAATAAGTACACTCTGGAACTGGCGGTTGGTTAATAGAAAAAGACTTTTAGTGTGTGAAATTATTACCAGGTTTTTAATATAGAGCAAGGGTCAATAAACTATTGCCCAGAGGTCAAATCTAGTCTACCACCAGATTTTGTAAATAAAGTTTTATTGGAATATAGCCATGATCATTCATTTACATATTGTCTATGGTGTTTTAAGCTACAATGGCAGAATTGAGTAGTTGAAATAGATATCAAATGGCCTGCAAAGCCTAAAATTTATACTCTCTGCCCCTTTATAAGAAGTCTGCAAATACCTTTTCTATTATATTTGTGTACAAATTGGGTGTTAAAGTTTACTTTATAATGAATTTATTTATTGAACTCTGTTAATGAGAAACAGAAAAGTAAATAAAATTGATCTAGTTTGGCAAAGATGTATGCAGTAAGGATTTACTATCAGAGAAAAATGTTATTGAGGCAAATGTTTGTACCAGGACTGTGAATTCAACAGAAGAAAGATGTTTGTTTCCATTGAGTGAGATTATGAAACATTAGCTCTGTGTTTGCATTAATATTGGAACCAAAATAGCATTATAGAGAAAGAATGATTGAAGTGTTAGCATCCGTGCAAGGTAGAATAACAGGAAAGAATTTATCATGAGATAATTTATAACTTCACTTTATAGACACAGTTATTTTCATGGTACACATACTTTATATCTGGAAAAGATTGTAACAGATGTGATTTTTTTCCCCTTCAGCTTAAGTTGAATGGCCTGCTTCACAAGTTTCGTTGTACAAATATGATTGAATACTGTACTTGTCCAATTAATTGCATGAGTTATCACTTACAAGGTTTAGCAAAGAGCTTAATATTAACTTTTAGAGGCCTCGTCAATCCAGAATTGCAATGGATTTGGAGGTTTCTTAGTCTGAAAAACACACAGGTGAGTAGTTTGAAGCCCAATACCCAAGAGATTCCCGTTTTCAAACGTCCCTGGTTTTTATTGTTGCCCCTGTTTCATTGCTATAAATTGCTCCTGAATATAAAATTTCAGTCTTCTCTGGGCCCTGGGCTGAACCTCTCTGCCTTGCTCATTTTCTTCCCAGGAGGCTCCTTGAACTCTTTTAACTGATCTATTTCCTCCTTTACCTTCATTTCTTATTACCAAAAGACATTGGCTGGGGCAGTGTTAGTCAGACCATTGGAGGTGAAATTATCCCCTGCTCCCTGTTCTCTGAAGGATGATTACTCACCATGCATTTGCATAGCTAAGAGGTCAGTTAGTAGACTACTATAGAGAAGATCATTTCCAGGGTAATACTGGGCCCACCTTGGAAATAAATGGACTATATATAGCTTTCTGTTTCTAAAATAATGTTTAACATCTGCCTTACAGTGTTGCCTGGAAAAATTCCTGGAGCCAAGCAGCTTTTAGTTATTGGTGTTTTAATGCTTCCTCTAGACACTGAAGGCTGGAACTGCCAAGTAAGAACACGAGTCAATGAGAATTGACAAATCTGTTGAGACATTTGACTGTAGGAGGAAGGAGAAATGGAAGGCAGGGTCTAGAAAAGAATTTGAGAAGAGAACACATATTTATTATGTGAAGGAAATGGATGTCTCCAAGAATACGTTTCAGGAAGAAAAAGATTTGAGTGCAATTTAGGCTTAGAGTAAATTAGAGATGGAAAATTTCAATTTTAAGAATGGCAATTGGTGGTAGAAGATTTCTGTGAAGGAAGCAAGGATTTCTAGAGTACAAGTAGAAGAATCCTGGAGGGATCATTCAAAATTATTTAAATTTATATTTGTATATATTTCAAATATTCATTCATATTTTTAGAGATCCTTCATATAGAGAAAGGATTCCATTTATTTTGTGGTATTTTGCAAACAGATATGAAGACCTCTGGGAGGAGTTATGAGGAGTCAAAACTTGGAAGAACTCTTTTTCCCAAAATAAGAATAGATTTATTGTTTCCCCTGATTATATAAGTAATGCATGCTAATAATTTTTAAAAATGAAGACAAGTATAGATAAGAAAACCAAAAAAATCTGAAGCTCCATTACAAAAAGTCTTTTTGCTAACTATATTTCATACTACTTTCTCTATAAATACCCCTACATATACATTTGAGGTAAATGAGATTATATGATACATGGTATTTTCATCAGGGGTAATTTTTAAAAATAGCCCTAAAAATATGGCTGTCTTTTCTCTTTCCCCTTTTCCTTATACTCTCTAACCTTACCTGTGTCCAACTCAGATAACCATAATTAGTGATGTTGTGTATTAATCTATACCTTAGAATCCTTTATAGTATTTTCTCTGTCATATTTCTAGTTTCCTAGGATATAAGTGAGGAAATCTTATACTATCTGACTATTACCCTGTAAGTTCTTATTATTACTATTGTTTTTTGTCTAGAGGTCATAAAATTTTCTCTGACACTTTACCTGGATATACTTATGTGTACTTAAAAAAAATTCCTGTTTGGAACTAGCCTTTTTGTGATGCAGAATTAAATCTTTCCTTAAAGTAGGGAAATTCTGTATTATTATCTTTTGAATTTCTGCCCCTTCTCCATGAGTTAATGTGTTTCCTTCTAGTATGACTTGTGTTTGCATTTTCTGTCTCCTGGTTTTGTCATAACCTCTGCATTACTATATTTCCCTGATTATTTTTATCTTTTTACATGTTTTCTCTATGCTTCGAAATACATTTTGCTTTTCAGGAGTGAATGACATTTTGTCTTTTAGTTCCTGAAGTCCTTAAGTCTTTAAGCTGGATTTCTCATTAGGGAGCTCTTTTTTCTTTCCTTCTTTTTCTCCTTTTGTCCTTTCTTTCTTCCATGAAAAGACAGGGAGGAAGCTTAAATGCATGATACTAAGTTAAAGAAGCCAATCTGAGAAGGCTACACACTGTATGATCCCAACCATATGATATTCTGGAACGGCAAAATTATAGAGATGGTTTGTCCTTCCTTCTTTCTTTCCTCTTTTTCTCCCTTCCTTCCTCCCTTCTTCCTTTCCTTCATTTCCCTATTTGGGAAAATTACTGTCTTTCTCCTCTAACAGTGTTACTTTTCTGGGAGCCACCTATTCTAGTACTGTTTTTCCCCCTTTCCCTAGTTCTGAGGTCTGAGGTGCTTTGTTATTCTGTTTTATCTTCTCGTGTCTTTGGTGATGCTTGGAGCAGGTCAAGCTAGTGGGAAGTCTCAAGAGGAAACAAACCAGCAGATGGAGGAGCAGCAGTGTCTTCTGCTGGCTGGTTTTGTACCAGTTCTTAAACTCTCTGTCCTCCATTGAGCAGCCTCTAAGCTCCCAGGTCTTTATGGTCTCAAGACTTCAGCAAATCTCAGCTGAGGGATAGGACAGAAGTCAACCTACTTGGGTTGACTTTTAAAGCAGTTCTTACTAAGCTAGGGATACTCAGTAGGTGCTCCTTTCAGGGGTGGGCTGCAAGGTATGGCCATGCAGGGCATTCATGGCTCCGCTTCAGGGGCTATCATGCCCATAGATTATCATAACAATGCCATCTGTAATGCTGCAGCCCTGTCCTGTGGACCAGGGAGAGTTGAATCTTCACCTTACCACCATGCTGCTACCGTCCTCAGTGTTCCTGTGTGATCCACGGGACAAGAAATTCACTCTCCCTGTGCATGGCAGAGTGCAAATCCTCCACACATGAACAGAGCCAGCCCATCTGTTAGTGTTGTACTAAGTCTCACAGGAGAGTTTATTAGACACAATGTGTGGGTTGGGGGTTGGGGGCTCTGGAAAGTGGCCCTACATTTTTTCAGCATTTTTTTATGCTTTAACAATAATTAAAGATGAAAGCTCCAGGACAAAGCTTTCTACTATCTAGGGATTTTTTTAAAAATGAAGCTGGATGTCTTATAAAATAAGTAGTTAACCTATGATCAAAACTAGTCTTACAGACTTTTTAATGACAATTTTTAGAGAGGTTTTAGATTCACGGTAGAATTGAGAGGAAGGTAGAGAAATTTTCCATATACCCTCTGCCGCCAAACATGAATAACCTTCTCCAATATCAACGTCCTCCACCAGAGTGGCACACTTGTTACAATTGATGAACCTATATTTTTGCATTAGAATTACCCAAATCCACAGTTTGGTTCACTCTTGATGTTTTACATTCTATGGGTTTGGAAAAATAGGTCTTCGTTGGGTGTGTTGGGTCTTCATTGCTGCGTGCAGGCTTTCTCTAGTTGCAGCGAGCTGGGGATACTCTTCATTGCAGTACGCAGGCCTCTCATTGTGGTGGCTTCTCTTGTTGCAGAGCACGGGCTCTAGGTGCACAGGCTCAGTAGTTGTGGCAAACGGGCTCAGTTGCTCCGCGGCATGTAGTATCTTCCCAGACTAGGGCTTGAACCTGTGTCCCCTGCATTGTCATGCAGATTCCCAATCACTGTGCCACCAGGGAAGCCCAAGCAGAGCTTTTAAAAGAGATTTGCTTACAAAATATTTTTGCAAATATTTAGATACTGTATTATATCTCTGCTCCAAAAGCTAACAAATACTTCAGTAAATCCTCCTTGCTCTCTAAATTACATTCAAACTCCTTTGCTTAGCATTCAAAATCTCCACAATCTGACCTTAATTTGCCTTTTCAGCAGATCTCCAAACTGCTTCTATATATGTATGTAGTACACTCATCAAATTGAATATTCTATGAAGCTGTTCATGTTTTTTTAATCTGTTGGAAACCTTTCTCTTTAACTAACCATTCAAATGCCTCAAGCTTCATTAAATGTACTGGATACCATAGAAGATTGTGTTTTTCCCTACTATGATTACCCATAATACAAATGGGTACACATTATACAAATGAATGAATACATCTTTAATAAGGCATTACACATAACAGTTTCTTGTGTTATAGTTATATTTGTATTTATGGTTGTATTTGCCTCTTAATAGATTATAAACTCTGAGAGGGGTCCCATTATTATATATTTTCCACACCAGAGGACCTACTTAGAACAGACATAACATACATTCATCTTTGATATACACAGTAAAGACTAAGATCTTCACTTTAGCTCTTCCTTGGGAAACAAATTTCTATTAAAAAAAAGTGACCTGCAAATAAGCAAATGGTGCATACTTTATATGCCTTTAGATGTGCCTAAAGTGGTACATGGATTCTCCCTCTTTCCAGGATAACTGGAACAGTGTCAGAGAGATGTAAAATATTTTGAGACATCAATTTAAAAGTGTCATTTTGAGTTTGTGATGGCTTATTTAAAGCTCTGTTTATTTAAATTTTTTATTTTCTGTTTTTAGTACACATTATTCTTTGATGTTTTAAAAATAACCATCAGTAGATTATATTTTAAAGAAACATAACTTGATATAAAAGCATGCAGTTTCATAGTTTTACATATTTACCTGGCATATGGAAGCTTTTAGGAACAGGTAACTAATTTATTTATATAAGGTGTATGGTATTTGGAAATTGTTTTGACTATCTTATTGATCTTTCATTTCCACTTATCTTCATTCTGAAAACTTTAGGTACTCACTTTTCTTACTTTTTACAACCTTAAAATTAAACAGTTTTATGTTTTCTCTTCTATCTGTGACTTTTGGCTCTTTTTCACAGTATGAATAGAAGTAAATGTATAAGGCATCTCTTCAGAAGGAGCAGGAATGAGGAAACCATTGAATTACCAGTTACTGGTTACTATTTACTATTTTTTAGTGGAAAGATAATAGATTTTTTGAGGATAGACAGACTGATTCAACACTCTCTAGCTGTATGCTTTTGAATAATTATGAACTTCTCTGAGTTTCCATCTGCTTATTTATAAAATATTTAATATAGCTTGGTGATATTTAAGTATAATAAGTGGAAGCACTGTGCCTGACACATGTAGGTACATATTTATTGAATACCATCTACTAGAAAAGTTGCTCTTTATGGTGCAATAAAGGATTTCAGTTAGTGAGACTATTAATAGCAGCAGAAATAAAAACTATATTGAATTTATTATTCTTTTTATTTTGTTATTTTAGGTTTAGTCATGGTGTAATGGGCCATTTAGACCCCAGTCTCTTTTCCATGTGAACAAGCAAGGTAGTGAAAGGACTGGTTATACATGGAATATCAAAGATAGTCACGGTCCAAAGTTTGCAAGCTAGTTAGTACTATCACCAAGTGTTCAGTTTTGGATTAGATGAGTATGTTTGGAATGCTGTAGATTCCCTCAAAGGGAAGTTTGACAGGGTTGACATGATATTGTCCTTTCCAGTGTTGCTTAGATGTTTCCTTCTGTGGTAACAATCAACTCGTAACCGTGCCTTTAGTAACTAAGCAAATTAAACTACTGAGTATATACTCAAATCATTTTGAGACATAACTATCATTCTCAGAATGAACCCTTTTAGTGAAGCAAACTTTAGCTTATCTATATCCATGAAAAATATGCAATTATATTCTTATATATAAATAATCTGGGAATATATATCTAAATATATCTACATATGTATCTAAGTGTGTGTGTGTGTGTGTGTGTGTGTGTGTGTGTGTATTTCCAGCCCTGATTTTTAACTTTCCAAGAACACGTCAAACCACAGTCAATCAGATTCAAAGTAATGTAATTGCAGTTTTATCTTCAACCTTCTCCCATGTTTTAGTGTTTATTATAAGTAATCAGTATGATGCCAGGGCAGTTTTGATATTTTTTCCATGGTATTATGGCCCCCAAATCCAAAAAAGAAAAAAAGAAAAAAACCAGAAATCTTCCTCTCATTCTTACTGGAATTCCCAATGAGGCTAAACACATGAAGAATAACTGATAAGAACCAAAATATACCTTAATAGCTGCTGGGGCACTTAACATTCTAATTCAAACTCTGGAAAAACTGGGTCATGACACCACTTAGGCTCACGATCTAGTAAGGGACCTCTTACTACCCATTAAAACCTCCACCCAGATCTTGGGATCCTACTACCATCTGGTAGTAGATAGAGAACCAGTAAGTACTGCAACAAGGTATAGAAACGTGTCTCTGTGATCACCACTCAAATGTCTACATGGAGACAGAACAAGAGAGGGGGAACCTATAGGGCCTCTTGTAAGGCCTGAATCAATCTACTGACTCAGGTCTACAAAACAGGGAGCAAAGTATGGGTTTATACCTTTCATAACATGGTGACTACACCTGCTAGTAACTGTAGTTTTTTAGATGACTCAAAATCAATTCACCTATTTAACTGCTGCTTCCTGATTTGCACATATGGGTAGAATGGAAAGAATGAGCTTTGGGTAAGAAAGTTAACTTTCTACGCTTTCATAATATACTAAACTCTTAAGATTGTATATATAGGGATAGCATTGTGTAGATTATTAACAATATTTTCTTTCATCTATATCATAAGAAGAAAGAAGAAATGAATTTCAGAAGAAGAAATGAATGATTTTTAAGTTTGCTTTTATTTTTGAGTAGTAAAGAAATCATCCCATTCCTATTTGCTAGAAGCCAACATAACTTTGTTGTAATTATTAATCACTGAAAGCCACATGTTTATCATGTGTCCTGTAGAAGCTAGTATAATACCCAGGTTTAAAAATTAGAAATTCATTCCGAGTTTCATGCTCCAAATGAATAAGCTCTCTTGAGTTTGCATGTTGTAGACTGAGTATCATCACCCTAGGATATTATTTCCATTATATGATTAGCTCTCCAAAGTTCTAACTACTTTATTGAACAGTATCAAATCCTTCTTTTTATATTCAATGTCATTTTCTGTGATTGAATTGAATAATAACCATTATTCATAATTCCATTAATTACTTATTTTTACTAAAAAGCCTCATTGCAACGACTAATGGATCTCTTTTAGGGCTTGTTAACATGACACCTCGAATAAAGCACTCAATATCTGGTAGCAAGATGTACTTCTAACCTTCCTAGTATTGAAGGTGCCCATTAATAGTACTTTTAACCTCTAGTGAGGGAAGTAAGAGATGCTGGAATTGATATGTATTTAAGTTTAATCATCAAAGCTTCCGTAGAACTCTATATATTTTGTTCTTATTCACATCTAAATGAAACTGCTTTTTTGTAATATATTCCTTTAGGAGGAACAGGGTAATGCTTACATACTTTTCAACATGCTAAGTTGAAATGTTATATTTCCTAAGACGATAGTAAAGACTTTCTATAATTCCATAAGAACAAGTTCAAATAATACCCAGCATTAAAATTATATTCATAGCTTTTTTTTTCCTTTCACCTAGCGATGATTGATGAACTCCTGTTTATTCAGAGTATAAAAGATTTTTTGCTGATAGTTTTCTCTTTCTATGCTGCCTTAATGCATGTTTCATTAGGCAAACTTTATTAAGTATTTACTATGGGAACAGCCTTGTGAGTAAAAGGAAGAAATACAATATTGAGAATATGCAACCAGCTTTCTTCAGTAACTTACATTGTGGTAGAGGAGCTTATAATGCATTCTTTAAATTGCTTTTTCAAGCTGAAGTTCTTCCTTGTTATCAATAAAATACCGGTTTGGGGAAAATAAGTGTAAATATTAAATTAGTGAATTGTGAGGTTTCTTGGCAAATCTTAAAGAAACAAATGATCACCACAGTCAAGCATTAGCTTGACATATCCATCACCTCACAGAGTTAACATTCGCCACCACCAATATCCCACCCTCATAAGGATGCTTACCTACCCCCTTAGCAAATTTCAAGTATACACACTGTGTTGTTAACTATGGCACCACCTGTTCTTTGGATCTCTAGACTTACTCATCTTGCAGAGATGAAACTTTGTACTATTTGACTAACATCTCCCCATTTCCGCCTCCCTCCACTGCTGACAACCACCCTTCTACTCTCTGCTTTTGTAAGTTTGACTATTTAAGATTCCATACATAAGTAAGATCATTTCACAATATATGCATATATTAAAGCAACAAGTTGCACACGTTAAATATATACAATTTTTATTTGTCCATTTTACAAGCTGAAAAAAAAGACTCAAATTGAGAGACACTGAAAATCATTAATAAGATCTGACAATTTCCAGAGGGCAGAAAACAGAAGCAAGAAAAACTACAATCCTGCAGCCTGTGGATCAAAAACCACAGTTACAGAAAGATAGAGAAGATGAAAAGGCAGAGGGCTATGTACCAGATGAAGGAACAAGAAAAAACCCCAGGAAAACAACTAAATGAAGTGGAGATAGGCAACCTTCCAGAGAAAGAATTCAGAATAATGATAGTGAAGATGATCCAGGACCTCGGAATAAGAAGGGAGGCAAAGATTGAGAAGATGCAAGAAATGATTAACAAAGACCTAGAAGAATTAAAGAACAAACAGAGATGACCAATACAATAACTGAAATGAAAAGTACACTAGAAGGAATCAATAGCAGAATAACTGAGGCAGAAGAACGGATAAGTGACCTGGAAGACAGAATGGTGGAATTCACTGCTGCGGAACAGACTAAAGAAAAAAGAATGAAAAGAAATGAAGACAGCCTAAGAGACCTCTGGGACAACATTAAACGCAATAACATTCGCATTATAGGGGTCCCAGAAGGAGAAGAGAGAGAGAAAGGACCAGAGAAAATATTTGAAGAGATTATAGTCGAAAACTTCCCTAACATGGGAAAGGAAATAGCCACCCAAGTCCAGGAAGCGCAGAGAGTCCCATACAGAATAAACCCAAGGAGAAACACTCTGAGACACATAGTATTCAAAGTGGCAAAAATTAAAGACAAAGAAAAATTATTGAAAGCAGCAAGGGAAAAACGACAAATAACATACAAGGGAACTCCCATAAGGTTAACAGCTGATTTCTCAGCAGAAACTCTGCAAGCCAGAAGGGAGTGGCATGATATACTTAAAGTGATGAAAGGGAAGAACCTATAACCAAGATTACTCTACCCGGCAAGGATCTCATTTAGATTTGATGGAGAAATCAAAAGCTTTACAGACAAGCAAAAGCTAAGATAATTCAGCACCACCAAACCAGCTCTACAACAAATGCTAAAGGAACTTCTCTAAGTGGGAAACACAAGAGAAGAAAAGGACCTACAAAAACAAACCCAAAATAATTAAGAAAATGGTCATAGGAACATACATATCGATAATTACCTTAAACGTGAATGGATTAAACGCCCCAACCAAAAGACATAGACTGGCTGAATGGATACAAAAACAAGACCCATCTATATGCTGTCTACAAGAGACCCACTTTAGACCTAGGGACACATACAGACTGAAAGTGAGGGGATGGAAAAAGATATTCCATGCAAATGGAAATCAAAAGAAAGCTGGAGTAGCTATACTCATATCAGATAAAATAGACTTTAAAATAAAGAATGTTACAAGAGACAAGGAAGGACACTACATAATGATCCAGGGATCAATCCAAGATGAAGATATAACAATTATAAATATATATGCACCCAACATAGGAGCACCTCAATACATAAGGCAACTGCTAACAGCTATAAAAGAGGAAATCGACAGTAACACAATAATAGTGGGGGACTTTAACACTTCACTTACACCAATGGACAGATCATCCAAAATGAAAATAAATAAGGAAACAGAAGCTTTAAATGACACAATAGACCAGATAGATTTAATTGATATATATAGGACATTCCATCCAAAAACAACAGATTACACGTTCTTCTCAAGTGCGCACGGAACATTCTCCAGGATAGATCACATCTTGGGTCACAAATCAAGCCTCAGTAAATTTAAGAAAATTGAAATCATACCAAGCATCTTTTCTGACCACAACGCTATGAGATTAGAAATGAATTACAGGGAAAAAAACGTAAAAAAGACAAACACATGGAGGCTAAACAATACGTTACTAAATAACCAAGAGATCACTGAAGAAATCAAAGAGGAAATTAAAAAATACCTAGAGACAAATGACAATGAAAACACGACGACCCAAAACCTATGGGATGCAGCAAAAGTGGTTCTAAGAGGGAAGTTTATAGCTATACAAGCCTACCTAAAGAAACAAGAAAAATCTCAAGTAAACAATCTAACCTTACACCTAAAGAAACTAGAGAAAGAAGAACAAACAAAACCCAAAGTTAGCAGAAGGAAAGAAATCATAAAGATCAGAGCAGAAATAAATGAAATAGAAACAAAGAAAACAATAGCAAAGATCAATAAAACTAAAAGTTGGTTCTTTGAGAAGATAAACAAAATTGATAAGCCATTAGCCAGACTCATAAAGAAAAAGAGGGAGAGGACTCAAATCAATAAAATCAGAAATGAAAAAGGAGAAGTTACAACAGACACTGCAGAAATACAAAACATCCTAAGAGACTACTATAAGCAACTTTATGCCAATAAAATGGACAACCTGGAAGAAATGGACAAATTCTTAGAAAGGTATAACCTTCCAAGACTGAATCAGGAAGAAACAGAAAATATGAACAGACCAATCACAAGTAATGAAATTGAAACTGTGATTAAAAATCTTCCAACAAACAAAAGTCCAGGACCAGATGGCTTCACAGGTGAATTCTATCAAACATTTAGAGAAGAGCTAACACCCATCCTTCTCAAACTCTTCCAAAAAATTGCAGCGGAAGGAACACTCCCAAACTCATTCTATGAGGCCACCATCACCCTGATACCAAAACCAGACAAAGACACTACAAAAAAAGAAAATTACAGACCAATATCACTGATGAATATAGATGCAAAAATCCTCAACAAAATACTAGCAAACAGAATCCAACAACACATTAAAAGGATCATACACCACGATCAAGTGGGATTTATCCGAGGGATGCAAGGATTCTTCAATATACGCAAATCAATCAATGTGATACACCATATTAACAAATTGAAGAATAAAAACCATATGATCATCTCAATAGATGCAGAAAAAGCTTTTGACAAAATTCAATACCCATTCCTGATAAAAACTCTCCAGAAAGTGGGCATAGAGGGAACCTACCTCAACATAATAAAGGCCATATATGACAGACCCACAGCAAACATCATTCTCAATGGTGAAAAACTGAAAGCATTTCCTCTAAGATCAGGAATGAGACAAGGATGTCCACTCTCACCACTATTATTCAACATAGTTCTGGAAGTCCTAGCCACGGCAATCAGAGAAGAAAAAGAAATAAAAGGAATACAAATTGGAAAAGAGGAAGTAAAACTGTCACTGTTTGCGGATGACATGATACTATACATAGAGAATCCTAAAACTGCCACCAGAAAACTGCTAGAGCTAATTAATGAATATGGTAAAGTTGCAGGATACAAAATTAATGCACAGAAATCTCTTACATTCCTATACACTAATGATGAAAAATCTGAAAGAGAAATTATGGAAACACTCCCATTTACCATTGCAACAAAAAGAATAAAATACCTAGGAATAAACCTACCTAGGGAGACAAAAGACCTGTATGCAGAAAACTATAAGACACTGATGAAAGAAATTAAAGATGATACCAACAGATGGAGAGATATACCATGTTCTTGGATTGCAAGAATCAACATTGTGAAAATGAGTATACTACCCAAAGCAATCTACAGATTCAATGCAATCCCTATCAAATTACCAATGGCATTTTTTACGGAGCTAGAACAAATCATCTTAAAATTTGTATGGAGACACAAAAGACCCCGAATAGCCAAAGCAGTCTTGAGGCAAAAAAATGGAGCTGGAGGAATCAGACTCCCTGACTTCAGACTATACTACAAAGCTACAGTAATCAAGACAATATGGTACTGGCACAAAAACAGAAACATAGATCAATGGAACAAGATAGAAAGCCCAGAGATTAACCCACACACCTATGGTCAACTAATCTATGACAAAGGAGGCAAAGATATACAATGGAGAAAAGACAGTCTCTTCAATAAGTGGTGCTGGGAAAACTGGACAGCTACATGTAAAAGAATGAAATTAGAATACTCCCTAACACCATACACAAAAATAAACTCAAAATGGATTAGAGACCTAAATATAAGACTGGACACTATAAAACTCTTAGAGAAAAACATAGGAAGAACACTCTTTGACATAAATCACAGCAAGATCTTTTTTGATCCACCTCCTAGAGTAATGGAAATAAAAACAAAAATAAACAAGTGGGACCTAATGAAACTTCAAAGCTTTTGCACAGCAAAGGAAACCATAAACAAGACGAGAAGACAACCCTCAGAATGGGAGAAAATATTTGCAAACGAATCAACGGACAAAGGATTAATCTCCAAAATATATAAACAGCTCATTCAGCTCAATATCAAAGAAACGAACACCCCAATCCAAAAATGGGCAGAAGACCTAAATAGACATTTCTCCAAAGAAGACATACAGACGGCCACAAAGCACATGAAAAGCTGCTCAACATCACTAATTGTTAGAGAAATGCAAATCAAAACTACAATGAGGTATCACCTCACTCCTGTTAGAATGGGCATCATCAGAAAATCTACAAACAACAAATGCTGGAGAGGGTGTGGAGAAAAGGGAACCCTCTTGCACTGTTGGTGGGAATGTAAATTGATACAGCCACTATGGAGAACAATATGGAGGTTCCTTAAAAAACTAAAAATAGAATTACCATATGACCCAGCAATCCCACTACTGGGCATATACCCAGAGAAAACCGTAATTCAAAAAGACACATGCACCCGAATGTTCATTGCAGCACTATTTACAATAGCCAGGTCATGGAAGCAACCTAAATGCCCATCAACAGACAAATGGATAAAGAAGATGTGGTACATATATACAATGGAATATTACTCAGCCATAAAAAGGAACGAAATTGAGTCATTTGTTGAGACGTGGATGGATCTAGAGATTGTCATACAGAGTGAAGTAAGTCAGAAAGAGAAAAACAAATATCATATATTAATGCATGTATGTGGAACCTAGAAAAATGGTACAGATGAGCCAGTTTGCAGGGCAGAAGTTGAGACACAGATGTAGAGAATGGACATATGGACACCAAGGGGGGAAACCTGCGGTGAGGTGGGGATGGTGGTGTGCTGAATTGGGCGATTGGGATTGACATGTATACACTGATGTGTATAAAATTGATGCCTAATAAGAACCTGCAGTATAAAAAAACAAACAAAACAACTAATACTAAACTTTCATTGGGTTATGTGTATGGAAATATGTTAATATAAATGTTTCAGACATTACATGAAATTTCTAAAAATCTTATATTTGTATTTGTATGGAAATATGTATGGAAATATGTTAATATAAATGTTTCAGACATTAAAAAAAAGAAAAAAAAGATCTGACAATTTTTTTAAAATTTTTATTAAAATATAGTTGATTTAGAATGTTGTGTTTCAGGTGTAAAGTGATTCAGATATATATATATATATATATATATATATATATATATTCTTTTTTTACATTCTCTTCTATTATAGGTTATTACAAGATATTGAGTAGAGTTCCCTGTGTTATACAGTAAGTCCTTGTTGGTTATCTATTTTACGTATAGCAGTGTGTATCTGTTAATCCCAAACTCCTAATTTATCTCTCTCCTCCCTCCCATTGGTTAACCATAAGTTTGTTTTCTGTCAGTCTATTTCTGTTCTGTAAATAAGTTTATTTGTATCCTTTTTTTAGATTCCACATATAAGCGATATTTGTCTTTCTTTGTCTGACTTACGTCACTTAGTATGATAATCTCTAAGTCCATCAATGTTACTGCAAATGGTATTATTTCATTCTTTTTTATGGTTGAGTAATATCCCACTGGGTATATATATATATATATATATATATATATACCACATCTTCTTTATCCATTCATCTGTCAATGGGCAATTATTTTTATTTAAAGTTTGTTTACCCATATTACGACCTTTTAACCAGTTAAGCAGTGGCTTTTTTAAGCATTGAACAGACAGTGGAGACCTGTTGTGTCTTATGCTCCTACAGTGTGATTTAGGGAACTCCCAGACAAGGCAAAGCCAATCAAGAAAAAATCATGGTGCTTCCTCACATTTCTAGGGAAAAGGTCTAACCTTGCACTTAATTGAGGGATCATTAAACTCATTGACATTTCTTGAGCAAAAACCTATTCTCTTTTTTGAGAGTTTATAGATAAGATGATTTGTAAATAATTTATTTTCTTCTACAACCAGGATAATCTGAAGTGTAATTTAACATCATGTATGTAGTACGAACTATAAAACTGAAATACGATGATTTAAAAAATCCTAATTTTCAAAATGTTGAAAATGGTTGCTTTTCTGTGTCTTTTAGAGTTGCAGTGTTTATTTTGCAACCTTGTTCTGGCCTTTTACTTCATGACATCTGGTACACTTTACTGATAATCAAGGCTGAATAACTTATAACATCTACAATCAGAATGCAATCAAATCTGATGAAAAAACATTACACATGCTTATTTCATTCCTATATATATATATAGTTTTTTTTTTTAATGAACTATTTTTAAGTGCTGCTATTTAACATCTTATCCTGTAGCTCTAGAACTAGAAAAGTTCTTTTTGTTACTGATGTCCTGGCATGAATGGGAGTGTTCAAAATTAATGTGGTATTAATGATGGCAATTAAAATCCAGGTCTTTATGTTTTATTCTGCTTGTCCTTGTCTCCATTCTAATATTGATTTTGGGGTTAATACAGGTATTTGTAGGAAAACTGCATTCTGAGGAGTCACTTCTAAATACTTGGCAACCAAAATGTTACTAAATGAAAATTAATTGCTTTTCATAAAAAAAGGACATTTTACAACACTGTGCAATCATATTAAAATAATGACTGGCCTTACTAATGGAAATTAAATGTGATCTGGGTGTTCTGTCAGCATAGCCTGGGAGCTAGGTTTGCGTGTAAAAGTGCAATTTCTATTCCTGTTGAGCAGATTTTTATTCTCAAAATAATTAGTTCTGTCAAATAATTAATGTTGTTGACAGGACTAAGTTAAGAATATGCAACCTCCCTCACATATATTATAATTATTTGGAATGACAAGATGATATTAAACAATAATCTTCAATTCTGGCTGTCAAACTTGATCGGATCGTTTCTTTTAATACTGAGGTTCATGTTAATAACCTTGAATGTAACATATAAGTCATCATCTGTAGTGCCGTTTACATATGGAATATTCATTGTACTCATCGAATTTACTGTGTGTGTGTAGGAAATGTTACTGTTTTTACAAAACACTGCAGTTCACAAGGAGATAAGTTCTAAGCCAACATTCCAATTTTATATACTATTTTCTAAAACTCCTTAAAATGATGCAGTTTTATAAATTGTGTTTCTTTTGCTCTTCAAAATCAGATAACATTTAAAAAATACATACTGTTACCCTTCAAATGTCATTTACACATCCAATTTAACTTTCTTCATAGACTTTTTAGAATGTTAGAAATAATGAATCATGTCTTATATACACATTCACACACAATTGATTTGCCAGTGTAATTCTTTATAAAACTGTGAAACTTTGTGATATTCCAATTAAAGTCATCAAAATACTTCCTATTTAATATTATTCTGTTAAGTCCATGGTCAATGCAATAAGACATAAACATAATAATATATTTCAGAATGATGATTTCCCACAGACAAAATGAAAACCAATTATATAAACCAAAAAAATCATTATAATAAACATGTGTTCAAGAAAGTTAGATTATATTAATCTATTGATCTATGTCTATTTTTAAGTCTGCATTTCTTTCTTTCTCTCTCAGTCTCATAAAATCAAGATCTTTGGGGATGGATTCCAGCTGTCATCTTTTTAGAAACTCCTTATGTGGTTCTTTTGTACTTCCAGGACTGGGACCTATTGATCTGTAATTTAAAAATTAGAACTTTACTCAAGGATTTTAAAAGAAGCCTTAAATAAATTAAAATATACCAACCATGTTTCTAGGAGGCAAGATTGACTATTGTAAAGATACAGATTTTTTCAAATTAATTTATAGTTTGTATAGCAATCCAATCAAATACCAATTTCTTAAACAATTTGGGAAGTGACAAATTATTCCAAAGTTCTTATCTAAAAGTAGATAGTTACATTTCTATATACTATTTAAAAGAAACGTAGTAAGAGCACTTTATATATTCATACAATACACATCTGTACATACAATAATTAGCATAATCCTCATGTGTATAAGAAATGTATTGCAACCATTGGCTAACCAAATTATTGTTCAGTGAATGGTGTCAGAATAATTGGCTGTTCTTAGGGGGGAAAATCAGATGAAGATACAGAAAAATCAGGTACATCCCTTGATCAAGTTATTTTTATTCTAGGAATCCATAACAAAGTTAAAAATTAAAGTGCACAAAGATGTAGACTTAATTACGATTAGTAATAGGGAAAAATAAGCAACTCTAAAAGTCCAGTAATTATTAAATTCCCATGACAGAAAAGTATAAAAGTAGAATACCAAAATTTTATTTTTAAAAAACTGAAATAAGAAATAAATTGGAAAGAAATATGACAGAATTAATTATATTCTTTGGGGGATTATTTTTATTCTTGTGTGTTTTTAGTTTTCTTAGTTCCCATGTGCTTTTAAACAAACATGAACTTATCATGAGTTAAAAAAATTTATATCGACTACTATATATGAGAGTTTTTATTCACTAAAACTTTTAAATTTCACTGAATATCATAAAATTACATTAAAAATGGCTGAAAATTTTGCTGTATGGGAAGACTTAACATTAAAATGCCCTTTCTAAAAATTTAATCCGTATATTTAATTCAGATTCCATCAAAGACCCATTTTTTTAAATTTAATCGGTTGGTACCTCCAGTGCCATGCTGAATAGAAGTAGTCAAGGGAACATACTTGGATTTTTCCCAATCATTGAGGGAAAAACTTCAAGCTCTCACCTTTAAAAATGATGTCTAGAACTTCCCTGGTGGCACAGTGGTTAAGAATCCGCCTGCCAATACAGGGGACACGGGTTCGAGCCCTGGTCTGGGAAGATCCCACATGCTGCGGAGCAACTAAGCCCGTGCACCACAACTACTGAAGCCTGCGCTCTAGAGCCCGTGAGCCACCGACTACTGAGCCCGAGCGCCACAACTACTGAAGCCCGTGTGCCTAGAGCCCATGCTCCGCAACAAGAGAAGCCACTGCAGTGAGAAGACGGCGCACCGAAACAAAGAGTAGCCCCCGCTCACCATAACTAGAGAAAGCCCACACGCAGCAATGAAGACCCAACACAGTCAAAAATAAATAAATAAATATATTTTTAAAAAAAGATGTCTAGTGTTGATTTTTTTCTCAGCTTTATCGAGATTTAATTGACATATAACCTTGTGTAAGTCCTTTTAAGATGTACAGTATGATGATTTGATACAAGTATATAAAAGACCTGCTCTTTTAAAAAGCTGGAAAAATAATTTACAGTATATTGTGACAAATGAATTTGAGAGAAAAATTTGAAAAGGAAGAACATTAAAGAATTTTTTGACCCATCCATTTTGATATCAGAATGTTGGCATAGCAATAGAGAAAATATTATTAACTAGAAAGAAATTCCAGAGAAATATTTGATTATTGCGAGGATTTAATGTATTAAGGGGTCTCATTTGTTTCCAATGGAAGAAATGGTAGTATAGTTGATAAATAACATTGATATATTGGGTCATCAATCTATAAAAAAAATCAATTCTACCTTTAAACCTATAAAAAATAATGAAAACAAACCAAAAATATTCAGAAGATTGTAAAGATTCAAAAGTGAATATTAATTATTCAAATGTGAATATTAATTATTCAAGTATTAAACAGATATAAGAAAGTATATTAATCAAGACATGAAATGCAAATGATTTAAAGGAAAATATTAATACACCTGATTTCATAAGAATAAAAATGCCTTGCTGATGAAAGTCACCATAGAATCAAGATACACAGAGAATACTGGGAGATACTTAAGTAAAATAAATAATTACTATGGTTCTTGTGCAAAAAGCACCTAAAAATTGATAAGAAAAATACAACTAATCTAGTTTAAAAAAATAGACAAATGATGTTAACAGGAAATTCAAAGGGAGGAAAAGCATATGGATAATAACTATATGAAATGTTAAAAATCATTAATAGAGAAATGTAAAGGGAAATAACAATGAGCTATCCATTTCACCCACCAGATTGGCAAAAACTAAACTTTTAATAATATTTAATGCTTTTGTGGCAATGGAAAAATTGGTACCCTTACATGTTTCCGGTGGAGCTGTGAGTTGCTATGAAAAATAATTTTGGTAGTTAAGATCACCATATCTAATAAAAATTAAAATTAAAATTAAAAAAGTATATAATTTTACCCAGTATTCATGTTTGAAAATTTTTCTACATAAACAAAAATGCCAATATATTAAACATACATGCATCGAATATTTTTACAATATTTATTGCAATGACAAAAATAAAGAAGTGTTTGCATGGTAATGGTATAAGGGACTGGTTAAACAAAATATATTTAATCTGTTGTAGAAAATATTATGCAAGATTTAAAAAGAATAAGTAACTTTATATGTACTGACTTGAAAGGATGTCCATATTGTATTGTTAAGTAACATAAGCAAGTTGCAAATAAAATGTATGATATGATACTCAAGTGTGTTAGGTAAGTTATAGCATATACAGAGACAAACAGACACATGCACACATGTATACACACCAAGTAAAGCTATACTGTTTCAGATTTAATTAGTCAAAGGCAATCAATACAGAGAAGGAGTGAACCAGTGTACTTTAACACTTACTCCCTTGGCCCCAAGGTTATGAGCTGGAAGATTGGAGAGGTTCAATTATTGCTACACCCGCACTCCTACTTTTTTATACTGAACGTATAAATAACCAATTGGGAAAAATTTTAAATTGTCAATCTCTGTCATGCTGTATATTGACTCACCTGTCTTTGGAGTAAAATTCAGTATCAACAGCACTTCATTCCCATCTGAGGGAAGAAAGGAGAGTCAGATGCTGCTTATCCATGACAGTACATCTGCCTCCATCTTTTCAGCATCCTGGGATTCCCATTTACCACCAGCCTGCACTAGATTCTGATTCAATACCTTTTAATCTTCTTGGTTCTAAAATAGAGTTTCATCCAGGCTCCGCAATTCCAGAAACATTTCCCTCTTTCATAATGCTTTTGTGCCTAAAAATTTGATATATTCCTATATACATTTTTTTTGTCTATGTTTATATATGCTTCAAACAAGATGGGCAAATACACATTAAACAATTCCCATTCTGTTTTTTTTAAATTGTATTTATTTATTTTTTGGCTGTGTTGGGTCTTCGTTTCTGTGCGAGGGTTTTCTCTAGTTGCGGCGAGTGGGGGCGGGCTTCTCACTATTGCGGCCTCTCTTGTTGTGGAGCACAGGCTCCAGACGCGCAGGCTCAGTAATTGTGGCTCACGGGCCCAGGTGCTCCGCGGCATGTGGGATCTTCCCAGACCAGGGCTCGAACCCGTGTCCCCTGCATTGGCAGGCAGATTCTCAACCACTGCGCCACCAGGGAAGCCCCAACAGTTCACATTTTAATGGAGGGAGAGGAGAGATGTGTTAATATTGAAAGAAAAGATTAATTTTTATCTATAATTTTTTCCTGTGTTGTTTTACTTGTTATATACTAACAATAAATTATATGATTTTTATCAGTTAAAAACCATTTCATGAAAAGAAATAACTAAAATAAAAAATATGTAGAATAATGTGGAGATTTTTGGATGATTTAATATTAAATGAAAAAAATCTAAAATTGCATGAGATTAGAAATATTTTTTAAAAGGTAATCCCCAAAATAGAATAAATAAATAGCCGTAAGGGAAATTTATTAAAATTTTAACAATAGTTGTTAGGTGGTAAGGTTAAAAAGATAAGGTTCATAAAAATGTTGGCAATAGTATATTGTACATAGAATCACTGAATATATGGTGACTATTTTTATTTTCTCATTTTTACTAGTCTAATTATCATTATGTGTTTAAGCTTGTTTTTCTATTTTGTGTATCTTCTTTATACTTTTTAGCATATTGTGGTATAGAACTTCATAATTACTATTTAAATGGTAGCAGTGACAAAGTTAACATTGATTAAATTGACCATGACATTAGAATGATACTATTCTCTGCAACTCCTGATTTGTTTCTATGCATCATTGTTTTTTTTCCCTTTATGACCAACTCTGTTCCAACTAGATCACCATGCTGTCAGTAATATTTTAAGTGTTTACTATGTACCCAGGCATTGTAATAATTGCCTTCATCTCCTTTCCGGGTTCCTGAGAAAAGTGACATCATTATCCTAAATTTACAAATAGGGTAAACAAAGGTGAAGGAAGTTACATATCTTTCTCAAAGACATGCAACTGCTGGGAAATTGTGCTGCCATTTGAACCAAGGTCATCTAATTCCAGATTCTATGATTTTAGTATTCTATTATTGCCTCCAGGTCTGTAATTTAATTCATAGAAAATTGGATTTTTCTAAGTTTTATCTTTGTCATTAATTATTACAAACTTTATAATTCAAATTATCATTTTCTAAAACACTGGTAATCAAAATATTTTATGAAGTATTAGGTTATTAGATTTTTTCAGATTTGGAAATATATTTATGCTAAATGAAACAGTGATTTTTCTTATGACAAGGAAGTTAAGTAGTTTTTCTAAATCCCATTAGGATTAAAAATGGTTTTGAAATTTTAGTCAAATAATAGATTAGGTCGCAGTAGACTAACTTCCAATTACTTTGCATTTTGTCCAAAAATACGATTTAAATCATTCAGCAGATAAAAAAATAAATCTACATTCATAAGATACACATACTATTTGTGACCTTTAAATAGTTTAGTTGAGCTGGAATACAAGTAAAAATTTACCTGGTTGAAATATCACTTTAGATTGAATCCTTTCAGCCTAAATCAATCTGTTCTTTAAACTTTCATGATACCTGATATTTTGCTCTCTTCTGAAGGTAACAAAGGCAATATAAGTTTCCACATCTGAAACCTGTCATAAGGCAGAGCTCAGTTTAACCAAAAACTGTATAGACTTATGTAATCAGAGAAAAGCTGTCATCTAGTTGGTATTTATCTAGAAACCACTATACTTTGACAAAAGTGTCTAGAACATATGATAGAACTGGTTTTTCTTTTTTCCCATTGACACGGTAAATTAATGATAGTGGAGTTTGTATTGTCCTCCACTATTTCTACTCTGCACTTTCCCTGCCGCATCTCTTTTTCTTAAAGAAAAACAAAAATGTTCTAGAATTACTAGGATACTATCCCCAAAGCCTGTTTATCCATCAGATCTAGAAACATAATTGTTTGAGTTAGAGATTCTGTTTTGATTGATTCTTATTAACTTCAGGTGCACAGAATTAAATTAGTAATTCTTGGTTAACGAGACACAGGCATTATTGGTCCATATGTGACCCATTTTATTTTAATTAATTATTTAATTATCAGATACTGAAATCTAATTATGAATTCTTCAAATGTGTCATTCTTAGTAAAGCAATATGCAGAGATTGTGGCTGGGTGGGATAAACTAAGAGTTTTCCAGACTGAAATGCAGGCTGTGGCATCTGGTTAGTATCTTGCAATTAGGAGGAAATAAAAAGGTCCACCTAAGTACAAAGTATATTAATTTGCCATCAAGGATGGATTGTCAAGTCTCATTAAGCACATAGGGTTTTTGTTTGCTCCTTTGCTGCTCTGTGACACAGGAGATAAGCCCGAGTGACTTTACAGCTAACAAAGGTTTATTTTTCCCTCCAATGGCAGGGCACATGTTTGGCACAGAGGTCTTACCCTGTATTCACAGAGGTGAGCTCTAGCCAATGACTTTGGACATCGGCATAGACAATTACAAGCCATTTGCTTGGGTTTATATTTCACACAGTAATTATTAGGTCCTGATAACAGTATATTTCACAATTAGCTAAAAGAGAATTTTAAGTTTTTGCTCTGGAAGGCCTTGTATACAAAGCTAACCCTTTCTGAAGGAGGGAAATCAAGGACATATTTCACTAGTTGATACTTGGCAGTAGATTAATGACTGACATTTCCAAGACTGTGTCGAAGAATGTAAATAAATACTTAACTTGATGCATTAGAGTCAATGTGCTCTTGTCTCTATCATTGTAAAGGGAAATGATTCAGAGAAAAAATTAAAGGAAGGCATGTTAGGCACATGGAAAAGGTCTTACAGTACTTCAGAAACACTATTTTTTTTAAAGATTATTATCCTTCAGAATAGAATTCTCGTACAATGTAATGTTCAGGTTTGTACACCTTGAAAAGAAAGTAGATCCTCTAATTTGTGAACAAGGTAAACACTTTTCCAAGTATTACTTTAGACCGTCACTAAAGTTACAATGAATGAGTTAATCCAGTGGTTTATACTAAAATGCATCACAAACAGAAAGAGTGTTGTATAATATAAATGCTGCTAAATTAGGTGTTAACTGATCCCCAGTACTCAGCTCTGTAGCTGTATGATCAATATCACTGGATATTTAAGCCTTAGTTGGTTTCTGTGTAAACAGCACCAGTGATACAAGTCCCATCTACTTCACAAGGTTATAAAAATCAATGAGATAATAGTAATTAAGCATTTTGTGAGCTTCAAATTACTATATAAATATAAACATAGGCTAAATAAAAATCTCGAAAGGAACTGTAGTGTGACAGATATGCTGATCATTAACATTTATTAAGCGAGTACTATTTGCTAAGTACTGCACAAATTATCTGTAATATTTTTTTAAAACTGAATTTTTCAAAGTTTGCCTTGTGATTGAGTTTTATCTTATAAAATGTATAACCCATTTTACTCAGAGGAAATCAAGAATGCGAAGAAGTTAAGCATTTTGCCTTAGATCGGGGTGCCCAACCCCCAGACCATGGACCGGTACCAGTCTGTGGCCTGTTAGGAACCAAACCTCACAGCAGGAGGTGAGCGGCGGGGGAGCAAGCAAAAATTCATCTGTATTTACAGCCACTCCTCGTCGCTCTCATTACCACCTGAGCTCTGCCTCCTGTCAGATCAGCGGCGGCATTAGATTCTCATAGGAGCGTGAACCCTACTGTGAACTGTGCATGCAAGGGATCTAGGTTGCGCTCTCTTTATGGGAATCTAATGCTGGATGATCTTAGGTGGAGCTGAAGCGGTGATGCTAGCACTGGGGAGTGGCTGCAAGTACAGATTATCATTAGCAGAGAGGTGTGACTGCACAGAGACCATAATAAACCAATGCGCTTGAATCATCCCCAAACCATCCCCACCCCTGTCCTTGGAAAAATTGTCTTCCACAAAACCCTGGTGCCAAAAAAGGTTGGGGACCACTGCCTTAGATTATGATTCTTAAACTACTGCTACCTCTATTGCACCAGGCTGATGATGTGTTGTAAAAATTCTAATAATAAAGGAGTTCAAACAAATCTTTTAAACTCAGACATATTTTATAAAATTTAAGAATTATAAGAAGGATAAATATACATAAACATGTTAGATGAACATGAATGTGACTATAGTTTGTAAATAAATAAATAAATTTTGAATTCCCAAAATATTGTTCTACTTACACATTTGCTTGCCAAAATACCTTTAGAAAAAGTATATACATAGCGTGTTGATTATATATATATATTACATTATAAAAGGTATCTGGTTGGAGAAAGAGACATTTCTAAAAACAACACAATGCATTATATGCTACAGTTTAAAGAATTGGGGGCTTATCTGTCTGGATGGACACATCTAGGGTTGATGTGTCCACTATGGTTCACTAGGGTTGATGCTAGTACTTCAATAGGGTTCTTCAAAGGAGAGGATCTTCTCAGAATGAGAAGGAATTGCATGTTTTTGAGTTGCTCTGCTTCTTTGTCAAATCCTCCAATATTGAAATTTTGAAATGAGTTGTGGTACTGAATGAGGTATAATAGCATGATGGACTGGAATGAGGCCCACTTTGGTCTGAATCCAAACTCCACTATTTTGTAGTTGTGTCACTTCACACAAGTTATCCTCTGTGTGCATCATTTGTTTGATCTGTGGAATGTGAGTAACACTGCTTGCTTGCTGTTTTGTTTTGTTTTGTTTTAATTTAATGACAACTTATGAACTATCTAGGACAGTCTCTGACAAATGTTGGAGCCCACTGAAGGGAAGCTGTTAATAACCCAACACAGAACTGACAGGATGAAGTCTAGCTAAAACCTTGATAGTTCTCCTGGTTTTGTTTGTTTGTTTTGTTTTTCCCCTTGGTTGCTCTTTCTTTTCTTTTCCTCTTCTTAATTTTCAGACAACGAAAAGCTATTCTTCTGGGTTTTTGTTGTTGTTGTTGTTGGTGGTGGTGGTGGTGGTTTTTTGTTGGTTTGTCTCATTTCCTTGCTTAGAGGTTATAACTTACGACTTACACGCCCAACTTAGATTGTGCCTCTTCTCTGTATACTGTCTGTGTGTACAAAAGTGAAACATATGTAAGTCCGGATATTGTTGAAGTATTACTTTTTTAACTGTATTAGGTAATAAGGATTAGTTGTCCATTGACTGTCAGTCCTTACATTAATGCCTTAGTGAAGACACTTACCAGCCAGAAGACAGTATTTAAGAAATGATGGGTGTCCCTGGGGGTTGTGGCTGCTGATTCTCAATGAGGTTTGTTCTCCACAGTGCACAAACTCATGATCTTGAGCCATTTCTTGAACATCCTTCTTTGAGGTTTGATATCAGGAAATGTAATATTTTGTTACATTTAGATAAAGTTTCAATGGTTTAGTTTTTTAAAATGATGCATATATTCTAAATTAACTTTCTTGTTGATAAAAACTATAATAGATATAAATCAATTGCCTCATAAAATATAAAATATGGAAGGAAATTAATATTAATGAAAATGTGTCTAATATAAACTCCTTCTCTGAAGATAAGAAACACCAATGTGTGACACCCACCTAGGTGTCCTGACCTACTTTACCTTTACAAAGTAAGGAAGTACGGTGATGCTTCTAAAAATAATAGCATACCTGGGAATTTACTATCACTGAAGAGTCATAAGAGCTAATAATGTGGTAAGATCTTCTTAATGTCAGATTTTGTTTGATCTCCAAGTGTTTTTAAAGTTTAACAATGGACATCAGTTTTATCTTACTCTAAGAATAGACATTATGAGCCTTCACCCAAATTCTAAGCAGTCTTTGTGTTGTGTGTGGATTGCACACAACGTGGGCTACCCCAGAAGAGACAAAGGGTTTTGCAGATGCTAGCGTTATTACAGATGAGGAAGTCCTCTGGAGAGCCCTCAGAGTTCTGGCAGGTGGTCCTCTAGAAGTGGCTGTTGTATGTAAAGTGTTTTATGGAAACTCAGAGATAATCAGATAACACTACAGATAATGCCCACTGAATATGCAATAGGTAAGAAAGTATCAACACTCTTTTAAAAATCATTTTGGCTTCTGGACTCTCAAGACTATAAAACCTACTTATATATTACAATATCTATTTTTTCTGTATAAATCTTTGAAAAGTTGAGGACCTTACTGACTGTGTTTATGACTCAAAGTGACTTTCAAGTTTATTTTACCAAATAAACTACACAGCTATCAACTAAACAATAGCTACAAAAGGATAGCTATTATTTCTAAATATACTTTAGTAAAATACAGGCTTTTTAAAAATACAATGGAGGGAACCACTCCCCATCCAATTTTCTTAATAGCTCTTCTTTCCTGTTTGAATCTATTGTGTATGTGGGTGTTAAAATGTTTTCATAGCGAGGAATGTGTTTTTACACCATTTTAAAATAATGAGATCCATTTCCAGTATGGAATTGCATGTCCCTTAATTCAGTACTGAGTACATATTCCTTTCAATGCTGTTCACAAAAATTGTGAAGATGTTTAAAAGCATACCATTAACAA
The DNA here is from genome assembly GCF_965194825.1 of Balaenoptera physalus. NCBI lineage: Eukaryota > Metazoa > Chordata > Mammalia > Artiodactyla > Balaenopteridae > Balaenoptera > Balaenoptera physalus. The sequence continues at coordinate 28,148,012 of NC_138895.1, forward strand.
TAGTAGTCAAAAGTATTTCTTACATATCTCTGATTCTCAGAATTGTGCTTTTTTCCTCCAGAAATATGATAATCCCTGCAGGATTTTGTATTTCAATCTATTTAGTTTACATATGTATTTAATTTACATAGACTCTTCTTTTTGATTTAGATGGTTTGCTCATGCCAAGAAGGACAGTAATCATTATTTGCATGTATAGGATATGTATATATGGAATAAATTTTCAGTTGAAAATTATATATATGGAATATATAGTATGTATATGTGTGTGTGTGTGTGTGTGTGTGTGTGTGTATACGCACACACACACACACACACACACACACACATATATACATGGAAAACTTTCAGTTGACACAACTGGGAAAAAAACATAGCTCTTGCCCATGAGATACGACAGAACCTTTTACAAATGTTAACCTGTCAGAAGGATTTTTCTCCTCCAATGGAATGTCTTACTGCTTCTGTCAGGAATTTTGACTCTCAACACAATTCATCATACAATCATTGAAGACAGTGAATTTACCAATGAATATTGTCTTATAAAATTATCTCAAAATTTAAAAATAATAATCTAATTGCTACTTGTCTGGTTGGGGAGTTGGAGTGGTAGTGTTGATGTAGAAGTATATATTTAATTCAAACTAACAACATCAATAAGAACTGAAAAGAATTTTAGACATTTTTTCAATCATTCATTCATTTTAAAAAATTTTTCATTTACAAATTTAAATGAACTCAGTGAGCATTAAGCATCTGTGGTATTCAAAACCCTGAGCTAAATTATATCACAGAGTTAAAATGTATATTATATATATGCGTATCTATATATGTATATACACATGTAATGGATAATATATTTCATTCCTTCATTTAACTTAGTAAGAAAATAAGAGATGCATGAAAGGATAGATATAGGCCATAAGTAGTTCACTTTGATCCTACACATTTTCCCCTAAGTTGTCTATAAGGTCAAATGTACAACCATTTTATGCCTATTTGCAAAATTTTATATAATTCATTGACCAGAGAATTAAATATCTTAATTGAAACCATAACCTGAAGAAGGTATTTTGTTGCTTACATTTGGACCTGCATGAATTCTTCTAGGGTTATAGTTTGAAATATTTTAAATAATAATATGTTCTGAGAAAAATTTATATATGAAGTTTGTTTTGAAATCCTTCAGTGACAACTCTATTGAACCAAACTTTCATGTCAACCCAAGGTTAAGTAAGAGTCTCTTTAATGTCAAGAAAAGCTAGAATACCTTAACTTCAGGACAAAGACTGTATAAAGCAGGAGACCCTACACCATTCTCCACTTCTCAGGTATAAGCCTCCCTGGGTGTCCAGTCCCCAGGAGGATATCTCACTGCACATTGTTTCCCTATCCAGAGTGGAGTTCCCTTTAGCTGCAATCCAGGTTTCATATGTGTGAGAGACACAGAGCTGTTCTGCCTGCAGCTTGTCGCATTGGCTTAGTACAGACATTTGTAAATTATAAACCATTTCTATCAGTGTGCATGTGTGTGTGTGTGCAACTTACCATATGAATATTAATTTCTATCTGTTTCATCACCTTGGAAGCTAATAGAAGCCCAATACAGCATATTTCTGAATACCTACAGTAGTTTGAATACGATTGGCCAATCTCTGAAATCTGACTTTCCCAGAATTTTACCCCCACAGACTATCTCATTATTTCTAGCAGAAATTATAGCATTATTTGTAGCAGCATCTCAAATTTATAGAAGAAATTTCTAATATAAATTTGCAAAAAGAGCCCTGACCAACACTATTACCTGAGTACATGAAATGTACACTCCAGATGAAGCTTACATCCACATAATTCTTGTGGTCCATCTGTAGGCTATTGCAGACTTTGCTTGCAAAATCAAGGAGTCAAAGAGAAGATGCATAAAACATGAAGGTTATTTCTGAAATTATATGTACAGACCAAAAACACTAGAACTTCTATAGCATCAGGTCTTTATGTATGTGCCAATGATACTCAAGGGCTAGGTCATATTGCCAAAGGCAAGATACCTGTAGAATCACAACTGTTCATGAATACACAGCCTCAACCAAGGCTGTGATACATCATTTGTTAATTAAAACCTCTCCAGTATGTTGATTCACAAGAACCCCTTTTGAGAACAACATGCTGACTTTAAAGTTGCAATGATCTCAGATATAATATTATTTGAATCTGTGTCACTCTGTGTCTCTAGAGTGCACTGTAAAAGCACTTTGGGAAACACCTGGTGTAAAGCACTAGAAATCAGAGTCCAAATCCAGCCTCAGAGAAGTTATCAGATTACCAGAACATTGCCTGAGAATCTGGAAGCAGTCAAAGGGGAGATGTAAATTATCCTTGGGTCAACTCTATGTATCTGAAAATGGATAAATGTAATTTTCACTGAAGAAAAATAATCTAGGGAATGACTTTCTAACCTATCCATGTATTCTGAATAATAACTCAGCTAACATCTTTTAATGAATTCCTATGTGCCAAATACTGTATTTAGTGCTTTACTGCATCTCATTTAAGTCTCTTAAGAGTCGTATCAGTAGTTGCTATTGTTATTCCTAAATTTCAGATAAGAAATGAGTATCAGAGGTTAAATAACTGCTCAAAGTTACTCACCTAAAAGGAGGCAGAGCTGAGACTGGAATCGTTGTGTGTGTAACTCTAGTGACAGCATTCTTTAAAAGGTAGGTTTCCTCCTCCAGTCTGACAAGTTATATTAGTTATGCTAATATTAAAACCTACTCTATGTGTGTTACCAATTCCAAGCTTGTACTGCTTGCTGCATGACAGGTCAATAAATCGAGAGACAAGTTGTTGGGGAGTAATAGCGACTTTATTCAGAAAGCCAGCAGACTGAGAAGATGGTGGACTAGTGTCCCAAAGAACCATCTTACCCAGGTTTGGATGCTAGTTTCTTTTATAGAACAAAGATTGGGGAGGTGAGGCGGTAAAGTAATAAAGGCGATAGTTGCTGCAAATATTTCCTGGTTTCAGCCAGGCTTAAAGGATGTTAATTTCTTCTTTCCTACAGCCTTTCATAGGTGGGTCTGGTGGGAATGTTTTTTGTGAACTGAACGAATGTATTTTAGCTTCAAGTCCAGGCATGGAAGGCAGGGTTCCCAGAGATGGGCCAGTATATATGCTTTAAGTTATAGGTAACAGCAATTTAGTGATTAACTTGTAGCAAAAGCAATAGAATACAAAGGTTAAAGTAAAAGAAACAGATCTAATTTGGAGTCGTATTTGTTCTTCCTTATTGCATGTGGAGACTGCAAACATCTAGAGAATTAAGACACTTAAGTGGCATAGTTATCTCTTACCTACAGTCAACCCTCTTCTTACCTATTATTTCAGGAGTAAGGTCTTAACAAATGTTTACTTTTACTAAGCTTATGAGTGGGTGATCATTAATAATAATCCTATAGCTTTCATTCAAAAAAGGGAATCCATAATTTTTAATTTCTACATCACCTGGGATTTTCTAATGTTTTGTGGAGATTCTGCCTTAGATAGCTAAGGGGAGGGGAGAATTGGGAAGTCTTGATTGTCATCATAGAAAATTATATCAACAAGGCTGGGATTTATTCCACCAAGGAGAAATTATGTTCTGAATTAGTTTTTTGCAATACGTGGGTTGCTAGATGCTATCATGAATAACACTGCATCTACCTTCATAGCTGTTGAGTTTAAGGAATTTGTAAACAACAATTTTATCTGATCTAGACATACAGTAGGCATTTTCACTGTATCGTTTCTATTGCTACTTAATACAACCTCAAACATTAAAGTTTGTGAAGGGAAATTCACCGTTGCACTTATTGTAGGGAATTTATTTATATTTTAGGAGAGTACAGAAATTTCAGGGAATTGGTTGTGTGGTTTAAGGCCTTTCACTCTAGGGCCAGTCTTCCGAAGCCACATCGATAATGATTGAAAATTGTTCATCTCTGCGGGCAGTTTAGTAGCCTACATGAAATCACTTAGTGGTCTGAATTTAACTCCTGAGGGAACAGTCATGATTGACAGTTTGAACAAAGAGGACAAGAGTGGAATGGACCTGTTAAGTAGGAGTGAGTGAATTTCTCCTATGGGCATGACAATATTTACCTCCTGCAATTTAGCTTTAAGTGACCTAAGAGTTTTAAAATGGAGAAGGATGCTTCGTTCAGTGGAGGCATACAGGGGATAGAGCAGAGTTTTATTTTAGTGAATACACAAGAATAATCCTCTTACTATTTCTCCATTGCTGGCCTCATATTGTACATCAATTAGAAATGAATATTATGAGGCTTTTACTTTTAATCTCCCTATTTTCTTTATTATACTTGATTAAGTGAACTACACCATACCATTTACTATTTTGTGAGTCACAGAAGAAGGCAAATACAAAATTGTATGTTTTCTATTCTTTTATATTATTTCAGGGAAAATCTAGTTGGAGTTAGTAAATAGATGGATCTTATAAATTCTGAGAAAAAAATTATCAGAATAATCTCTGGGCATTCTCAAGATACTGTGTTACCTACCTGTCATTTTTAATATAATTTTTAATATAAATCACAGACTAAGTCTTAGCAGTTTGTGGTTATTCCTGCTTCAGCATAATGTGAATAGTTTTGGTGGTGGAGAGGCTTCTCATTATAGAACCCTTGGGCGCTATAGTGATGGGTGTCTTCTTTAAGTAACTGGGAATTCTTCTCTGGAAATACTCCAGATCCCAGAGGAAATTAGGGGAAACGGTAGAACCCTCTCCTTACTACTGTATGTGAATGAACATTTTAATAAGCACTTAAACCAACAGCAGATATGTAATAAGTGCCCTGTGCTTGGTAAATATAAAGTAAGTGTTGTAGAACTGCTTTTGAGATAGTTTTAATAATTTATAGACCATGTTTTAAAATTCAAAACCTCCTAAATGGAACCTGTTTAGCAATGTTTATAACATGCATTAAAAAAGAAGAAGGGTTATGTGACAAATAATGAAATGACACTGAATACTTGTTCCATACTTTATTTTGACTGCATGGTCCCAGCCCACAGAGGGATCTTTTCAAATAGGTCTTTGTCTCTACTTCGATGTGGTTGACGAGTCACAAACCAAGGTACTGGTGCCTCATGGTCCATGGCTCTCTGCCAACTAATGGTTCAAATAGCAGTCAGTGGCATAGGGCTGTGTCTGTCCTTGTTGTATGATCCCTGATAATATAGATGTAGCACCGATCACAACATCTCCAGTGGTTCAGAGGGAGCTTGTTTCTTAATCGTTCCACTTCCCAAGACCCTTATATCACAAGTGGATACTAACCCAGATTGACCCATTTCCCTCAGTCAAGTAGAAAGAGTCTAATTATTATTGATTTGACCTCCCTATATAACTCAAAGCAATCTTCTGCCTAGGTCATGTTGACCAGTAGAAAGTTATCCTGGAAGCATAATTACAGTCATTATCTTGGACAATTTGTGTGACTAAAGGCTCTATTTCGCATAGAATGTCATATGACGTAAATTTCCTAGAATTATATCAATTTGTTCATATTCTAGAGAATATAAGTGTACCTAAGGACTTATAAGTGCATACTTTTGAGTTATACCATCATATAGTTTTATCTCTTTGAATCTTTTGGTTTTAATTTAAAGATGTTAGTTAATTTTTCTTATTTGTAAAAATTTCACTGGAATCTTTCACACTGAATGTAGTTATTGGATAAATAGAAAATGTTTACATGATCCCTGATAGAATAGATATAACATCAGTCACAATATTTCTAGTGGCTCAGAGGAAGCTTGTTCCAATTGCTGAAAACTCCAAACACAAGTGGGTTCTTAACCTTGGGTGATGTGAGCTTTTATGGACTAAATTATGTCCCCTCAAAGTTCATACACTGAAGCCTTAACCTCCAGTGTGATGTTATTTGGAAGAAGGGCCTTTGGGAAGTAATTAGGTTTAGATGAGTTTGTGAGGGCTCCCATGGTGGGATCAGTGTCTTATAAGAAGAGGAAGAGAGGCCAGAGTGCTCTCTCCACCATGTGAGGACACAGTGAGAAGGTGATGTCTGAAAGCCAGGAAGAGAGATGTTACCAGGAAATGAATCAGTTGGCACCTTGATCTTGGACTCCCAGCCTTCAGAACTGTGAGAAAGAAATGTCTGCTGTTTCAGCCACCCAGCCTATGGTAATTTGTTACAGCAGTCCAGATGACTAATGCATGAGCAAAGAAAGGAGTTACACTGATAATATTCCCTAATTTACTCTTGATGCTTGGCCCTGCCCAGCCATGTTCTATCATATTGGCCATGATTTCCACATGGATGTGTCTGACGCCTCACAAACCTAGGTGATGGTCTCTTAAAGACTGTAACCCTCTGCCCAATAATGGTTGGATCTGCAGCAACTCATTAAATGTTTCCCAATAGGTGGTTTAACACTTATCATTACTCTGTTTACAAAATTTACTAATTTGCATTTTCCAAAATAATTTTAACTCAGTTTAACACAAAAGTTGATTAATATCCAAATTCTTAACTAAGTTTGAAATGTTGCCTTACCAATATTCATTGCTTTCCAATTTTATAGTTACAATAACCAATAAAAAATCATTAACTTTTTATAACTATAATTGTTACATTATCTATACTTAACATATTTATTTTTTGCTTGCCAACAACTTGATCTCAATCTCTAGATGAAAAATACTTATTTCTCAGTAGCTAACGATTCTTTTCAAATCTACTCACTGCTATGAAGATATTTTAGCTAACATAGTTTGCTTTACAAAATTAATGCCATTCTTATTTATATAGTAATTTTTTCAATTGCTTACACAACTTTATTAAATTTTTATGTTCTGCCTTGAGCTATTGAATGAATTTGCCTCATTTTTTAAACCTTTCTACATCATATTGTCATTTTAAAACATGTTTCTTACAAAAATATCTCATATTAATCAATTTCTATGAAATTTATCATATCACCTTTATTATTAGTGAGTCCTTATTAAAAGAAAACTATTTTATATTTTTAAATTTTTTACACATATATTTGTAGTTAAAAAGGAAAGTGAAAAATGGGTTTCTAGTTTCTTATATGGTGGTACTGCCACAATATTACACTCGGTTTCTGAGGCACATAGTTTTAAAAAGGTATAAAAAATAATTTCATGTGAATATAATTAATATGTTTTCAAAAACTGTGTAACTAGGAAATTTCACTTTTTTTTTCTGAATATCATCATAATTGTAGCAACTCAATTGCAATACTAAGATAGAAGGGCTATCTATCTTATCAAATGTTTTAATATGTAGTGTTTTTAATTTCTATATTATCAACTATTAAATTTTTAATAAACATTGAACACATGCTATTCACCAATATTTTAAAATATAATATGTGGATTTAATAAAGTGTGCATTTAACAAATGAAATCAGAATAACTTTACTACATTTTTAAATAATAATGACTTTGATGATATGCTTGGAAGCTCCAAACATTAATTCATTTTCCCTGAGTACAAGGGAATTATGCTGTTTCTATTATTTGCCTGCCTAGCTAAGCTCTTAAACAAACTTCACTTACTTCATTGCAGAGATCAGATTATCTTTCTCTTATTTAACGTATGATCTGCCCATTCCTCCTTTTCAACGTATTGAGTCAGAAAATACTTTGAATACTTAGGGAAGAGCTGGCAGGCATCAAAACTACTTTGAGTATCCTAAAACAGCCACTGCTGGTGGGAGAGGAGAGGTGCTCAACCCTTCTTGTAAGTAGCTGAGTACTGATAATTAAATAACTTTAAAAAATATTTTTTCCATCTTATATTACCCGGAATTTGTCAATGTATTCATCTGAGATTTTTTTGTGATCTAAAAAAATTGGAAACAAACTTAATATTCATTGAGAATGAAGATTATGGTATAGCTTTATTACTATGTAACTATTTGTTATCTCCAGTAAGATTATTTAACAACTTGATAACATGGGTATTGCAGTAATAAGTAATGGCACTTGGATGTAAATTATGATGACTTTATTTTTTTTCTAGTTTACAATTTTTTTCTAAGTACTAGAAAGAAATGATAAAGAAAATACATCAAAATTGTAACAATGAGTATTTTTTCAGGTTGCGGTTATATTTTTTCCTTCATTGCACACATTCCCTAAAAGTCTTTACTTTTGAAAAACTACATTTGACTTATTTCAGGGAGTAGTTTGAGGCTTAAGAATTTAATCTTAATTGTAATTGTGATATTTGTTTTTATGAATGGTAGAGGTATCACCAAATATGCTCGGTGATTGCCCCATGGCAAAAAAAACAAAAAAAAAAATCAAAATATTTTTCACAAAATAGTGTTTATGATGCATAAGATCTGTTGAAGAATTGTCACTGCACTGATGGATTTGTTATATCTTTCTGAATTGAGGATGGTTTTCTCAAGAATAAATTCAGACTTTTCTTTTGGTTTATTTTGTCCAGAACAGTTGCTTAAATACATTAGTTTATTTCAGTTCAGTTTTTTTTTCTTTTTTCTAATTATAAGTCAAAGCAATTTTATACCAACTCGCTTAATGAAAAAATTATTCAAGTATGTGTATAAGAGTTAAAGTATTTAAAAAACAACTATCTTTTTGTGAATGCTGAGAAATTAACTGTATGCCCAGTGAATTCTTAATAATATTCTTTAATGATTAATTCATATATCATCTGCTTCAAAAAGTTTTCTTTGGTCTTCTTCTCAACTGGATATGATCTCTTTTTTTTCTGAAATTACAACTTTAGTTTGTATATCTTGCAGCATTTGCCAGGTTTTACATTATTTTATAGGATTTTTTTGAGTACTAGCTTTAGATTTCAGCATGTGATGAATTTTAGGGTATGAGTTGGTTTTTAACATTCATTTTTGGATCCCTTTAATCTCTTCCCAGGTTCTTGAATACAGTATGTGTTAATATTGTTGTTTGACTTTTTTGAATCCTGGGAATTTCTCATTGTTATTCTTATTTTGTTGTTTGTTTCTTTTTATGGCTGAGTAATATTCCATTGTATATATGTGCCACGTCTTCTTTATCCATTCATATGTGGATGGACACTTTGGTTGCTTCCATATCCTGGTTATTGTAAGTAGAGCTGCAATGAATATTTTGGTACATGTCTCTTTTTGAATTATGGTTTTCTCAGGGTATATGCACAGTAGTGGGATTGCTGGGTCATATGGTAGTTCTATTTTTAGCTTTTTAAGGAACCTCTATACTCTTTTCCATAGTGGCTGTATCAATTTACATTCCCACCAACAGTGTAAGAGGGTTTCCTTTTCTCCACACCCTCTCCAGCATTTATTGTTTGTAGATTTTTTGATGATGGCCATTCTGACTGGTGTGAGATGATATCTCATTGTAGTTTTCATTTGCATTTCTCTAATGATTAATGGTGTTGAGCATTCTTTCATGTGTTTGTTGGCAATCTGTATATTTTCTTTTGAGAAATGTCTATTTAGGTCTTCTGCCCATTTTTGGATTGGGTTGTTTGTTTTTTTGATATTGAGCTGCATGAGTTGCTTGTATGTTTTGGAGATTAATCCTTTGTCAGTTGCTTCATTTGCAAATATTTTCTCCCGTCCTGAGAGTTGTCTTTTCGTCTTGTTTATGGTTTCCTTTGCTGTGCAAAAGCTTTTAAGTTTCATTAGGTCTTATTTGTTTATTTTTGTTTTAATTTCCATTTCTCTAGGAGGTGCGTCAAAAAGGATCTTGCTGTGATTTATGCCATAGAGTGTTCTGCTTATGTTTTCCTATAAGAGTTTTATAGTGTCTGGCTTTACATTTAGGTCTTTCACCCATTTTGAGTTTATTTTTGTGTATGGGGTTAGGTAGTGTTTTAATTTCATTCTGTTACATGTAGCTGTCCAGTTTTCCCAGCACCACTTATGGAAGAGGCTGTCTTTTCTCCACTGTATATTCTTGCCTCCTTTATCAAACATAAGGTGACCATATGTGCATGGGTTTATCTCTGGGCTTTTTATCCTGTTCCATTGATCTATATGTCTGTTTTTGTGCCAGTACCATACTGTCTTGATTACTGTAACTTTGTAGTATAGTCTGAAGTCAGGGAGCCTGATTCCTCCAGCTCTGTTTTTCTTTCTCAAGATTGCTTTGGCTATTCGGGGTCTTTTGTGTTTCCATACAAATTGTAAAATTTTTGTTCTAGTTCTGTGAAAAATACCAGTGGTAGTTTGATAGGGATTGAATTGAATCTGTAGATTGCTTTGGGTAGTAAAGTCATTTTCACAAGGTTGATTCTTCCAATCCAAGAACATGCTATATCTCTCCATCTATTTGCATCATCTTTAATTTCTTTCATCAGTGTCTTATAATTTTCTGCATATAGGTCTTTTGTCTCCTTAGGTAGGTTTATTCCTAGATATTTTATTCTTTTTGTTGCAATGCTAAATGGGAGGGTTTTCTTAATTCTATTTTCACATTTTTCATAATTAGTGTACACGAATGCTAGAGATTTCTGTGCATATATTTTGTATCGTATTACTTTACCAAATTCATTGATTAGCTCTAGAAGTTTTCTGGTAGCATCTTTAGGATTCTCTATGGATAGCGTCATGTCATCTTCAAACAGTGACTGCTTTACTTCTTCTTTTCTGATTTGGATTCATTTTATTTCTTTTTCTTCTCTGATTCCTGTGCCTACAACTTCCAAAATTATGTTGAATAGTAGTGGTGAGAGTGGGCACCCTTGTCTTTTTCCTGATCTTAGTGGAAATGGTTTCAGTTTTTCACCATTGAGGACAATTTTGGCTTTTGGTTTGTCATATATGGCCTTTATTATGTTGAGGAAAGTTCCCTCTATGCCTACTTTCTGCAGGGCTTTTATCATAAATGGGTGTTGAATTTTCTCAAAAGCTTTCTCTGCATCTATTGAGATGATCATATGGTTTTTCTCCTTCAATTTGTTAATATGATGTATCACGTTCATTGATTTGCGTATATTGAAGAATCCTTGAATTCCTGGGATAAACCCCACTTGATCATGGTGTATGATCCTTTTAATGTGCTGTTGGATTCTGTTTGCTGGTACATTGTTGAGGATTTCTGCATCTATGTTCATCAGTGATATTGGCCTGTAGTTTTCTTTTTTTGTGACATCTTTGTCTGGTTTTGGTATGAGGGTGATGGTGGCCTCATAGAATGAGTTTGAGAGTGTTCTTCCCTCTGCTATATTTTGGAAGAGTTTGAGAAGGATAGGTGTTAGCTCTTCTCTAAATGTTTGATAGAATTCGCCTGTGAAGCCATCTAGTCCTGGGCATTTGTTTGTTGGAAGATTTTTAATCACAGTTTCAATTTCAGTGCTTGTGATTGGTCTGTTCATATTTTCTATTTCTTCCTGCTTCAGTCTCGGAAGGTTGTGCATTTCTAAGAATTGATCCATTTCTTCAAGGCTGCCCATTTTATTGGCATATAGTTGCTTGTAGTAATCTCTCATGATCCTTTGTATTTCTGAAGTGCCAGTTGTTACTTCTCCTTTTTCATTTCTAATTCTATTGATTTGAGTCTTCTCCCTTGTTTTCTTGATGAGTCTGGCTAGTGTTTTATCAATTTTGTTTATCTTCTCAAAGAAGCAGCTTTTAGTTTTATAGATCTTTGCTATCATTTCCTTCATTTTATTTTCATTTATTTCTGATCTGATCTTTATGATTTCTTTCCTTCTGCTACCTTTGGGATTTTTTTGTTCTTCTTTCTCTAATTGTTTTAGGTGTAAGTTTTGGTTGTTTATTTGAGATGTGTCTTGTTTCTTAAGGTAGGATTGTATTGCTATAAACTTTCCTCGTAGAACTACTTTTGCTGTATCCCATAGGTTTTGGGTCATCGTGTTTTGATTGTCATTTGTTTCTAGGTATTTTTTGATTTCCTCTTTGATTTATTCAGTGATCTCTTTGTTATTAAGTAGTGTATTGTTTAGCCTCCATGTGTTTGTATTTTTTACAGATTTTTTCCTGTAATTGATATCTAGTCTCATAGCATTGTTGTTGGAAAAGATACTTGGTATGATTTCAATTTTCTTAAACTTACCAAGGCTTGATTCGTGACCCAAGATATGATCTATCCTGCAGAATGTTCCATGAGCACTTGAGAAAAATGTGTGTTCTCTTGTTTTTGGATGGAATGTACTATAAATATCAATTAAGTCCATCTTGTTTAACGTATCATTTAAAGCTTGCGTTTCCTTATTTATTTTCATTTTGGATGATCTGTCCATTGGTGATAGTGGGGTGTTAAAATCCCCTACTATGATTGTGTTACTGTCGATTTCCCCTTTTATGGCTGTTAGTATTTGCCTTAGGAATTGAGGTGTTCCTATGTTGGGTGCATAAATATTTACAAATGTTATATCTTCTTCTTGGATCGATCCCTTGATCATTATGTAGTGTCCTTCTTTATCTGTTGTAATAGTCTTTGTTTTAAATTCTATTTTGTCTGATATGAGAATTGCTACTCCAGCTTTCTTTTGATCTCCATTTGCATGGAATATCTTTTCCCATCCCCTCACTTTCAGTCTGTATGTGTCCCTTGGTCTGAAGTGGGTCTCTTGTAGACAGCATATATATGGGTCTTATTTTTTTCTCCATTCAGCCATTCTATGTCTTTTGGTTGGAGCATTTAATCCATTTACATTTAAGGTAATTATCAATATGTATGTCCCTATTACCATTTTGTTAATTGCTTTGGGTTTGTTATTGTAGGCCTTTTCCTTCTCTTGTGTTTCCTGCCTAGAGAAGTTCGTTTAGCATTTGTTGTAAAGCTGGCTTGGTGGTGCTGAATTCTCTTAGCTTTTGCTGGTCTGTAAAGCTTTTAATTTCTCCAGCAAATCTGAATGACAACCTTGCTGGGTAGAGTAATCTTGGTTGTAGGTTTTTCTCCTTCATCACTTTAAATATGTCCTGCCACTCCCTTCTGGCTTGCAGAGTTTCTGCTGAAAGATCAGCTGTTAACTGTATGGGGATGCCCTTGTGTGTTATTTGTTGTTTTTCCCTTGCTGTTTTTAATATATTTTCTTTGTATTTAATTTTTGATAGTTTGATTAATATGTGTCTTGGCATGTTTCTGCTTGGATTTATCCTGTATGGGACTCTCTGTGCTTCCTGGACTTGATTAACTATTTCTTTTCTCATATTAAGGAAGTTTTCAACTACAAACCCTTCAAATATTGTCTCAGTCCCTTTCTTTTCCTCTTCTTCTTCTGGGACCCCTATAATTCGAATGTTGGTGCATTTAATGTTGTCCCAGAGGTCTCGGAGACTGTCCCCAATTCTTTTCATTCTTTTTTCTTTATTCTGTTCTGCAGTATTTATTTCTACTATTTTATCTTCCAGGTCACTTATCCGTTCTTCTGCCTCAGTTATTCTGCTAGTGATCCCTTCTAGAGAATTTTAAATTTCATTTATTCTGTTGCTCGTCACTGCTTGTTTGCTCTTTAGTTCTTCTAGGTCCTCGTTAAATGTTTCTTGTATTTTCTCTATTCTATTTCCAAGATTTTGGATCATCTTTACTATCATTATTCTGAATTTTTTTTCAGGTAGACTGCCTATTTCCTCTTCATTTGTTAGGTGTGGTGGGATTTTTCCTTGCTCCTTCATCTACTGTGTGTTTTTCTGTCTTCTCAGTTTGCTTAACTTACTGTGTTTGGAGTCTCCTTTTCGCAGGCTGCAGGTTCATAGTTCCCATTGTTTTGAGTGTCTGTCCCCAGTGGCTAAGGTTTGTTCAGTGCATTGTGTAGGTTTCCTGGTGGAGGGGACTAGAGCCTGTGCTCTGGTGGATAAGGCTGGATCTTCTCTTTCTGGTGGGCACGTCCATGTCTGATGGTGTGTTTTAGGGTTTCTGTGGCCTTATTATGATTTTAGGCAGCCTCTCTGCTAATGGATGGGGTTGTGTTCCTGTCTTGCTAGTTGTTTGGCATAGGGTGTCCAGCACTGTAGCTTGCTGGTCGTTGAGTGAAGCTGGGTCTTGGTGTTGAGATGGGGATCTCTGGGAGATTTTCACCATTTGATATTACGTGGAGCTTGGAGCTCGCTTGTGGGCCAGTGTCCTGACTTGGCTCTCCCACCTCAGAGGCACAGCCCTGACGCCTGGCTGGAGGACGAAGAGCCTTTTATCCACATGGCTCAGAATAAAAGGGATAAAAAATAGAAAGAAAGAAGATAAAATAAGGTAAAATAAAATAAAATAAAATAAAGTTATTAAAATAAAAAATTAAAAAATAATTATTAAGAAAAAAATTTTTAAGTAAAAAAAAAAACAAAAAAAAAAAAACCGGACAGACAGAACCCTAAGACAAAAGGTAAAAACAAAGCTATACAGACAAAATCACACATAGAAGCATATGCATACACACTCACAAAAAGAGAAAAAGGGGAAAATATATATATATCTTTGCTCCCAAAGTCCACCTCCTCAATTTGGGATGATTTGTTGTCTATTCAGGTATTCCACAGATGCAGGGTACATCAAGTTGATTGTGGAGATTTAATCCTCTGCTCCTGAGGCTGCTGGGAGAAATTTCCCTTTCTCTTCTTTGTTCGCACAGCTCCCGGGGTTCAGCTTTGGATTTGGACCCGCCTCTGCGTGTAGGTCGCCTGAGGGCGTCTGTTCTTCCCTCATACACGACGGGGTTAAAGGAGCAGCTGATTCAGTGGCTCTGGCTCACTCGGGCCGGGGAGGGGGAAGGGTATGGATGTGGGGCGAGCGTGCAGCTGCAGAGGCCTTCGTGACGTTGCAGCAGCCTGAGGCGCATTGTGTGCGTTCTTCCGGGGAAGTTGTCCCTGGATCACGGGACCCTGGCAGTGGCAGGCTGCACAGGCTCCCAGGAGGGCAGGTGTGGAGAGTGACCTGTGCTTGCACATAGGCTTCTTGGTGGTGGCAGCAGCAGCCTTAGCGTCCCATGCCCATCTCTGGGGTCTGTGCTGATAGCTGCGGGTCGTGCCCGTCTCTGGAGCTCCTTTAAGCGGCGCTGTTAATCTCCTGTCTTCGCACAACAGGAAACAGAGGCAAGAAAAAGTCTCTTGCCTCTTTGGCTGCTCCAGACATTTTCCTGGACTCCCTCCCAGTTAGCCATGTCGCACTAGCCCCCTTCAGGCTGTTGTCATGCCACCAACCCCAGTCCTCTCCCTGCAATCCGACCGAAACCCGAGCCTCAGCTCCCATCCCCCGCCCATCCCGGCGGGTGAGTAGACAGGTCTCTCGGGCTGGTGAGTGCTGGTCGGCACAGATCCTCCGTGCGGGAATCTCGCCACTTTGCCCTCCGCACCTCTGTGGCTGCGTTCTCCTCCGTGGCTCTGAAGCTTACCCCATCCGCCACCCACAATCTCCGCCCACGAAGGGCTTCCTAGTATGTAGAAATCTTTCCTCCTTCACAGCTCCCTCCCACTGGTGCAGGTCCTGTCCGTATTCTTTTGTCTCTGTTTTTTCTTTTTTCTTTTGCCCTACCCAGGCACGTGGGGAGTTTCTTGCCTTTTGGGAGGTCTGAGGTCTTCTGCCAGCTTTCAGTGAGTGTTCTGTGGGAGCTGTTCCACATGTAGGTGTATTTCTGATGTATTTGTGGAGCGGAAGGTGATCTCCGTGTCTTATGCTTCCACCATCTTGAAGCTCCTCCTCTCTGCAGTAGAGGTTTTTTTTGTTTTATTTATTTATTTATTTATTTATTTTTGGCTGTGTTGGGTCTTCGTTTCTGTGCGAGGGCTTTCTCTACTTGCGGCAAGCGGGGGCCACTCTTCATCGCAGTGCGCGGGCCTCTCACTATCACGGCCTCTCTTGCTGCGGAGCACAGGCTCCAGATGCGCAGGCTCAGCAGTTGTGGCACACGGGCTCAGTTGCTCAGCAGCACGTGGGATCCTCCCAGATCAGGGCTCGAACCCGTGATTACCCCTTGCAGAAAGAGCAAGAGCAAACTCAAACTGCTTGAGTCTCTGTTGCATTTTAAGTCTTTACACTTCTTTTTTTTTCCTTTCCCTTTGTGCTTATTCTTTCACTTGCTCATAGGATGCTGCACTCGGAAGCCTTTCACCCAGCACTTCAGATGGAGCTCCTAGTGAGAAAAAATCAATTTTTCATTTTAGATATTACAGTTTTCATCTTTAGATGTTCCACTTGATTTTTTTTGTATCTTTAATTTCTCTCCTGATTACGGGTCATATTTTTTGATCTTGGGATCTCTGGGAGGTTTTAACTGGATTCTAAAGATTTTGTATTTTATGTTGTTGAGTGTCTGAGTTCTACTTTTCATAAAGAAGTATTATGCTTTGCTCTCATAGACAGTTAAGCTGTTTTTTGGTTTAGTTTGATCATCCCGAGAGTTGTTTTTAAGTTTTGTTAGGGTGGTCCTTGAGTACTTTTTACTCTGGGGATTATTTATGCCCATTACTAAGGCCTGGTCCTTCTGATGTCTAAATTTAATGATTGAGGGATCCAATTTGGACTTTC
Organism: Balaenoptera physalus; assembly: GCF_965194825.1. Classification (NCBI taxonomy): domain Eukaryota; kingdom Metazoa; phylum Chordata; class Mammalia; order Artiodactyla; family Balaenopteridae; genus Balaenoptera; species Balaenoptera physalus. The sequence goes on from NC_138895.1 coordinate 28,164,519, forward strand.
TACTGTTGCTGGTAGGAATTGAATGATACATAGCCTTTTGTGGGTCTGGGAAGCATTCAGCTCACAGCTTTCCAATAACTTTTTAACCAGCCTCATAGAAGTTCATCCATTGCATGCATATCCTAGGAATCAGCATAGATTCAAGGGACCCCTAAGATGATTTCTGGAATTACTTCTCTGTATAGCTCTCTTCTCTCTAGAAATCTGCCTCACAAATTCCTGCCTCTTTAGACGCCTTAAACTCTGATCTATCACATAAATTCAGTAAGGTCACTGTCTCTGCTTTCAGTGATACACACACACGTGCACACGCACACGTGCGCGTGCGCACACACACACACACACACACCAACTCTATGACATGAAATATGCTTCCCAGACAGAAAGCTGGGGCAATCCTAGACCTTACTTTGTTTTTTTTTTTGGCTCAGCTGTCATAGATCCACACTGCCTGTCGCTTAATGTCAGAAAAACATTTGTTCCATGTATATTAGCCTGATTTTCTAGTTGTTTGAGTCAGAGAGGTAATTTAACCCTTGTTATTCCATCATGCCAGAAAGTGGAAGTCTTTCTTCAACTGATGAAGAGTCATGTAACAGAGAAGCACAAGCTAAATATTACATTATGAGTTAAGGCTTAATTTTTCAGGGAATATTGATAGTGTACAACACAGTGACAAAACTCTTTCATTATTAAAACCTGATAGAAACTGGCAAGTCAGTCTTTATGTGAGCAGTTAGATACACAGAGATTTTAAGGTGATCAAAAGTCATTAAGTAGAATTACACAAATGACAGTTTGGACTTACAGTTATGAGAGTCATCTACATAAAGTAAAAGGATGGAGTCAGAGAAAGCATGTTGACACTTACAGTAAGAATTCAGACTGCAGCTGTGCCCTCATTTTAAATTTGACTCAGGGTCACTGTCAAAGAAAGACCACTGGGCTCTGTAAACCATGTTTATGACCTCTTCTAACAATTCTTGTGTTTCCATTTTAACCAATTTATTCCTGTCCAGGAAAGAAAATGTCAACCATAAGAATCATTCATTCTTAAAAGTAACTTTATGATATTTCTAAAAATATCTATCACATAAGAGCAAAAAGAAAATAATATTATTTCTATGGATTGCATTACTGATGTTGGACTAGAGTTGTAAGAAAGGTAGCCCTTAATACATTCTGGAGCCAAAAAGGGATATTTAGTTTATTTTTCCTCCTCAGTGTGGTTAAAATACACTAGATTATATGAGGAAGCTAAATGTTTGTTTAAAATACATATGTACACCTTAGTTTTTCTTATTTGAATTGATTCTCAGAGCATTAGCTTAAGGTATGCAATAGCTCAAATTGCAAAATTTAAAAAAAAAGAATCAACTTTCGTTTCCTTCAACCCTAACCTTGAATAATTCTTAAAGGAAGCCCTTAAATGTAGCTAAGCCAAAACGAACAAGGCAACAATATAATCCCTGTTTTTAATGATGCCATACTCAATTTTTATGTGAATAACTGTTTATGAAGTCAACCTTCATTATAAGGAGATATGTATAATGTGTCCAATATTTAGTAAAATTTTAATAATCCAAGAAGTAATCATTAATAGCCTAATTTGAAACATTTTTGTGTTATGTGGTTGCTCTTGATTTTAGAAGTAGCTGCTTTAAATGAATAGTGAGTAAATTTTCAAGTATATCTAATTTACATGTCTTTAAAATTTCCACCTCTTTAGTGCTCAATTTAGAAATGTCATTTTAAATTGTTTTTAAAAACAATATACACTTATTAATTATTTATATAACTATAAGATTTTAAGAGATTATTTGTATTAAAATATAATGTCACTGATAAAATGTATCAATTAGCTAGTGTTCAACAATTATCATCAATATTAGAGATTGTATCCTTGTTGAAATTTTAGTTTCACCATACTAGTTTCTTTAAATTGGTAGGCACTTTAGAAGATGATGTCTGGCAAAAAAAAAGATTGTGCTTAATAAATATTGTTGAATGAATGAATGAATTTTTAAAGGCTTAAAAAATAAATCTATAAGTGCTGGAGTATTTGGAAATAAAAGTTTCATTGAGTTTAATTAAGCACAATTAAATACTCTGCCAAACTCACAAAACAGTTTTTAGAAATACTAGCAGTCCTTAGGCAACACAGGAGCCATTAGTTAAATGAATTAAAACTGCGGTTGAGAATGGAAATTTCAATAGAGATGCCCAGTCTACTAATCTGCTGATCATTGATGAAAACTAGCTACACATGCTGTTTTTTCTTTCTTTTTTTTTTTTAACTGATATTTGGTATTGGTTATAGAGAATGTACAGAATTAATTCTGGTTAAATCCTTTATTTCAAACTATGTTTTTCTTATGTTAAATTTTCCAAAAAAATTTTTAATTTTTAATTCCTTTTTTTCTCTTCCACAGCATTTAATGAAATGAATTGTTAGTTTCTCATAGAAGGGTTTTGATAATGAAATAGCTAACATATCTACGTATTATAGAAAATGTAGAAATAAAAATGCATGTTCTCTACCATAAATGGAGGTTACAGTATTATATTCCACCATCAGACCTTAGCCATTCTGGATTTTCTTTTTCACTGATAGATTAAGGTGGCTTATTTCTCATACTTGCTTCTGAAGTATTGATAGACTTAAAAATAAAAACTACAAAACATTTAATCACTGTGCAGGCCTGAATTTTAGATAAATTAATCAGGAATTTATTTATAACTGTATGCTAAATAATTATAATTATTTTTCTACTTCATTTTGCAATGCAATATCCACCTTTTATTAATATATTACTAAATTTTCTTCTCAAGAAAATCAGTAGTACTTGGGGATTTGAGTTTACCTGGTACACTATTGAAAAATTGTTAAAAGCCAATGATATCTATTCAATCTAATTATTTTCCTTTTGATTTTTGTTTGTTTGTTTGTTTGTTTTGTTTAAGGATTAAAACAAGGTGAGCCAACCATGACTGGCAAAACACAGACCAGCAATGTCACCAATAAGAATGACCCCAAGTCCATCAACTCGCGTGTTTTCATTGGCAATCTAAATACAGCCATTGTCAAGAAAGTTGACATTGAAGCCATTTTCTCAAAGTATGGAAAAATAGTTGGCTGCTCAGTTCACAAAGGTTATGCATTTGTACAGTACATGAGTGAGCGGCACGCAAGAGCTGCAGTGGCTGGAGAGAACGCCAGGATCATCGCAGGCCAACCGCTTGGTAAGTCCCACTCCGGTACGGGTTTCACATTAGTGTTCTAGTCTCTGAGCATATCTGGACAAGCACTACTATAATATTTATCTCTTAACCAATTATAGTACGTATATATTTATAATTTATATTATTTTCTTGTTCTCATATTGGTTTACTTATAAGTGCCTTATTTTCTCTACAAATTTATAAGCGTGAGATCGTCTGCTTTGTAATACTTGTTACCTCCACCAGTCTTAACAGGTCCAGGCAAATAAAAGATATGCATCATGTATAACTTTATTTGACTTGCAATGATGTCTTATCTTCTAGGAAACACTTTGTGGAGCAAAAAATAAAATAAAATAATTACTTTTTATACTTATAGCACTTGCTCTGAGGGGCTAATGTATTTTCCTCATTTACTGTTTTTATTTTGGGGGGAGAAGGGATAGAAAATAGCAAAGGGAAGTAAATCTTAATAACTGGAAAAGGAATATAAACTATTCTTTCTTATCTAGGCAGGAATCTTGTATGTCATGCCTGTTCAGTCATGTGCAATAATCAGATTTATGTCTGATGTCCAGGGAATAATATAGTTTTTTTTTTCAAAGAAATGAGAATATAGTCTGAAGTAAAAGGAAAATTCTTAGGAGAAAATACTTTGTAGTAAGCATGCAGATAAAAATAAAAATTAGACACTTTTTTCTACATAAGGAAAAAGTATAATTAAGACATCAGTGATTCCCTAATTTATATCTCTTGTGAGGTTCAGATTCTTATATTAAACTGATTATACCAGGTCTTCTTTTGGATATCCACATTGCAA